>NC_056730.1:397583182-397888499 GCF_019279795.1 Protopterus annectens | reverse complement strand
AAGTGAGGAGTTAGAATAGTGTGGTATGTTTCACATAGGAAGGATAAGTGAGGAGTTAGAATAGTGGGGTATGTTTTACATAGGAAGGATAAGTGAGGAGTTAGAATAGTGGGGTATGTTTTACATAGGAAGGATAAGTGAGGAGTTAGAATAGTGGGGTATGTTTTACATAGAAAGGATAGGTGAGGAGTTAGAATAGTGGGGTATGTTTTACATAGGAAGGATAAGTGAGGAGTTAGAATAGTGGGGTATGTTTTACATAGGAAGGATAAGTGAGGAGTTAGAATAGTGGGGTATGTTTTACATAGGAAGGATAAGTGAGGAGTTAGAATAGTGGGGTATGTTTTACATAGGAAGGATAAGTGAGGAGTTAGAATAGTGGGGTATGTTTTACATAGGAAGGATAAGTGAGGAGTTAGAATAGTGGGGTATGTTTTACATAGGAAGGATAAGTGAGGAGTTAGAATAGTGGGTATGTTTTACATAGAAAGGATAAGTGAGGAGTTAGAATAGTGGGGAATGTTTTACATAGGAAGGATAAGTGAGGAGTTAGAATAGTGGGGTATGTTTTACATAGGAAGGATAAGTGAGGAGTTAGAATAGTGGGGTATGTTTTACGAAGGAAGGATACGGGAGGAGTTAGAATAGTGGGGTATGTTTTACATAGGAAGGATAAGTGTGGAGTTAGAATAGTGTGGTATGTTTTACATACGAAGGATAAGTGAGGAGATAGAATAGTGGGGTATGTTTTACATAGGAAGGATAAGTGTGGAGTTAAAATAGTGGAGTATGTTTTACATAGAAAGGAGTATGAAACTGTAATGTCACTGCAATGGTCAGTAAGTTACTAGGAACAGGGCAAGTGTAAGATGTAACAGCAGTAGCATTCTGTAAAATCAGGGTTAGATGAGAGGGATTGGGTTGTGTCCATGAGTGAGGAGGATTTGAGATAATGCTGGGATGAACACTAGATGACACCAGGGAGAACTGGTAAACTTTTAGTAGACCAAGTCTTGCATCATGACGCATTTTTGGATGATTAAGAAGAATGAAACTCTAATGTCTGGCATTATTGACTGACTATAAGGATCCACAATTTAAGAGGATAGGGGAAAAACAAAAAATGATACAAACCAAACATGAGACTCTGTGAGCTTTTTATTGTTTGTGTTCATATACTCCTTCAGTGTTTCATTTCTTTTAACCAGGTCTATGTGCAGCTGCTTTATACTTTCCTCTAGGTTACTAGAAGTCATGTATGGAACTTGTAGTACTTCTTGCTGAACCACTGCAGTACTCCTCTCAGTCTGTGCTTTTTTCTCAACTTTTGTAGCTGATTTTCCTCCAGATCCTTAGTGGCCTTCTTTGCTAAGTTTCTGTTTTCAGACTGGGAGAGACAGAATTAAGCTGCTACTCAATAAGCAGCCATCTTGGAATCCCAATCTTATTAAATTTCAAGATGCCTGAAATTTTGCTAAAGATTAAATACTGTCTAGTAAAATGAGCCATTATGGACAGCACAGTGGTGCAGCGGTAGTGTTGTCGCTTCACAGCAAGAGGTTCTCCAGTTTGAATCTCGGCTGGGGTGCCTTCTGTGTGGAATCTGTATGTCCTCCCTGCATTCATGTAGGTTTCCTCCCATGTTACAAAGACATGCATCTGGAGCATTTCTCCCCAGGCCTTTGCTGAAAATTGGCTTTGTTCCAAGTCAGACTTTCCCGGTTAATAAATGATAAATAAATAAAATTATCGGGAAGAGCAATGTTTGCATGCTAATAATCTAAAGATCTGGAATAGTATAGACAACCTATTTAATATATCAGTAACTCTACTGCCATTCATTTCCTTCAAATGAATGATAATGAGATTTTGACTCAGTCTGATATGCATTTTCATGATGCTATAAAAAAGTTAGGGCAGTTGGAAAGAAGACTGGGTTTCATGTTTCCCCATGACATGACTGCCTTTTCTTTACTCTTCAAACAATCTCATCTAATAAGTGTACAAATTCCTTTGCAAGTTGAAACCTGGGCTAGTATCATCTAATAATCTACTCCATGGAATCTTGAAAAAGATTTCAGCTAATACCATTGTCTACTCAGTCAAAATGCTAATTAATTGTTCTACAAGGAGGGCCTTATTCTGTCAATCTGGGAAAAAGGCACTCTATTCCATTTCCTAAAGGAGTTTCTTTTATCACATTAAACAATGAGCATCTCATTGCTTTCCTGTTCTCTTTATCAAAAATTCACAACTTTGCCAGCACTGAGGTTCATAGGAGGTTACAAGGAATGCAATCCAGGAGATCATTAAGGAGCCTAGTGAACTTTCTTAATTGCCCCAGAGCACTGTCTAGTTAATTGACTTAAACAACCTCACACAGTAGGCAGACAGAGGCTGAGAGAATCAAACCATACCATAGGATCCTATGTTTTAACTGAGACTAATAAAAAGAATATCATCTGAAATTTCACTTTGGTTTCATTTATTTAGAGCTTCCATGTGCCTGGCTTGGACACCTGTGACTACAAGACCTTGGTTCATGGTTTTGGCATCTTTTCAGACTTGTTGGCTGTTGGGGAAGCACCCACCAAGAGGAGAAAACGCTGAGAGAAGAAAGGAGCCACTTTTGAGATTTTAAGTATTTTTCTTCAGATTGTTTGCTAAGTTTTTCTGCATAGCCGCCTACTTTGAGCATTTTCTGGCTTGTTAAACTTGATTTCTGCATTGGTAACTGTATTTAGAACACAACCTAGAGCTGTTTACTGAATTTCCTGTTTGCACTTATTTTTAAAATATTTTTTTTTTTAAAACTTGCATTTTATCTGTCTCTGGCCTAGCACTCAAGTGTGGGGTCATTTACTGCACTGTTATAACTTTTTGATACTTGTGAACCTTTGCTATCTTTAAAAAAACAAAAAAAACAAAAAAAAAACTTGCTTTTTCCCACTTTTCTGAGATTTAAAAAAGTTCAATTATAGGCTTGCTGTTCTGAACTGTTTGTAAGTTTCTTGGAGGCCATTTTTTGCTTGGGCTAATGGGAAGTCTCTCTGTTCATCAGTGGCAGTGATAAACATTGAGCAGCCTGCCTGCCCCTGTGGTAGTGGTTACTGCCTTGAAACTGTAGTTTTATTGGCCATTTTGGGTCATTTCCAAACTCCTTGATCTCCCTCTCTTAAAACCAGATTGCCTCATGGTTTTGGCATCTTTTCAGACTTGTTGGCTGTTGGGGAAGCACCCACCAAGAGGAGAAAACACTGAGAGAAGAAAGGAGCCACTTTTGAGATTTTAAGTATTTTTCTTCAGATTATTTGCTACGTTTTCTGCATAGCCACCTACTTTGAGCATTTTCTGGCTTGTTAAACTTGATTTCTGCATTGGTAACTGTATTTAGAACACAACCTAGAGCTGTTTACTGAATTTCCTGTTTGCACTTATTTTTAAAATTGTTTTTTTCTTAAAACTTGCATTTTATCTGTCTCTGGCCTAGCACTCAAGTGTGGGGTCATTTACTGCACTGTTATAACTTGTTGATACTTGTGAACCTCTGCTATCTTTAAAAAACAAAAAAAGAAAAAAATCTTGCTTTTTTCCCATTTTTCTGAGATTTAAAAAAGTTCAGTTACAGGCTTGCTGTTCTGAACTGTTTGTAAGTTTCTTGGAGGCCATTTTTGCTTGGGCTAAAGGGAAGTCTCTCTGTTCATCAGTGGCAGTGATAAACATTGAGCAGCCTGCCTGCCCCTGTGGGAGTGGTTACTGCCTTGAAACTGTAGTTTTATTGGCCATTTTGGGTCAATTCCAAACTCCTTGATCTCCCTCTCTTAAAACCAGATTGCCTCATGATTTTGGCATCTTTTCAGACTTGTTGGCTGTTGGGGGAGCACCCACCAAGAGGAGAAAACGCTGAGAGCGAAAAAGAGCCACTTTTGAGATTTTAAGTATTTTTCTTCAGATTATTTGCTAAGTTTTTCTGCATAGCCGCCTATTTTGAGCATTTTCTGTCTTGTTAAACTTGATTTCTGCATTGGTAACTGTATTTAGAACACAACCTAGAGCTGTTTACTGAATTTCCTGTTTGCGCTTATTTTTAAAATCGTTTTTTTCTTAAAACTTGCATTTTATCTGTCTCTGGCCTAGCACTCAAGTGTGGGGTCATTTACTGCACTGTTATAACTTGTTGATACTTGTGAACCTCTGCTATCTTTAAAAAAACAAAAAAAAAACCCAAAAACAAACTTGCTTTTTTCCCACTTTTCTGAGATTTAAAAAAGTTCAGTTACAGGCTTGCTGTTCTGAACTGTTTGTAAGTTTCTTGGAGGCCATTTTTTGCTTGGGCTAAAGGGAAGTCTCTCTGTTCATCAGTGGCAGTGATAAACATTGAGCAGCCTGCCTGCCCCTGTGGGAGTGGTTACTGCCTTGAACCTGTAGTTTTATTGGCCATTTTGGGTCAATTCCAAACTCCTTGATCTCCTCTCTTAAAACTCTCTTTTTAGCAGTTTTGCTGGCGTTTTGTGCATAGCGCAACAGCAGACAGCGCCCGCTAATTGGGTTTAAACTATTCCTGGCTCCACGAAGTCTGCTCTTCACTTTTTCCCTTAGAACTGCTCTATCTCTCAAATTAAACACCATTTTCTCATTCTAAGGCCCTTCACTGGTCCAAATAAGTAATCTTACAAGTTAGCACTATTAAACCATAAGCACTACTTACTCTTATACTCTCTACGATTACCTTGACCCCTACTGGTCCATCTTAATTCAGTTTCCCTATATTACTCTAGCATGTCCAAAGGTCAGTCAGTGGTTTCCTCTCTAGTCCAGCTGGTGAATCTGGGAATTTTGAGGCAATGTTACAACTGTCTCATGTACACGGACAACCCTCTCCTCCTCCAAACAGGTTCAAATATATGTGAGAGATGCAACCATATAGCCAAACTGGAGGCTGAGCTCTCTCATCTCAAAACTGGTGAAACCAGTCAGGAGGAGAAGGTAACCTCACACAACACAATTCCAGTATCACATAGTCCCACCACATCAGTGAACCAAACACATAAATACACAAAAACATACTCATAGGCTCTAAATAAAAATATACCTAAGCAACAGAGACCTCCAAAGCAGACATCCAAGCAGACACTACCCCAAAACAAAACACGCACAACACATAGCCCACAAAGTCAGTGTGCCAAGCAGCCGCAGCCCTTAAGGCTGAATAACACACCTGATACTCTTGTAATAGGTGACTCTATTGTCAGACACACTGACATCCCGCTCACCAGGCTGAACAAAGAGAAGGTCACAGTGAGCTGCCTGTCGGGCGCTAGAATCTGCCACATAAAGCAAGCACTCAGGTCACTCCAAAGCAAATACAAATATGACTCAGTCATCATACATGCTGGTGTGAATGACCTGAGATGTACCTCCCTGGACTACATGAAAAGAGACATAGAGGAGCTCTCTGATCATGTAGCCCAGACCAGTATGACCCTGACCTTGAGCAGCATCTTACCCTCACCTAGAACGATGCCACAGTACAAAGACAAAATTATCGATTTTAACAATTGGCTAAAATTTTGGTGTCATTCAAAGGGGATCCAGTGTCTGTCAGCCTGGGATGACATCCTCGACAAGCCATGTTGCTTTGCTAGGGACGGCTTGCACCTGTCACCACTGGGCTTTCGGATATTGGCAAAGGCTCTTGCCACCCCCATAGTGCCTTTTTTAGGCAAGGCTCAAAAGTCAAACCCACCTCCATAGACAGCACAAGGAACAAGAAACTAAGGGTAATGCTGCTAAATGCCAGAAGTCTTAACCTCAAGATGCACGCACTCGAAGCTCTCCTCAGAATGGAGAACATCGATATCTGTGCAGTGACAGAAACCTGGTCCAAGGCTCCAGAGAGCAGCCGAGCACTACCAGGTTATACCTCATATCATGCTTTTCGGCCCCAAAACCCGGACCGAACCACAAAAGGAGGCGGAGTTTCCATATTTATCAAGGATATCCACACCTCCAGGTTAGTGGCATTGCATGAACTATCGGAGACCATCCATGTGCAACTGACACTGGGCAAGACTGCTTTTCAGTTTATAGCATCCTACAGACCACCCTCTCAAAGTCAGGAATCCCACTCGGCTTTCCTGAAAACATTGGAGAACATGAAGATCTCTCCGAACACCATTATATTGGGTGACTTTAACTACCCAAACATAGACTGGGAGCACTACTCAAGCCCCAGCACCTTAGCCCAAAGGTTCCTGGAAATTATAAACTCAAATGCTATGGAACAACTAGTCACCACTCCCACAAGAGGGGATAACATACTAGACCTGATCATTACCAACATGGGTACTCTATGCTCCATACCAGAAGTATATCCCTCATTAGTAAGATCAGACCATAAATTAATTTCACTGGATATCCACATCCCGACCCCACCCCAACCCAGAAAACCACAGTGAAAAACTTCTCAAAAGCGAACTTCTCACTTCTCAAAACCGAAGTGGAATCCTTCAAGGCCCCAGGGCCATTGGAAACTACGGCCCAAACTGCAGAATCCTATATAAACGCATTCTACGGACATCTCCAGGAATGCATGGATCATGCTATCCCAAACAAAACCAAGACCCAATCATCCAAAGGCAGGCGTCCAGTCTGGTGGACCCCAGCCATAAATAAACTGTACAACAGAAGGAGGAAGCTACTACATGATAGAGCAAAATCCCTAATAGGGAAGGCAGCTCTGATCAGTACTAGCAAAAATTACGATCCCTCATAAAATCCTCCAAGGCCAGCTTCGAGAAATATTGCAGAGGACACTAAGACAGACAATCATAAGGCTTTTTCAGTTATGTTAGGAACCTGGGATGCAACTCCCAGACTTATTCTGAGTTGATTCTAAATGACAAAAAATACACTGAACCCACAGACATCGCCAATATCCTGGCCGACAGGTTCAGTGCAAACTCCTCCACCCCACAAAGAGCAAGTATCTATCCCGGCAGAGGGCTGCCTCCCAAACATCTCTGATGCTCAGGTGAAGGCTGCCCTCTCCAAAGCAAAAAACACTGCTTTCATGGGACCAGATGGCGTCCCGGGTTGCGTCCTACATGAACTCCAAGAAGAACTAACCCCTCAAATAAAACAGCTGTACAATCTCAGCCTCACTACAGGATATGGGCCCACAGAATGGCGTACAGCAACAGTGGTCCCACTCCACAAAGGTGGAGCCTCTACGGACCCTGGAAACTAGGCCTGACTAGCCTAGTCTGCAAGGCTATGGAGAGGAACATCATGGAGCTCATAAACAAAGACATTGGGGACCTACAGACACTAGATCCTACACAGTTTGGCTTCGTCAAGGGCAGATCCTGCCTTTTGAACCTGGTCGACTTCTTTGAAACAGTCACCAAAGCCATAGATGAAGGGAAGGTAGTCCACACAGCCTATCTGGACTTAGCAAAGGCATTTGACACAATACCCCACTCAGGCATCATAGATAAGCTATCCAGCTTAAATATAAACCCCTATCATCATGATCATCATCAGGATCATCATGGAGCTCATAAACAAAGACATTGGGGACCTACAGACACTAGATCCTACCCAGTTTGGCTTCGTCAAGGGCAGATCCTGCCTTTTGAACCTGGTCGACTTCTTTGAAACAGTCACCAAAGCCATAGATGAAGGGAAGGTAGTCCACACAGCCTATCTGGGCCTAGCAAAGGCATTTGACACAATACCCCACTCAGGCATCATAGATAAGCTATCCAGCTTAAATATAAACCCCTATGTCACAAGATGGGTCACAAACTGGCTCAAAGATAGAACCCACAGAGTGAGAGTTGCTGGAGCCATGTCAGACTCGAAACCGGTCACAAGTAGCATCCCACAAGGTTCTGTCCTGGAACCGCTCTTGTTCGGTATATACTTTTCTGAGGTACAGGCCAACGTGGGAGGACTATGGCTCACCAAGTTCGCAGATGACTGCAAACTGGGTGCCATAATCGACTCTCCAACTGACACAAACATCCTTTAAAAAGGTCTCACAGAGATGGAAACTGGTGCCAGAGCCATGGTCTAAAGCTAAATGCCAAAAAGTGTATAGTCATACCCTTTAGCAAAAACAATGTGCCCACAAATTACCACATAGGCGGTAACCCATTAAGTACACAGAAAGTAATTAGGGATCTGGGGACCCAAGTTGATAGCAGTCTCTCCTTTGACAACCACATTGCCAAAGTGGTTAGAAAGACCTTCTACATAGCCCACCTCATCATGAAAGGATTCAAATCTAGATCAAGAGAGGTAATCGTGCCCCTTTATTCATCCCTCATCAGGCCTATCATAGAATATAATGCTCCTTTTGGGATGTACCTTACCTGACCTGCAGCAATTAGAAACACCCCAAAAGTACCTCACCAAGAGGATCAAGGGACTCAAGCAGATGCCATATGCTGCTTGGTTAAAAAAACTCTAGCTGTACTCAGTTGCATACCACCTACTTCGAGGCGATCTATGCCTGACATATAAAGCTATGTCCAATCCAGAATTAATGGACATGCTCCACCTCAGTAAATCTAAATCCCTTAGAGCCACACACTTGAGGGACTTGAACCTCAGCACAGAAATAAATAGAACTTGCTAGAGGGACAGATTCATAACCCAGAGGCTCCCTTCACTCTGGAATAGAATTCCAATTCATGTTAGGCAGAGCACCTCACTGAATCTCTTCAAGAAGAATCTTGATGAGTGGATGGGGGATCGTAGGTTTGTCCCGGGGATTACTTCCGTGTCACTATTGGACAGAGGCACAGTAAACGAAACCTTAAAAAGGGCACAGTATACTCAAATCAAGGGGTGGCGTAAGCCAAACAAAATCGGGCTAGGCTTGTAATTGCCCCAGGGCAGATAGCCTAGTATGAACCTATGAACCTATAAAACCATCTATGGGCTTTCAAAGCTGATATCTGATATAAGTATTTTTTTTGCATTTGCTCTATCTCAGTGCTGTTTAACAGTTCTGTGTTGCATTTATTGATTTTGTTGAATTTATCACTGTTTTTCACCCTGCACTTGCTAAAGCAACACCATTCATTTGTTACTCTGCTGCTCTAAGGTCATTTTAACAGTATTCTGATATTTCCTAACATCATCTGATACTTCAAAAATAGTTCTGAGTTAGCCAGTATTCTCTTGAGCAGAGGGCTTATTTAACCCAGCCAAATCAGGAACTGCTGGTGGAAGGCTTATTAAATTTTTATCTGATTGGCCTGAGGGCTTAACCTTGTAAAAGTCTTTCATCCTGCTGGTATAAAAGCCTCACATTTGCACATTGCACAAACATGGTTACCAGTGCCTTGTATATAAGCAAATCTCTCCAGTTTAGAATCTTCTATAGGAAACACTCTCCATAATCTCCCAGTGCTCATATCTGCTTGAAGAGCTGCCAGTTTGCACAGAGGACAACACCACTGCAGTTACTCTTATAGTATACTACTAAGCACTGTAACTTAGACCTTTGAGTGACTCTCCCTTATTCCTTCCCATCTGCTAAAGATCTGGTATAATGGATAGGCACTTCCTTGTCATCTCTGTTTCTGGCCTTGTTGATATGGGCACCCTTAGGCAGTCTACTAACTGCCTCATGTTCACTGACAACCATTTAATTTTAGAACAAACACAGAATGTAAGAGATGTAGATACACAATGTCATTGGAGGCAAAGATCTCACGTACACAAATGCAAGCCAGGTTGTCAGCATTATACCCAAAACACTCACTACCAACATTATCGCACAAACACATAGACCCACATACGTTGAGGTACTCTCATGTAATCTACCCAAACCACCAAAACCTCCTAAAAGAACCTCTCAGTGGCCTCACATACACTCAAAAAAGACAGCACTTCACACAACACATAACTCTGAAAACCATAGTAGCCCAGGTTACAAACCCATAAGGCAAGACACCATACAACCAAATGTTCTAGTTATTGGGGATTCCACTGTAAGATATACCAGGCATAACAAGGAGAAGATCACAATGAGCTGTCTGTCTGAAGCCAGGATCCATCAAGTATGCACTTAGGTCTTTAAACCACAAGTACCAGTATGACACAGTCATAGTCTATGTGGGCATAAATGACCTAAGATGTACCTCACTGGACTATATGAAGAATAGACATGATGGAGCTCTCTGAATATGTGTTTCAGGCAGGTATGAATCTAGCCATGAGCAGCATCCTACCTTCCCCAATAATTATGCCACAGTAGCAGGAAAAAATGATTGACTTCAATAATTGGCTTAGTTTCTGGTGTCACAACAAGGGGATCCAATATCTGTCAGCCTGGGGAGACATGATCAACAAACCACAATGCTTTGCCAGAGATGGTTTGCATTTGTCCCCCTTGGCTTCGGGATACTAACAAAAACGTTATCTAGCCCCATAGTGCCTTTTTTACAGGTTCATAGGTGTGTACTAGGCCAATGGCCCTGGAGCCTTTACAAGCCTAAACCATAGAAGTGCCCTGGCACCATGCTGCCTGACGTTAGTTCCCAGTGCATCTATCAAGTAGAGCCACTGGAGTGATCCCCGGGGTGAACTTTCTATTACCCATCCACTCATCAAGATTTCTCTTGAAGAGGGACAGCCAGGTGCTCTGCTTGACATGTATGGGAAGGCTATTCCAGAGCATGGGCAGTCTCTGGGTGAGGAATCTGTCCCTTCAGCATGTTCTGCTGATTGTGGTAATGATGTTGTGGTCTCTGGAACATGTGGTGCGGAGGGACTGGGATTTCTTTAGATGTAGCATTTCTAACAGAGCTTGGTCAGACATGGCTTTGTAAGTCAAGCAAAGATCACCTCTAAGTAGGTGATATGAGACAGAGAATAGCTGGAGTCTTTTGAGTCTGTCCATGTAGGACATGTGTTTAATGCCTAGGATCTTCTTTGTGAGGTATGTCTGTAGCCTCTCTAGCTGTTGCAGGTGTCTAGTGAGGTGCATGCCAAATGGGGCATTATACTCGATGACTGGTCTAACGAGGGAAGAGTAGAGAGAGATGATGACCTCTTTCTTCCTGGATGCAAAACCTTTGGTAGTGAGATGTGTCACACAAAAGGACTTTATGACTACGGTGGCAATGTGGTGGTTGAAGGAGAGGTTGCTGTCAACCTGCATTCCCAAATCTCTTATAATGCCTTCAGTGTTCAGTGGCCTCCCAAAGATGTGGTAATTAGTGGGAACTGAGTTTTTACCAAAGAGGATGATGACATATTTTTTGGCATTAAGCTTAAGGCCATGGTTTCGACACCAGTCATTGGTCTTAGTGAGGCATTTCTATAGGATGTCTGCATCACTTGGGGAGTTAATAATGGCTCCCAGCTTGCAGTCGTCTGTGAACTTGGTCAGCCAGAGTCCCTTTGTCTTAGCCTGGACTTCTGAGAAGTAGATGCCGAACAGGAGAAGACCTAGGACTGATCCCTGTGGGACTCCACTCATGACTGGTCAGCAGTCTGAATTGGAGTCCGCTACTTTCACACTGTGTGTTCTATCTGTGAGCCAATTTGCAGCCCACCTAGTGATATAGGGGTTGATGCCTAGTTTGGTGAGCTTATCAATAATTCCTGAGTGAGGAATGGCATCAAAGGCCCTGGCCAGATCGTGGCAGGCTGTATGCACTGCCTTACCTTCATCCACAGCCCTGGTGACTGACTCAAAGAAGTCAACCAGGTTGAGCAGGCATGATCTCCCTTTCACATAGCCAAATTGCTTGGGGTCTAGAGTTTGGAGATTTCCTTTATCTTTGTTAATCAGGTCCATGATGATGCGCTCCATAGCTTTACATATCAGACTCATCAGGCTAATGGGCTGATAATTCCCAAGGTCTGTAGTCAGTCCCGCTTTATGAAGCGGGATGACTGTAGCAGTGCACCATTCGGTAGGGACAAAGCCTAATGTGAGGCTATGACTGAACAGGGCACACAGATGTGGTGCTAGTTCACTTTGTAGTTCATGTAGAACACAGCCAGGGATATTATCAGGTCCCATGGAAGCTGTATTCTTGGCATTGGACAATGCAGCTTTAACCTGTGCTGCAGTAATGCTGGGTGCATGGCATTCTTCCAGTATTGTGATTGGTCCTTTGGGGGGGGGGGGTAAAGTTGGCACTGAATCTGCCAGCCAGTATGTTGGTGATATCTGTTGGCACAGTATAGGAGGTACCATTGTGCAGTAACTCAGAGCAAATCTGGGTATTGCCATGGAGATTTTTGATATAACTATAGAAGGCTTTGTGATTGTTTTTAGTGTCTAAAAATACAAGCAATTCCTGCCAAGTGAAGCACCCTCAAAGACGAGAACAAATGCACATGTAAAAAGCAAGAAGGTGCACCATGAGCCACAAAGGCTGAAATTAAAAATTCTCTCTCCAATTGGTAAAAACCACGTTTAATATAAAAAAGAAAACAAACAGGTAGACTGCAGTATAGAAGTTAGCGCTTTCACGTTGGAATCAACGCTTCATCAGACATAAAGGCAGTCAAATAACATCCATTTAAATACACATAATGACATCACTACCCATTCAAATCAACGAATCAAAATGAAGGCAATTAATAAGACATTTAACAAACAAGGTAGTAAAATGCACAATAGAATATTCAATAAAATATCATCATGCACAGTGGCTAATGCCTAAGGGGTCTGCTAGCTAGGAACGGCTTAAGTGCTAGCCTGTCATACAACCCAAACCTGTGAGCTTGCAATTTTAGTATCCATTTACCTTCCCTCTCTTCAGTGCAATTTCTAATATTGCCCAATCTGCCATTTTTAAAAACTAACTCTAAAACCTGAAACTTAAAACTATGAGAGCGTCCTTGTTCTATTACATGCTTGGCTAGGGCATTGATTTTTTATGTTGGAATGACAACAAGAACTTTACGTGAACGTATTAGGGAACATGTCTATGCCATTGAAAAGGGTAATATCACCAATGACGCATGATGATATTTAGAGAAGTTTTTCAAGGTGGTTACCTTTGTGGGGGGTGTGGGAGAGATGTGGATTTCCATGGTGATTAGTTTATGGTCAGATCTGACCAGGGAGGGATTGACTATTGGTGTAGAGCAACGGTCGTCCATGTTAGTAATAACCAGGTCAAGGATGTTGCTTCCTCTAGTGGGGGTCAGAATGAGCTGGTCCAGGGCACTGGAATTGATGAATTCCAGGAAGCATTGGGCCAGTGTATTGGTGCTTGAGCAGTTTTCCCAGTTGATGGAGGGGTAATTGAAGTCTTCTAGTATGAGACTGTTGGGTTGGACCTTGATAGATTCCAGGGTGCTTAGGAACGTGGAGTGAGAGTCTAGGGCCATGGTTGGGGACCTATAGTAGGCTATGACCTGGATCGCTGTCTCACCCAATGTTAGTTATACCTGAAGTATCTCAGATGCATTCTGCTGGGCTACTAGTCTGGAGGTGTGCATATCCTTTATGAATATGGACACACCACCGCCTTTGGAACCTCAGTCCATGTTTCCGGGCCGAAAGGTGTGGAATGAGTTATAGTCTGGCAGTGCAGGGGTGCTTTCTGCCACTTTAAACCAGATCTCCGTTACAGCACAAATGTTGATGTTTTCTATTTTGAGGAGTGCTTCAAGCGAGTGCATCTTGAGATTTAGACTTCTAGCATTGAGCAGCATGACCCTCAGATTGCATTTATTTATAGCTGTTACAGTGGTAATTTGGTCTTTGGAACACCACCTAAAAAAGGCACTATAGGGGTGGAAAGAGCCTTAACCAGTACCCAGAAACCCAGGGGTGACAGATGCAGGCCATCTCTGGTAAAGCATTGAGGTCTGTCATTCATGTCATCTCAAGTAGGCAGATACTGGATCCCCTTAGAATAACACCAGAAACTTAGACAATTGTTGAAGTCAATCATTTTTTGTTTGTACTGCGGTATCATTCTTGGTGATGGTAGGATACTGCTCAGGGCTAATGTCATACCTGCCTGGGCCACATAATCCGAGAGCTCCACCATGTCTCTTTTCTTGTAGTCCAGAGAGGTGCATCTCAGGTCTTTCACACCCACACGGACAATGACATAGTCATACTTGTTGTGGAGTGACCTGAATGCGTGTGTTGTGTGTTGGATTCTGTCACCTGATAGGCCTCTGACTGTTACCTTCTCCTTATTCAACTTAGTGAGTGGGACATCTGTGTGCCTCACTATTGAGTCACCTATGATTAGTGTATTGGGCAAGGTGTTTAGCCTTAGGGGCTTAGGTTGAGGGGCACACTGTGGAGGTGAGCTATGTGTCCTGTGGTTTGTGCTGTGTTGTGGTGGTTGACTGTGTTTCTGTCTTGAAGGTCTCTGCTGTTTGGGTAAATTTCTATTGAGAGCCTCCATGAAGGTGGGTGTGTGGTTTGTGTTTTTATGTGAGAGCTGTGATAGTGGGTGTTCTGGAGGGCTATGTGTTCCATGTGATGTGGTGCAGGTGTTGACCTTCTCCTCTTGACCAGCTAGTCCGTTCTTGGCTGGAGAGTGCATAGCTTCCAATTTGGTGATATAAGTGCATCTCTCACAAGTCTGAGTGTTGGGAGATAAGAGGAGAAGGTTGTCTGTTTACATGAGGCAGTTGCTACACTGCCTCAGAATGCCCAAGTGCACCAGGTTTATAGGATAAAGCACAGGGAACTGCCCTTTAATCATGCTAGGAGGGGTGGTCATTACTAAGTACTGAAGCTATTACCAGGAAGAACGACTACTGCTGATGGCACTTACATGTGCTACAACAACACGTCACATTGTTAAACCCTACAACAAAACAAAAAGCACAAATGGCTACCTACAGGTACTGCGGCTCAGTGCTAGGAGTTTAAATAAAAAAAAAAATCTGAACTCCCTGGAAGCACTCATAATCCTGGAGAATGCAGGCATATGTGCAGTCACAGAAACATGGTTCACAACCATAGAAAGCACCCAGCTATCAAAGGCTGCAATGCCTTTCATACATTTTGATCCCTCTTAGCTCAGGATAAAACAAAGGGAGGAGGTGTCTCAGGGTTCATGAAGGGCAAGTGCACTGACTGACTGGTCCAACAACATGACTCGCTTGAGCTGCTCCACACCCAACTAACCATAGGTATGACCCCCTATCATATCCTTGTTACCTACAGATCCCCTAAAATGAAGCTGGAAACCTACACCTCCTACCTAAATCTACTGGAATCTCTTAGCATTCAGCCTAACACCATATTTATGGTGACTTCCACTACCCCCTCCATAAACTGGGAGACTTATACGACCTGTAATTCACTTTTCAAGAGGTTTCTGGACTTCATCAATGCAAACACCCTGGAGCAACTAGTTAGCTCTCCAACCAGAGGTACAAATATCCTAGACCAAGAACTCACCAACATGGGGAGATGTTGTTCTCTCCCAAGTGTTAACTCCCCCCAGTAAGATCTGACCACAAAATGATCTCCTTTAGTATCAAAACTAACCTAGAACTCCTATCAAACTCCATACCTGTTAAGAACTTTGCTAAGGCCAATTATCTCAAACTAAGTGACAGCTTATTAAATTTCCAAGCCCCTCCAAACCTGGATGACAATGATGCCCACTGTAAACTGTAAACAAAAGCACTGTAGAACCACATTCCTAGCTGCAAAGAGGAGGCAATACCTGTCTGAGTAAAACCTATGATTACTTTCAAAAATATGCCACCACTGTGGACCCCTAGCATAAATAGGCTATTCAACAAAAGGAAAAAAATCCTTTCCAAAACCAAGAAGAAACAGACAAAACAGTACAAAAAGATACTCACCAGTCCAAACAAACAAATTAGACAGCTGGTCAAATCTGTCAAAGCAAACTACAAGGCAAAGATAGTTTCCTAAGTGAAAGATAACCATAAGGCTTTTTTTTAATTATCAGGGGAAATGCTCAGCAATGTGCCGAGTTAATTATGAATGACAACACTTACACTCAGCCTGAAACTATAGCAAACCTGCTGGCTGAAAAGTTCAGTTCACACTCCCCCCATCACCTCCTACCACATCCAAAGATATACCTGCAACCATCCCCCTTCCGGTCAATATGAGGGCACAGGTCCTTATTGCGCTAGCTACAGCCAAAAACACACCCTCCATGGGTCCTGACAACATTCCAGGATACTTCTTAAATAGCTTAAAACAGAATCTATCAGGGCCACTAAAAACCCTCTTGAACCAGAGCCTCCAGATGGGCTTTGTTCCAGAGGAATGGAGGACTGCAACAGTCATCCCTCTGCACAAGGGGGGCCCATCAACTGACCTATGGAACTACAGACACATACATTTGACCAGTCTTATCTGCAAGGCCATGTAGAGAATTATCATGGACCTGATAAATAACAACATATGAAACCTTCAAACACTGGATCAGACCCAATTTGGCTTTGTCAAAGAGAGGTCTTGCCTGCTCAATCTGGTGGACATCTTCAAGAAACTCACCAGAGCCATGGATGACAGTATAATTGTACACGCCACTTATCTTGACCAGGACAAAGCTTTAGACACAATCCCACACTTAGGGATCTTAAATAGCAAACTGGTTGACTGACAGGATGCATGTCTGGATAGGTGAATCCACTTCCGATAAGAAACCTGTTATTAGAGGTGTCCCACAGGGCTCAGTGTTAGGATCCCTCCTTGTCTGAAGTAAAGGCCAATGTTGGGGTCCTCTGGCTCATCAAGTTCACCAACAACTGTAAGCTGGGAGCAATCATTGAATCCCCAAATGATGTTAAAATCCTACAAAAAGGCCTAAAATTTTCAAATGACTGGTGCCAAAACCATGGTCTGAGACTAAATGCTAAAAAATGTGTAATGACACCCTTCGGTAAATCAGATGTCCCTGCAAATTATAATATTGACAGTACACCTTTAAAAGTAGACCCGGTGGTAAGGGACCTAGAAACACAGATAGACAGTAATCTAAACTTTGACCACCAAGTAGCTACAGTTTGAGGAAATCCTCTTTTGTGGTTCAACTTATAAGTAAAGATATGGCATCAAGATCAAAGGAAGTCATAGCACCAGTGTACTCGGTCCTCATCATGCCTGTAACTGAGTACAGTGCTCCCTTCTGAATGTACTTAACCAGACACTTACACTAGTTGGAATGGCCCTAGAGGTTTCTCACTAAAAAAATACAAAGCGCAAGACACGTCTTATGCAGACCAACTAAAGGCCCTATCCCTTTACTCTGTCTCATATCGTTTATTGAGAGGTGACTTATACCTGACCTACAAGGCATTCTCTGATCCAGCTCTGATGAAAATGTTACATATTCACAACAAAAATTCTGTGATGGTTATGCATTCCATGGACCTGGACTTTATTTGTGACTCTAACAGAACTTGCTAGACAGACAGATTCATATCCAAAAGGTTATCTCGTCTATGGAATAAACTTCCCATTTTCATAAAACAAAGCCAACCCCTCACTGTCTTCAAAAAAGAATTTTGATAAATGGATGGTGAACCATAAATTCACTCCTGGGGTACTGCTCATGTCCCTTATGGAAACAGACAGTCTGTAAAATGACTCAGGATTCCAACACTGAAACACCCACTACCCTGATAATACCCCATCCCATATCTGGGGACTTAAGATATAGTTTCATACCCTTAATATTACTGGCTAGGCTTGTAAAGGCTTTTGTGCCATTAGACTAGTAATCACCTATGAACTTATGAACCTAACCATGGTACCAGCACTGTCTTGCATGATATATCGGAGTACATGCATAGTCAGTTACACCATGCATACACTGCAGGAGCTTTTCCTTATGCTCTTCAAACTGTTTGACATTGTTGGTCATGTAATACTTTTTTATATTCTTAGTAACTATGGGGCCGGATTCACAAAGGCTTGCACGGAGTCTACGAGTAGAGTAAGACTCCAGAAAGCCAATATGTCTGCCAAGCGATCCAGGAACAGGAACAGGGGCGTGCATGAGAGCTCCTAAAACTACTCTTGCACGGACAGTGTTATGTTATGCAAATTACCTCATTTGCTGCTAAAAGCTATGCAAATGAGGTAAATTTGCGATCCAGGAAACACTAACCTGTCTGAGTAAGAGTAGAGTTACTTGCAGAAATGTACTCCGTTGGTAAAGGAGTACCGTTCTGCAAACAGCAAAACGGAGCTATGACAGCTCCAAATAAAGGATGCATCCAGCTGAGGAAGCATGCCAATGGCCAAATATAAGGCCATTGGCATTTTTATCTGTTGCAAAATAATAAAAACAATTTTTTTTTATCCCCGATCACCGATGTTTAAGTGTAGCGTAGCGCCGCGCAAACGTGCGGCGCTCTAAAAACCAAAAAAAAAGACATAAATAGGCATTTTATTAAAAATATTCTTCTGCCATGCAGATGAATGGCAGGCTGAAGACAACATGGCTACTGAGTAGTGGTTGCTAAGGGGGGAAGCTCAGTCTGAGAGATGTAACCAAGCATTAGTAGGCAATCCTATGCAAATGAGGATAAGGATAGTGAATCCCAATTTTCCCTGCCATGTGAACCATGTCCCTAGAGTGTAAGTGTAGGATTAGGGGAGTAGTAGAGTAGAAAATAGGTGACATCATGAGGGGGTATGTATCAAAGACTGTAAGCTTATTGGAGCAGAGTGGCATGTGTTTGCTGTGAGTTACTCAGGACTGGAAGAGGCGTGTCTGCAGTTGTCTGAACTGAAACCCAGAAACCGAAGGTGTATGCCGTGGATATCACTAAAGTTTCTTGCAAAAATGCTTACACTGTGTGTGCATGTGTGCGCGCCTGTAAACCCATCTAAGCCTGTGTGCGCATGTGCGCCCGTGTAAGCCTATGTAAGGCTGTCTAAGCTTGTGTGCGCGGATGTGCACCCGCCTAAGCCTGTGTAAGCCTGTGGGTGCTTGTGTGCATGTGTTTGTGCAGCACTGCCCCCTGTGGAAACAGAAAGGGAAAAGGAAGGAAAAGAAGTAGTAGGGAGTTAACCAAGGAGAACTAGCAGAGATGCCAGGTGAAATCAATCAGAATCAGCCAATTACACAGGCAGTACACTAGCTCAACCCAGCCCAGCACTTAAAACTCTGCAAACAACATTCCCCCATGTTTTTCTCAGAAACACTGCAACACTGCAGTATACAAAGAGAAGTGAAAACTTAAAAAGCTTAACTGAGACAAAAAATGTTAGGGGCTGCCATTGCTATTATAAGGCAACACGTGCAAGATGCTGAGGGTGGTGCCATTGTGAATGCTGCTGAGCAACCCACAGTGAGGAGACGGAGAAGAGTGTACAGACCCAGGGTAACCTACCAGGGGCTACATGAGCTGGAGATAGTGGAGCGCTATACAGTGGACAGAGACCTCCTGCAGCAAATTGTTGAGCTGTGCAGGCCACGCCTCACACACAGAACCAACAGAGGGAAACCCATCCCAGTGGAAACCAAGGTATGTGCTGGCCTAAGAATATTAGCAACAGGCACCTTCCAAAGACCAACTGGTAATATGATGGGGATTTCACAGGCATCAGCATCCAGGGTACTGCACCAGTTCTTGAATGCCATGTCAGCACATGTCGGTGATCATGCATATTTTCCCAATTCCCGTGAGGTATTGGCCAGCAATATGCGTCTCTTCCAGCAAATAGTGGAATACCCTGAGGTAGTGGGTGCAATTGACTGCACGCACATACACATAAAGCACCAGCCGGTGAGCGGGGTAGGGCCTACATCAACCGCAAGGGCTTCAACTCCATCAACTGCCAGGCCATGTGCGATGCCAAGGGCATAATACTGAATGTGTGTGCTGGCTGCCCTGGAAGCTACCACGATTCCCATATCTGCCATCTGACGCAGCTGTACCAGACATTTGCCAATGGGGACATCCCTGACGGTCACCTAGTGGAGGATGCTGGATACGCACTGGAGCCGTGGCTGATGACACCCATCAGAAATGCACACACACCTGAACAAGAACTCCATAATGAGGCACACGCACAAACATGAAATGTATTAGAGCGTGTGTTTGGGATGCTCAAGTCACGGTTCCGGTGCCTGGACACATCTGGTGGAGCCTTGCAGTACTCACCAACTACATGTACCCAAATTGTCATGGTATGTGCCATGCTACACAATATGATCCTGCAAAAACAGCTGCAGCAGGAACAGCATGGGGCAGGGCCAAATAGCCCCCCACCATTGCCAAGGCCTGCACAGGCACAGCGTGACTCGGAGGAGGAAAAACCTGAGCCTGCCGCAGTAGGTAGAAGGAGGTGTGCCTAGTATGCCTTGGACTTGGCAACAAGGCAATGCATAGCACATACACTGGCTCAGTAGGAACCCTGGAAATGATACCTCTCTCTGACTCGCACATAAAATAAAAGGGATGCCTAACTTGACATTGCCTGTTTCCAAACATGTACAGGGAGTGTAGTATGTGCATCCGACATAGGCAGCCCTGCAGCTCCACCTGAGGCATGATTGCCATGTTTTAAGCAATATAAAGCAGTGCTAAGCAGCTATTACCAATATTTAGTATGTGTAAACAAAATTGCCTGTGCTAACTAGCGCAACGTGGGGCAACGTTGAGCAATGTTGGGCAAGGTCGGGCAAAGTTGAGCAAAGTCAGGTAGACATGCTCATATTTGCTTTACTGTTCCTTAAGCAATCTAGTCTGCCCAGCATGAAAATAAAAAGCAGTGACAGGGCTCGAACCCAGGATACTGTGCACTATAGTCACAGTACTGAACCACTAAGCAATGATAGCATTTCAGTGGCACAGACACAGCAGGACAATTGTACACTAATGCAAACACAAAGAAATGCTGTATCATGCCCCTAAAGAGGCATATGGGTAACCTCCCCCACAGGCCTATGCAGACAGAGAACATCAGGCCAGGCGGTGTGATGTGGGTTGTGTAGGCTATGAAGTCACAATCTAATATACGTGACATTGGACGCTAAGATCTGTAGTACAGTAGTATGCCTCAAGCCAGTAAGATAGGCAACAGTACAGACTGAAATGGTGTACTGTACATAGCAGTGCAGGCATAGCAAATGTGTATAAGTGTCAGATGAAACCCTCCTCCTATGTACACCCACAGTAACAATCAGGTGTGCCCCCGGGTAGAAATGTACAAAGAATAGCTGTCCCCCCTGTATGTAGAAATGTTGATAAGTCTATGCAAAGTGTCTCATGGAAGCCCTGCAGGCACAGCATGATCCCTGTTGATCTATGACACAAAGGTGAGCCCTGCTGTAAAAATACAACTTGATTTTCTATACACATATAGTATAAATGTATATACTGGGCGTGCTCACACACTTCAACAAATGTAGTGGATTTCATTCAGCATCACACTGAAAGGTCATACTGGGCATGCTCACACACAAATAAATGAAGCAAATGTCAGGCAACAACATACTGAAAGGTCATACTGGGCATGCTCACACACTTAGGCTAAATACAGAGGTGATAATAAGGGATCTATGGACAAATGTGGATAGTCATCTCTACTTCCAGAAACACATTCACAAAGTGGTCAGAAAATCATGCTATGTGTTCACACAAATTGCCAAGGTCTGTGCATGTAGGTCAGAGGAGGTTCCCACTACTCATCAGTCATCAGACCCATCAGAGAGTACCACAACACACTTGCGATGAATCTGACTAGGCACCTTCAGCAGCCAGAAAGACCACTGAAGTACCTTAACAAGAGGAATACTGGCCTCAAACAGTTGCCCCATGCAACAAGACTGAATGTAACCCAATCTATACTCTGTTGCATACTGTCTACTCAGGAGATCTCTGCCCAACAGACAAGCCCATGTCATGGCTACACTCAGATCTGTTCTGAGTTACAGCTCAATGGCACTAAATATACAGACCCAACTGATATTGCCAACATCCTGGCAGATAGGATCAGTGTCAACTTTATCCCCCTCTCTCCCATGAAAGAGCACATCTCTATAATGGAAGACTGCAAAGTTTCTGTCATCACGGCTGCACAGGTAAAAAACACTCTCCAAAGCCAGTATCACAGCAGTCATGGGACCAGATAACTTCCCAGGCTGTGTTCTACACAAACCACAGAACGAACAGGCACCACACTGATGTACCATGTACAGTCATAGCCTCACCTCATCCTTTGCACCTGCTGAATGGTGCACAGTGACGGTTATCCCACTACACAAGGGTGGAGACACCACGGACCCCAGGAACTAGCGCCCCATTAGCCTGATGAGCCTGCTCTTCAAGGCCATGGAATGCATCATCATACAACTTATAAAAAATTACATTGGTAATCCCCAAACCCTGGACCACAACCATGTTGGGTTTGTAAAATGCAGATCACGTCTCCTAAACCAGATAGATGGCATTGAAGCAGTCACCAGAACCGTACACAAGGGTAAGGTGGTTCGCACAGCCTATGTAGATCTTACCACGGCTTACAACACCACCCCTCACTCTGGAAATATAGATAAACCCACTAAACTAGGTATAAATTGCTATGTCACAAGATGGGTTGCCAACAGGCTTACTGACAGAACACACACTGTGAAAGTAGCAGACTCCAAATATAACTTTGGACCAGTGATAAGTGCAGTACCACAGGGTCCAGTCCTGTGTCTTGTCCTGTTTAGTATCTACTTCCCTGAAGCAAACTTTAACATGGAAGGTCTGTGGCTACTGAAGTTTCCAGAGGACTGCAAACTAGGAGCCATAATTGAAAACACTAAAGATGTGGACATCCTACAAAAGGGCCTCACTGAGACAGATGGCTGTTGCCAAAGCCATGGGCTCTAGTGCAATGCCAAAAGGAGCATTGTCATCCCCTTTGTTAAAAACTCTGTACTGCAACATAGGCGTTAGTATACTTAACACTGAAAGTGTGACAAGAGACCTTGGATCACAAGTGGACAGTGGATACAGCTGTGATAATCACATCCCCACCGTAGTCAGGAAACCCTCCTATGTGGCACACCTCATCACAAAATGTGTCTCATGCAGAATAGAAGAGGACATTGTTCCCCACTACTCATCACCCACTAGAACTATAATAGAGTACAACGCCACTTTTGCTATGTACTTCACAAGACAACTACAACAAATGGAAAGCCTGCAGCAATATCTCACAAAGAACATTAGTGGCCTGAAATACATGCCATACACAGACCATCTCAAAATGGTCCATCCGTACTCCCTTGCATATTGCCTAATCAGAGGTGTTCACTGCCTAACATACAAAGCTATGTCAAACACAGAGCTGTTGGACATGCTCTATGTAAAACACTCACAATCCCTCTGACCTTCAGACCCAAAACCACAAGTGAAATACAAAAGGGAGGGGTGTACCCATTTACCTTATGGATACCCACACCTTCAGGTTAGTGGCACAGCATGAGGCCTTGGAGACCATGCAAGTGCAACTAACATTGGGCAAAGCTGCTCATCAGATTGTAGCCTGCTATAGATCACCTACCTTGTCTCAGGAACCTCACTCAGTATTCTTGAGAACAGTGAAAAATATAAAGGTCCTATCAAACACCATTATATGAGGAGATTACAACTACCAAAAACATTGAGTGGGAGAATTACTCGTGTACAACGTCCTTTGCCCAATGTTTCCTAGAGTTTAAAAACTCTAACACCCTGGAACAGCTGGTCACCACGCCCACTAGAGGTGACAACATACTGGACATGATCATCACCAACATGGGGTACCAGTGTTCCACAACAGAGATAAACCCCTCACTGGTAATATCAAATCATAAAGTAATCACACTGGACATCCACATCCAACCCCCCACCCAGTCAATGAAACCACTGTGAAGACATTTTCAAAAGCAAACTGCACACTTCCCAAGACCAAAGTGGAAAGTTCCAAAGCCCTCTTGCTATAGGATAATGGTACACAATCTGTCGAATCATTTACAAGTGCATCCTATGAGCATCTACAGGGATGCATGGATCAAGACATCACAAATAAAACCAAGATGCACTCCTCCAAAAATAAGAAAACAATCAGGTGGTCATTGCCCATAAATAAGCTAGACAACAGAAGGAGGAAACGAACACATGATAGAGCCAACTTCACTAAAGGAAAGGCATCACTGATCATTATTAGGAAGAAATAATGATCGCTCATAAAATAATCCAAGGACAGTTTCTAAAGACAAATTGCCAAGGAATGTAAGAATAACAACCACAAAGCCTTCGGTAGCTATACCAGACATGTAGGTGTCAACTTCCAAATATGCTTTCAGCGACTGAAAAATGGCAAGAAATACACTGAACGAAGTTTCATTGCCCACATCCTGGGGGACAAGTTCAGTGTAAACTCCCCCCATCACCCTCTTCGGGGAGGGTGGCCTAATGGTTAAGGTGTTTGCCTTACAAACACAAGGTGCAGGGTTTGAGTCTCACAAGGGATAATTGGCTAGGCTTAAAATGACTCACAAGGGCAGTTAGCCTAGTACTAACCTATGAACCTATGAACCCCCAAAAGGGCCTGTGTCCATCACAGAAGGATGCAGAGCCCCAGACTTCATAGACATGCAGGTAAAGACAGCCCTCTCCAAAGCTAAGAACACAGCATCAATGGGACTGGATAGTGTCCCAGGCTACATCTTACACTAGACCCAAAAGGAACTACACCCTCACCTACATTCACTGTCCAGACTCAATCGTACCACAGGCTATGTACCCAAAGAATGGCATACACTAACAGTCATCCAGCTCCACAAAGGGGGTGCCACAACAGAACCTGGAAACCATTGCCCTATATGTCTATTCAGCCTGGTCTACAAAGCTATAGAGCAAATTGTCATGGAACCCATAAACAGAGACATTGGGGACCTCCAGACACTGGACTCTACACAACTTTGCCTTTTTAAAGGCAGATCCTGCCTCCTAAACCTAGTTGACTTATTTCAAACAGTTACCAAGGACATAGATGGTGGTGAAAGTAGTCCACACAGCCCACCTGGACCTCACTACGGACTTTCTACACCATCCCCCACTCTGTCATCATGGACAAGCTTACCAGCTTGAACATTAACAGCTATGTCACAGGATGGGTGGCCAAGTGGCTCACAGATCAAACACACATGTTCTGAGTTGCGGGTGCCATGTCCGACTCTAAGCCAGTCACAAATGGCATCCCACAGGTCTTGGTCCTGGGACCCCACCTGTTCAGTAGATACTGCTCAGAGGTACAGGCAAGCATAGGAGGAGTATGGCTGAATAGGTATGCAGATGACTGCTAACTGGTCCATACTCGACTCTACGGCTGACACAGACATCCTCCAGAATGGTCTTACAGAGACAGATACCTGGTGTCAAAACAATGCCCTCAAGCAGAATGCCAAAGAATACATAGTCATCCCCTTTGGCTAAAACAAAGTGCAAACAAATTACCACATAGGTGGTAATCCAGTATGTACGGAGAAAGTCATTATGGCCCTGGGGACACAGGTACATAGTAAACTCTCCTTTGATGATCACATGGCCAAAGTGCTTAGACATTCCTTCTATGTAGCCCACCTAATGTCACCTAATGTAACCCACTTTGTCTAGTCTGATGATGTCACCATCCTACAAATATACCTGTGAAAAGTAGAACTCGCAGTAATGTGTATAGCACGTCATCTGAATGCGTACTCCTGTCGTATCATAAACCAGTTAGGTAGGGGTTTGAATCCTGCACTTGACAAGTGTGCATTTGCGTGTGATCTCCTTGGAGAGGAGCAACCTTTTTGGAGAGTAGTGAAACACCTTAACAGTGGTATACTAATCTTTGTCAAGTCTGATGATGTCACCGGCCTACAAATATACCTGTGGAAAAAAAAACTCACAGTAATGTGTATAGCGCATCATGTAAATGCGTACTCCAGTAGTATCATAAACCAGTTATGTAGGGGTTTGAATCCTGCACTTAACAAGTGTGTGTTTGTGTGTGATCTCCTTGGAGAGGAGCAACCTTTTTGGAGAGCAGTGAAACACCCTAAAGGTGGTATACTAACCTTTGTCAAGTCTGATGATGTCACCATCCTACAAATATACCTGTGGAAAGGAGAACTCAGAGTAATGTGTATAGTGCGTCATGTAAATGTGTACTCCTGTAGTATCATAAACCAGTTAGGTAGGGGTTTGAATCCTGCACTTGACAAGTGTGTGTGTGTGTGATCTCCTTGGAGAGGAGCAACCTTTTTGGAGAGTAGTGAAACACCCTAAAGGTGGTATACTAACCTTTGTCAAGTCTGATGATGTCACCATCCTACAAATATACCTGTAGAAAGGAGAACTCGCAGTAATGTGTATAGAGCATCATGTAAATGCGTACTCCTGTAGTGTCATAAACCAGCTAGTTAGGGGTTTGAATCCTGTACTTGACAAGTGTGTGTGTGTGTGTGTGTGTGTGTGTGTGTGTGTGTGTGTGTGTGTGTGTGTGTGTCTGTGTATGATCTCCTTGGAGAGGAACAACCCTTTTGGAGAGTTGTAAAACACCTTAAAAGTGGTATACTAAGTCTGATGATGTCGCCATCCTACAAATATACCTGTGGAAAAGAGAACTCACAGTAATGTGAATAGCACGTTGTGTTAATGCATGCCTCTCTAGTATCATGAAGTAGTAAGTTAGTGGTTTGAATCCTGCACTTGACAAGTGTGTGTGTGTCTGTTTGTGTGCACTTGACAAGTGTGTGTGTGATCTCCTTGGAGAAGAGCAACCTTTTTGGAGAGTACTCAAACACCTTAAAAGTGGTATACTAATCTTTGTCAAGTCTGATGATGTCACCATCCTACAAATATACCAGTGGAAAAGAGAACTGCCAGTAATGTTTATAACATGTCATGTTAATGCATACTCCTCTAATATCGTGAAGTAGTTAGGTAGGGGTTTGAATCCTGCACTTGACAACTGTGTTTGTGTGTGATCTCCTTGGAGAGGAGCAACAATTTTGGAGACTACTAAAACACCTTAAAAGTGGTATACTTATCTTTGTCAAGTCTGAAGATGTCACCATCCTACAAATATACCCGCGGAAAGGAAAACGTCCAGTAATGTGTATAGCACGTCATGTTAATGTGTACTGCTCTATTATCATAAAGTAGTTAGGTAGGGGTTTGAATCCTGCACTTGGTGAGTGTGGGTGTGCTCCATGTGTGTTACACTGTTGGCCAATGTGTTGTGGGTTTTGCTTTTACTACTGTATGACATAGTATGACAACAGTATGTGCATTTCACATGTGAGGTAGCTGTGTGGCAAATACATACACGTACATGTGACCTCAATTATTGCATGTGTGGGAACCCTGCTTTCTCCAAGAACACATCTGTCATCTTTGCCAAAGTGTGCTGCTGCTTTCCAGACCTTAGGTCACATCTGTATGCTTGTGACAAGGCCAGCCACTGCAGTGATCCCTGGCCTAGGTCATCCGTGTCTCACACACACTCATTCCGGTTTCTATTGAATTGTGTGAGTGAGGGTTTATGGCCGAGGTATATGTCAGACCTGTTCAAATGCAGCAAAGTCTGTCAATGATGGCTATTCATTATAGGTGTACAGCAACCTTTGTGGATATGCATGCAGACCCCTTATTGCTTATGTGATCCACTGAGGGATTTCAAAATACCTTTGGAAATGTAATTATCAAAGGAGAGATGATGTAACACGTGGTTGCATGTACACATCGGTACCTGTTCATCATGTTGGTGGCTACTACCTATGTGGTACTGTGGGGATACTATGTTCCGTAAAGGTGGATGACTATGCTTTGGTTGGCTTATAGCTTTACAGCATGGGTTTGACAACAGGTATCTGTCTATATGATACCCTTGTGGAGGATGTGTGTGTCATCTGGAGAATGCATTATAGGCCAGTATGCATTACCAGACGTGGATGGACATATCCCTACTGTGATTGCTTGTACCTAAGAGAGCTATATGCCAAACAGGAGTGGTCTCAGTAATGGGTGCAGGTGAATACCACTGGTTACTGGCATAGTATAGTACCTGAAGGATCCAAATGTTACTGTGTGTCCTACATCTGTGTGTCAGTTGTCAAGACATCATCTAATGATTGGTTATGGTCAGGCTGTTGAAGTTATGTATACTACCAGAATGCAAAACAATGACAGATAGTAACAGTATCACCCACAGCACAGTGTCAAACCATGTCATACACACATGTGTAGTCAAGTTCTGAAATGTGTGTAGTACAATGCATACTGGCCACCAGTAGAAACTATGGTGTGTTACTGTGTAATACAGGGCATGTCACCCTGCCCATGTGTCCACTATGCACGTACATGCAGGCAGTGCACCTCCACCATGTTCACAAATGTACACCTGCAAATCTGTGCTACACACATCCCACACATACTGTCCACTCTCTAACACATGCTGCCAATACTACACACATCAGCCAAGTGGTACGTGGGCAGACAATACACTACTGGAACTAACCCTGGTGTAAACAATACTACATTGACAATCATAGCTTTAATACATCATGCCTGCTCAGCTACACCTTCAAACATATCAGTACACTCTACTGCTGGCAACATACTAACATTGCTATACTGCTATAAAGTCACCCTGTGCATCAGCACCATGGTAGCCTGTTCCTGCATCAATGTTACAGATGACAGAAGGTGGCACAGGTTTCATCATATGCACTGGGTGTGTTGTTTGTTTGCCAGAAGCCTACAGTGAGGCATACAATTGACATATATGTGTGTGTGTGTGTGTGTGTGTGTGTGTGTGTGTGTGTGTGTGTGTGTGTGTGTGTGTGAGGGCCAAGAGTACTGCTATGGGCCAATGTTGATGTAATGTGTGCGGTTATGTGTTAGCCCTAGGTGTCTGGTTTATGTGTGTGTGTGTGTGTGTGTGTGTGTGTGTGTGTGTGTGTGTGTGTGTGTGTGTGTGTGTGTGTGTGTCTGCATGCACACAGTTCCACCATGTGGCTGCCATACACGAGTATTTTTTGGACAGCCACAGACTGTACCTGCCAGGCTTTACAGATCACTGTCTCTGGCCACGGATACGGTACCTGTGCCTGGCAGGGGTGCTACTGACACTATCAGGTACTAAGCCAGACTGGGTACTATCCCCAGAGGTAGATGGATGTACACTGTACCCAGGTCCCTGCTGGGACTGTCCAGAGCCATGTGCACATAGTCTTCTAGGATGTTCTATGGACAGCCCACCCCCAAAATTGCTGGGGCTGGTACTGGCACTACGGGAGCGGCTGTGACTTGAGGGACATCCGCGATGACTGCTGGCTGCTGATGCTGCTGGCATATGTCCACATTGATGACTCAACCATCCCGCACTGTCCTGACACATGGACATGACATTGCGGAGGACATCTAATGTCTCACCCCAATGTCTATCAGTGACCTCAGTGTAATTATGGATGGCACCTGCTAGGTCATGGATACTGTCAACTACAGCAGTGTTATGTGCCCTCTATGCCCTTAGCCCTTGCCTGGTGTACCATTCAATACATGCATGTGCCTCCATGACAGCCTGGAACATGCGTGAGGTTGTAAGACCTGTGGCACATCTGCCAGGGGCATGATGAGCAGCAGTGCTCTGATGAGAACCCCTGGACATCTGCCTATGTGGTACCCTTCCAGACATCTGGGTATGGCTGCTGTGTCGGGATGCATGTGCCATAGATACCACACTGTCCTGGCCAATGCCGACTGTACCCTGTCCCTCAGCTAAGGGCATTGGTGATGGATGTACTGGCAGTATGACTGTGTGCATGGATGAGGTGGACACTTGTGTAGTGTTGATTGGTGGCCCAACGACAGACCCTGGCAAACATGCCTGTGCCTCAACACACCTATCATCATTATCACTATTTTGCTCAGTGACATCAGTTTCCCTGCTGCAGTGAACCAGCCCAAACTCAGTACCTGTGAGAGGAAGACAGGAAACACACTTTACGACCTGTACATGATGTTGGAACACATGCACACATGCACATATGCACACATGAACACATGAACACATGCACACATGCACACATGAACACCTGCACATATGAACATGAGCACATGAACACATGCACACATGAACACATGAACACGAACACATGAACACATGCACACATGCACATAGGAACACATGAATACATGCACACAAATACACTCCTCACTAAAGCAGACACACACACACACACACACACACACACACACACACACACACACACACACACACACACACACACACACACACACACACCACCACCAGCAATCCAGAACATACTCAATAGCGGGTGATGGTGGGGTACAGTATCACAAGCCAAACAGTTATATCACACGTCTCAGCATGCAGGACGTGTGTTGCTCAACAGCATGCAGTGCGAGTGTAGACAGCCCTTGCTAATAACAGTATACATGGCTTTGATGCATGTGTGTTGCTGTTCAGTGATTGGCCTCACCCTGGAACGCAATGTGTACATGGACACAACATTGCTGTGCAAGTATTAGAAGCTCTGCAATGTCCTGTGCACCATCACTCACAGGTATACATACCATGGCTGCATGTGTATCTGTGTGTCACATAGATATCCATTTCTGATTCTGAATCTGTGTCTTTAGCAGATAATTATGGACACAGGTTTAGCACATGCATGCTATGTATACACACAGGATGAGTGGTGCATGTATTCCTGATGGAATACCATTGCTCAACATAGCCATTGTACAGTGGTTATGGTGAGTGTAGGACATATTGTGGACATGCCAGTGCCAGCCATAACATGGTATGCTACAACACAACTGCAACATTAAACATCACACATACCCAATGAGTGTCATGTGACCCATACACTCAATAGCATTACAAGACATATATGTGTCACTTGTACAAATGGTGATTGCTATGCATATTGTGTATAGGTGCATATGTTTGCACACACACAACACTGAGGTGCATATCAATTAATGCTATGTGTATTACTGTGGTCACTGTAACTGGATGGGGTGCAGTACCATGAGCCATCATCATGCAGCATCATGTAGTCACTCAAAGCTATTTGCTTTTACTGTATTTGTGTTTATTCCTACTTTATTTTGTTTTTGCGTCATCTTAAAAGTACTTAATTGTATTTATTACTGCTTGGTGTAACACACTCTAAGCCTTTTAGTTTAAGCACTTGGGCTTCAGACCATGTGTTTTACATTAAGAAGGTTTGTGCTCTGCACTGTAGTGGCAGGACAGGTAGCTTACATCCTTCTAAGTTGGGAACTGCTGATTGAGGGCTCAGTGTCTGTTATTCTAAAAGTGCATTAGTTCTGGTTTAAACATTTGGGCTTCAGGCCAGTTATTTTACATTAAGAAGGTTCGTGGTCTGCACTCTTGTGGGAGGAGAGGCTGGACTCTGCCCTTCTGAGCTGGGAGTTTCTGGTTAAAGGCTTATAGTGCCTGCATATTTGTACTGCTTCTTACTAAACTGGTACACCTTGTTTGCTGTAGCATAGACTAGATCCAGGCCTGCTGAATCTAGTTTTGTTTGTATAACTTGAGCACTAATCCAGGTATTCTTTAAAGTATTCAATTGTATTTATTACTGTTTGGTAGTAACTTGATTAAAGTGTAGCTATCATTCAATGTCTTTTGGATTAAGCACTTGGGCTCAGACCAGTTGTTTTACATTAGGAAGGTTTGTGGCCTGCACTGTGGTGGCAGGACAGGTAGCTTACATCCTTCTAAGTTGGGAACTGCTGATTGAGGGCTCAGTGTCTGTTATTCTAAAAGTGTATTAGTTCTGGTTTAAGCACTTGGGCTTCAGGCCAGTTATTTTACATTAAGAAGGTTCGTGGTCTGCACTCTTGTGGGAGGAGAGGCTGGACTCTGCCCTTCTGAGCTGGGAATTTCTGGTTAAAGGCTTATAGTGCCTGCATATTTGAACTGTTTCTTACTAAATTGGTACACCTTGTTTGCTGTAGCATAGACTAGATCCAGGCCTGCTGAATCTAGCTTTGTTTGTATGCTTGTTTGCTTATTTTCCTGAAATGCTAATTCCACCGAAAACATGGCTTTTCAGTGCTTCTGTGGATCCCTAGTGATATCCGCATTGCTTTCTGTACTTATTTCCTTGTTTCACTTGAAAGAAAGTTACTGTTTGTCATTTTTGCATTTAAGTTACCTGTAACACATTGCATTTAAGTTACTTGGCACTTGCTCACTAAAGCAATTATATAAGTCAGCACTAAAAAACTAAAAGCACTACTCCCTCACAAACTCCTCTTGAGTACCTTGTTCCCCATTGGCCCTTTTTTATCAATTATAAAGGAATTCCCAATACTATTCTAGCATGTCCAAAGGTCAGTTGTCAATCTCCTCTCTGGTCCAGCTGGTGAATCTGGGAATCTTGAGGCAATGATACAACTGCCTCATGTACACAGACAACCCTCTCCTCCTCCCACCAAATTCCAACACATGTGAGAGATGCAACCATATAGCCAAACTGGAGGCTAAGCTCTCTCAACTCAATACTGGCGAAACCTGTCAGGAGGAGAAGGAAACCACACTCACTACAATTCCAGTCTCACATAGACCTACCACGACAGCAAACCAAACACATAAACACACAAAAACATACTCGGAGGCTCTAAATAAAAATCTGCCTAAGCAGCAGAAACCTCCAAAGCAGACACCCAAGCAACCGCTACCCCAAAACAAAACACGTGCACTTGAAACTCTCCTTAGCATGGAGAACATCGATATCTGTGCAGTAACAGAAACCTGGTTCAGGGCTTCCGAGAGCACCCCAGCACTACCAGGTTATACCTCATACCATGCTTTTCAGCCCCAAAACTTGGACCGAACCACAAAAGGAGGGGGAGTATCGATATTCATCAAAGATACCCACACCACCAGGTTGGTGGCAAAGCACGAAGCATCAGAGACTATCCATGTGCAACTAACAGTGGGTAAAACTGCCTTCCAGTTTATAGCCTGCTACAGACCACCCTCCCAAACCCAGGAACCCCACTCGGCCTTCCTGAAAACACTGGAAAATATAAAGGTCTCTCCAAACACCATTATATTGGGCGACTTCAACTACCCAAACATAGACTGGGAGCATTGCTCTAGCTCCAACACCCTAGCCCAAAGGTTCCTAGAATTTATAAACTCAAATGCTATGGAACAACTTGTTACCACTCCCACAAGAGGGGAAAACATACTGGACCTGATCATCACCAACATGGGGACTCTATGCTCCAGACCAGAAGTCTATCCCTCACTGGTAAGATCAGACCATAAACTAATCTCACTGGATATTCACATCCCGACCCCACCCCCTGCCCAGAAAACCACAGTGAAAAACTTCTCTAAAGCAAATTTCACACTCCTCAAAACTGAGGTGGAATCCTTCAAAGCCCCCGGGCCTGTGGAAAATATGGCCCAGACCGCAGAATCCTTTAAAAATGCATTCTATGAACACCTTCAGGAATGTATGGATCATGCGATCCCAAATAAAACCAAGACCCAATCCTCCAGAGGCAGACGTCCTGTCTGGTGGACCCCAGCCATAAACAAACTATACAATAGAAGGAGGAAGCTACTTCATGATAGAGCAAAATCCCAAAAAGGGAAAGCATCTCTGATCAGTGTTAGCAAAAAACTACGGGCACTCATAAAATCGTCTAAGGCCAGCTTCGAGAGAAAAATTGCACAGGACACTAAGGATAATCACAAGGCTTTCTTTAGTTATGTTAGGAACCTGGGTGGGAATTCCCAGATATGCTCAGAATTAGTCCAAAATGACAAAAAATACACAGATCCCACAGACATTGCCAACATCCTAGCTGACATGTTCAGCGCAAACTTCTCCCCCCTCTCCCCACCAAAAGAGCAAATATCTATCCCAGCAGAGTGCTGCCCCCCTGACATCTCAGATGCTCAGGTAAGAGCCGCCCTCTCCAAAGCAAAAAACACAGCATCAATGGGACCAGACGGTGTCCCAGGCTGCATCCTACATGAACTCTAAGAAGAGCTAAACCCAAACATAAAACTACTGTTCAATCTCAGCCTTACTACAGGATATGTACCCAAAGAGTGGCGTACAGCAACAGTGGTCCCTCTCCACAAAGATGGTGTCTCAACGGATCCTGGAAACTATCGCCCCATAAGTCTCACTAGCTTGGTCTGCAAAGCTATGGAAAGGATCATCATGGACCTTAAAAATAAAGATATTGGGGACCTACAGACACTGGATCCTACCCAGTTCGGCTTTGTTAAGGGCAGATCCTGCCTCTTAAACCTGGTCAATTTCTTTGAAACAGTCACCAAGGCCATTGACAAGGGGAAGGTGGTCCACACAGCCTACCTGGACCTCGCAAAAGCCTTCGATACAATACCCCACTCAGGCATTATAGATAAGCTCACCAGCTTAAATATAAACCCCTATGTCACTAGATGGGTTGCAAACTGGCTCAAGGACAGAGCCCACATGGTTAGAATTGCTGGAGCCATGTCAGACTCCAAACCAGTTACAAGTGGCGTCCCACAAGGCTCAGTCCTGGGACCTCTCCTGTTCGGTATATATTTCTCGGAGGTACATGCCAACACGGAAGGACTGTGGCTGACCAAGTTCACAGATGACTGCAAACTGGGCGCTGTAATCGACTCTTCAGCCGACACAAGCATCCTCCAAAAGGGCCTCATAGAAACAGACAACTGGTGCCAGAGCCATGGCCTCAAGCTAAACGTCAAAAAGTGCATAGTCTTCCCCTTTGGCAAAAATAAAGTGCCCACAAATTACCACATAGTTGGTAATCCATTAAGTATGGAAGAAGTAATTAGGGACCTGGGGACCCAAGTTGATAGCAATCTCTCATTTGACAACCACATGGCCAAAGTGGTTAGAAAAACATTTTATATAGCCCACCTAATCATGAAGGGATTCACATCTAGATCAGGGGAGGTCATCGTGCCTCTTTATTCATCCCTCATCAGGCCCATAATTGAGTACAATGCCCCTTTTGGGATGTACTTTACCAGACACTTGCAGCAACTGGAAAGACCCCAAAAGCACCTCACCAAGAGGATCAAAGGGCTCAAACAGATGCCATATGCTGCCCGGTTAAAGAAACTCCAGCTCTACTCAGTGGCATACCGCCTGCTCAGAAGCGATCTGTGTCTGACGTATAAAGCCATGTCCAACCCGGAATTAATGGACATGCTGCACTTCAGAAATTCCAAATCCCATCGAGCTACACGCTCGAGAGACTTAAACCTCAGCAGTGAAATAAATAGGACATGCTGGAGGGACAGATTCATAACCCAGAGGCTCCCTTCACTCTGGAATAAAATCAGAGTCCAGGTTAGGCAGAGTCCCTCATTGACTCTCTTCAAGAGGAATCTCGATGAGTGGATGGGGGATCATAGGTTTACCCTGGGTATCACTTCTGTGTCACTGTTAGACAGAGGCACAGTATACTAACCTCGAAAAAGGGCATAGCAAAATTGATTTAAAATGGGTGGCGAAAGCCAAACACACTCTGGCTAGGCTTATAAATGCCCTAGGGCAGATAGCCTAGTATGAACCTATGAACCTAATGTGTGCCAGACTGGTACATAGCATGCTGCACCTGAACTGCAGTACCATGGCTACATTCACCATTTCACAGCCAGTTGTTACATGGGTTTGTAAGGTGCCCAATAGGGGGGCATTGCCTAACATGAATGTGTTATGTGTTGAAGAGTGTCGCACAGCCCCATGAGAGGCCTCTACCAATGAGGTATATTATGTATGCTGTGTGGATGAAATTTGGGATACTGGAGTGTGACCTTACAGTGGGTCTCTGAATACGCTATGTGTAGCATGTTAACGTGTATGACAAAGTAAGTTGTGTATATTGTGTGCATGTGTATCGACTGTGCCTTTCCAGTGTCCACTACAGTGTTGTCACAATTGTGTGGGATGCTCTCTGTATTGCATGTGTTTGAGGCAGCTACTCACATTACTGAGATGTGCATAGTCTCACAGCAAACATGCACAGCATGCATTATGCATAGGTGTGTTACGTGTACATGGCCTACACCTCACCTATGACATGCACATTTAATTAGCAATATTAAATGTAGAACACACTCACCAGCATGGGTCTGCTGCTTTGCTGTCACACCAGAGGGATGTGACAGTTTGTCAGTGGCAACAACTGTGGCATTGCTACTGTGTGTTTGCAATCTTACAGTAGTACAATGGTTGACAGTCACAGGCCTACAGATTATATTCCTAATTATTAGTATTGCACAACACTAAGCACCACATCTTCTAACTACACAGTACACATCTCACATATGCATGATCTACCAATAGAGGTAACAGTAGTCTACAAATTTGCCATGTTACCTGCACGCTCCGTGTCAACTTGCTGGGTGGCTCCAGCCTCCATGATGATACATGTTTGTTGTTGTTGTTGGCCAGGAGCCACCTGGCTCAGGAGCAGTTCCTCCACTCTGGTGAGGGGGGGATGGATGGCTACCCCACCACCTGTGGCAAGCTGTTGTCTACGGATATCAGACGCACACTGCTGGACATGTCTAATTAAATAACTGCAGTGATGGCGTACCTGCTCATATGTCTGGTTATGCATGCCTATATCATTTGCCCTATGGACAAGATCTTGCCACAGTGCAGTCCGCTCATGCTGGTCCTTGCTGTTTTTTGAGAACAGCAGGGCATAGTGCTGAACCAAGCTGGTTGTAATCTGTTCTTCCTCTGCTGGGCTATATGCAAGGTTACAATGGTGGGCCATGACCATGGAAGACAATGAAACAATATGTGTGAGCAAGTCATGTGGCACACTTAACATTCTAATGTACAGATATCAATTAACTGCCATATATAGCAACCTATTTGGCTGTCAGGGGATACACACTTTCAATACCACATATCGGTGCTCAACCCACAACTGCCTGACAGTGCCTGGCACACTCTATATATCAAACCCTGTTTTGCACAGCAACAAAGATAAACCAGTATGTAAGACTATACAACAATACATGGTACACTGTATGCGACACAATACACCACCTAGCCACAGGAGGTATATATCAAGCTAATGCATAAAGAAATATGTAATCCATTGCAATGATTGTAAAGTCCAGTTACAGTATTACAAGTATACCACACTAGTCGTTGATGGCAAACCCCTGCCTAACATATTTAATATAGGTGGCATACTGCTGTACTAGACTATACATATTGCTAGATACGCACTTATATCCTGGGACACACATATGACCGAGGCCATGGTACAGGCATACCCACACACACATCAGACATACATACCAGACACAAAGGTATGGCAACCCAGATGAGCTTTACCTGTGTACCATACAGTACTGTGTGTCAGTAGTTACGAAACCTTATGCCTTTGGTATGTAATCTGTAAGGATTACAGGGAACACACAAAACAGTGGTTCCAACAAAACAGTGGTTCCAAGAAATGTGGACATACACCATACTGTGCTGTTTAGGCATTCAGCTTCAGGTAGTACTACAGGTCATACAGGAGTTGGATTCACCAGCAGTAACACTCAATAAGCATACATGTACTGCTTTAGCCTACAATAGGGCACCCCAGTCAACACCAAGGGACTATGTCAGACCTTATGCCATACTGCTTTTTCTGCCTAGCAATAGCATACATATCTTTTGCTGGGATCACAGCTAGGACACAAAATACCATGACAGAAACAGTTTCCCACTAAGCTATCACACATATACAGAACTCTGATACATTCACAAACACATTCACCATTACACTCAGTCAACCTCACATTGCAATTATTGCAACAAGTACATGTGGGTGTGTATCGGTTCATAGGTAGGTAAAAGGCTATTGGCCCTAGGGCCTATAGAAGTCTAGCCATACGCTACCTTGGCCTTTGACACACATGTAATTTAATTTCATGTGGCCCTGTCAAGCAGAGCCACAGAGGTGATTCCCAGGAAGTATTTCCTATCTTCCATACAATCATCAGGATTACTTATGACGACTGCTAATTAGGAGCTTTGTTTGCTATTGATAGGTGGTTTGTTCCAGAGTATGGGATGTCTCTTGGATAGGAATCTATCCCTCCAGCATGTGCTGTTTATTGAGGGCACAAGGTTTAGGTCCCTAGGGCATGTAGCTCATAGGGATTGTGATCTGTTTACGTGGAGCATGTCCAACAGCTCTGGGTTTGACATAGCTTTGTATGTTAGGCAGAGGTCACCTCTGGGTAGGCGGTATGCGACACAGTCTAGCTGTGGTTTTGTGAGATGGTCTGCATAGAGCATCTGTTTGAGGCCGGTATTACTCTTTGTGAGGTATGTCTGTGTCCTTTCCAGTAGATGTCTTGTGAGGTACATACCACATGGGGCATTGTACTCTATAATGGGTTTTATATGTGAAGAGTAGAGGGGAACACTGACCTATATTTCCCTGAATGACACACATTTTGTGATGACGTGTGCCATGTAGACAGATTACATGACTAGTGTGGCACTGTGATTATCAAAGGGGAGACTACTGTCCACCTGTGTCCCATGGCCTCTTATCACACCTTTGGTGTTAAGTAGACTTCCACCTATGTGGTAGTTAATGGGTACAGAGTTATTGCAAGAAGGGATGGCAATGCAGTGTCAACATTGAGCTTGAGTCCATGGCTTTGTCACCAGGCATCTGTTGCAATAAATATGACCCTGTCTCTCTCTCTCTCTCTGTATATATATATATATATATATATATATATACACACACATACATATACACATCCACTGGTGTACATATAGATATACATAGGCACATATACAGTCCACCTTTCATGGTGGGAATATCAATTATGCAAAGGTTCTGAGGTATACAGTTATGTCATAATATTGCACAGTGTTGTGCAGAATGCATTGAAGGTGTTCTCAGTCCATGTAGCTTTAGCAGGCCTCACTGACTGCAACACTGCAAACCTGACAAATTATACCCACAGCTTTTAACCACCACATGTCATATACCAGCACTGTATGCTGTCTTGTTTGCCACACACTACAACCTACATAGAAATATGCACATAACAACCTTCAACAACATATATATGTCCACCCTTCACAAACAGTTGCAGTATGTCCCTTGCTCTATGCACATGTACAGATGCTAATATATCTGACACAGACAGATCTCTCCGTATGTGTGTGCCATACACACACAAGGTCCACACTGTTGTAAGTTTGTGTACCTCACGGCTGACCTGTTGGACCTTGCTGCAACATGAACAGGTGGCACATGTGAGCACACAGTAATTTTAGAGGGTGTATATATAACTGCAAATGCTAGATTCACATACTAGCCTGGTACAGCTGTTGCCAATGCTAAGCTACACGTTAATATGACTATCATGCATTTGTTAATCTTTCACATCCATGTTTATATAACTGTTTGCGCTACTCCCCCAAACAGACATTGTACACACTTCTGTACAGAACACAAATAACATGGATCAGATGTTTGACATTTAATGCTGAACTACATATGTCACAGTCATATCCCACTGCACACAGCTACACACTGATTTCTCCATGGCAGTAGTTAGGCAGGGCATCTGTGCATAGATACGTACTGCTGCCACATATGGATGATTCAAACTATGTAGAGTACTGTTCAAAAACATCTACTACATGCCAGTAAATACATATCTGTTACATACCTTTCCTTTGTATGTGTTTGTATTTGTCAGTTCCATGTGTTTTGTAATTTTTATTTATTTATTTTTTATATCATATTTTTTTTTCAGTATATATATTTTTCAACATAATTTTCTTTTTATATCTTTTTTCTGTCGCTGTTGTTGTGGATGTCGCTGTCTATCTGTCTGTCTGTCTGTCTCTCTCTCTCTCCATACCTGCAATGAAATGATTGCATGTGTGGACAGCAAGTACAGCCTGCTTTTATAGGTATCTGCACATGTGCATGTGATGGCCTCTGCACCAATTGGTGGCCACCATTTGGCAATTGCATGCAGCCTGCTGTGTGGTACTTACAGTACTCACTGTCATAGCAACCCAATGCTATAAATTGCTAAGTCAGGTAGGCATAGCCCTTTCAGCTTTCCAAAGTGGGGACCATGCTTGTTTGCTGTGGACACAGTTGTGTAAGTCAGAAGGTTGGTATACTTCTTATATCTGATGCTAGGGGTGTAGCCAGTGATTTGAATGTTGTACTTAGACCTGAATGTTGCCACTTCCAGTACACAGTTGTCAGTGTAGAATTGTACTCACCCCTACAAATGCTAACACAAGATACATGGGAGTATGTAGTTTCTTTTCTACTTATACAATTAGCTGCCATACATACGTAGTTATTGAGATGTTTTCATTTGGCATATGAACTGTTTGTGAACTGCTATACTGTGAATATTAATGTACTCACTTCTGCACAGTTTGTGCTTTTTTTTGTTGACATTAGCACAGGATGCTCATGAAAACTGGACAATTCCAGTACTGAGTATGCCTACCTACATCCTTGCTGGACCTTGAACACACAGGTATTTTGTACATTTGGGTGGGGATTGTCCTGCTATGATACTGTGTGGGGTTGTAAAGTGCTGCTGTAACATTATTTACTGCTAGAATGTCCGGTTCTGTTATCACAGTCATGTAATGCAATTCCACAACAACTGCTGGTAAAGTTCCACAGAACAGGTTTTGTGTTATGGCATTCCTATCTTTCCTTTACATTCACTCATTCTGATGCATGATATATATATTTCAGCAACAACCTGCTGTATATCTACTGTGGCTTAGTGGTACTTCATGCAGTCTAGTGTGTCCAAGGTCCGGGGTTCGAGACTAACAGTGGTGTTTTATTTTGCTGCTGAGCAGAACAAGGGCCCTCACATACAGGGTGACTAAGGCACTTTTAAGCTGTTGTAAGCGGGTTTGCACGACGCTTAGCAATACTTAGCTAAGCGCACACAAGCACACATTTGCGCAAACCCGCTAACTACTGCTTAAAAGTGCTTACTCCTGCTAACCCCCGCGCTCATTTCTTTGAAAGAAAAGAAAATGGGGAGATAGGAAAGTGGTGAAAAAGGGGCACAAAGAGGGAAAGACAGTAGGGAAAACAGCTAGGGATGTGCAGGACAGGTGTAGAGAAGGTCCATAGCTGCCCATTTCTTTAACAGCAACAGCTGTGCATATACTAGAAATTTGGAGGGAAATTTGAAACCTTCCACCCCTGAGAGAGGGGTTAGGACAACAAAGTATGTTGTTCTGCCAATTAAATTTCAGTTTATGTGTCCAGCGGACATGTGTGCAAAATGGGCAGTTATGTATGGGGCATAATTTTTTTGTGGGAGCAGATTGCCCCCTTTTTTTTTTTTCAGGTGAAAGTGGAATGTGGGGTAGGGGAAGTATGTATATTTTGGGAGGTAGGTTGGGGAGGTAAACAGACAAGACAAACAAGATGCATACAAGGGCAGAATATGACACATGGGGGGGTGAACACCATTGACGGGGAAGGATGTTTGGAAATCGCAAGCCCATGAGCCCACAGATGGCAACAGTGGGACTGAGATCCCCACCCATGGGCAGTCACCACTGCACCTTCACAGCCCAGAGGGTGGCTGTGCTGGGGGCTGCATAGGAGGGCCAGGCTCACCTGTAAGTTGCGCCACACGTGCCTCAAGCTGGCATAGAGGATCAGCGACTGAGCGCTCAATCTCCCTATGCACCACAGCCCGGACCATTCGGAGGGTGATGGGTGGCCCTCCTCTGGCCACGTTTGCACAGGGGGGACAAACCCCATCCCCTGCTGCGCTTTCACCCGAAGGTGGCACAGGGCCAATGGAGGAGGAGGTCCTGGGCTGGGCACCGGACCTGCTGGTGCCAGGTGCCATCGCCAGCTGAGGTGGGACAGATGGGTCCGCTGGGACCGGCCTTCCCATACGTTCTATGTTTAGGAGGATTTAAAGACAATGTGGGTTGTTAATAGCCAACAGCATTCCAAATTAGTTGTAACAGCATGCAGTAGTGTTCCCATTAACCCAACACACCAGAGTTCCAACAGTTGAACAGCAAGCATAACACATGCATATACAGAACAACAGTGGACATTCCAACAGCATGCAGGATTGATTGGTGGCAACAGGCCACCAAGACTGTGGTATTTGAACAGGGCACATGCATAAAAGTAAATTTAGAAATTTATAAACCAATAGAACATATGTCCCAACAAATGTTTTAAGATTAGACATACCTATTGACGTGTGGAATTGCATTGTTTATGCACATACAGTAGGGCGTAAAAAGATACCACCATTAACAACTTATATGTACATATAGCTTACACTACATTCATATTCACTGCAGGTATATATCCCCTACATGTATTATTACACTAGGCAATGTCCGTTAAACTGTGAAATGGGTTTTGCTAGTTCTTTATATACCTGACCTGTATCTGACATACAGACTGTCCAGGATGCAGATGTTACTGCTACATATTTATATATATTCTTTTATATTTATATATCTACATATCTGGATGTGTTCAGGTGACATTATCAATTATATTTTAACAGCCCCCTACATTTCTAGCAGCACACTGACATTTCTGGGGAACACAATAACAAGCTACGCATGTGCCAGATTAACCTATACATGCCAGCCATTAACCAGCAGTTGAGGACTGTATATATGCTTAACAGCTACTGGCACTCCCTTCATCCACTTTATATGGGCCTACCCAAGTGTGGGTTGACAGCGCTTAATACAACAGTACTATTTCTATAATGCAAAAGTACAAGAACATTTCGAGGAAAGTGACATGGACACACTCCAGGAATTATACCTTTATTAATTACATTACACACTTTTCTAGAGGCTCTCTCATTTATTTTATATTACAGTGCATGCAGAAGACTTATTCAAGATGTATTATACCTTTATTAATGGGTTACAACACTCTTTTTCAGGCTCTCTCACTTATTTTACATAACAGTACATGCAGAGGTTATTCAAGACTTATTATACCTTTATTATTGGGCTACAACACTTTTTTTCAGGCTCTCTCACTTATTTTATATAGCAATACATGCAGAATAATTACTAACCTGCCTGGTGGCACAACCTTAGCAGCCTATCTGCATAGGCTTGCAGATTCGCAGCACGGACACCTGCAGCTGTGAAGTAAATGAAGTGAGAATTGAGACATATACCTATCCGTAATATCGACTACAATAGCAATTCTTACATACTTCATTCCATGGCTACCTACTCAGTAGTGGGGCATTTCGCATCCCACGGGCCTCCTGTATCCACTGGTTCAGTTGGTTCTGCTTGCATCTCTTCAGGTCTGCATGGTGGTGTCTGACCTGCTCACCAGTCCGAGGGACGCCTGTGGCACTGGTGAGATCATGTGCAAGATGGTTCCAGGCTTCTGCTTTGTATTCAGTGCCCTGGAACAGGCCCTGCAGGAGTCTGGCATCATGATTATGGACGAGGAGCCAAACCATCACTTTTGACTCCTCAATGCCCCACTGTTGTACTCGAAAGTAAGAGCCCTCTCCAGCACCAGCCATGATGCCTGCAGATGGGAGCTACAACCAGTTATGGCAAGTATTCCCACCTATGGAGCTTAAATATGCCTCATTTCCCACACTTATTTATGATTGGCCGGTTTTGAATATTCTCAGCTCAAAGCACACCTGCTTAGCACTGGGTAAACTTTCATTAATATGTGTGTTGACAGTACATGAATATCGAAAGCTATCATGGCTTAGTGGTTCAGTACTGTGATTATGGTGCACAGTATCATGGGTTTGAGGCCTGTCATTGCTTTTTATTTTACTACTGGCCAGACTGGCTAGGAGGTGTGGCTGTGTTTAGCCGACTTTGCTCAACTTTGCCCAACGTTGCTCTACATTGCTCGGCGTTGCCTGACGTTGCTCGACATTGCGCTAGTTAGCGTGGTGCGCAGCTACTCGCAAACATGTTTTGTTTGCGCTAGTTGGTGCGATGCGCAGCTCCGCGCAAAGCCATTGTGCTAGTTAAAGCAGTGATAAGCTATGAGCAACTAGACTTAAATGTGCTTAATACTGGTAAACTTTGCTTAGCAGTGCTTCACATTGCTTAAGATACGTTACTTATGCATTCATCAGTATGCATAACCAATTCACCTTCGTATATATATATATATATATATATATATATATATATATATATATATAAAATATCATTCACTACTATATAGGCCATTTCAATGCTTTTTACTACAATTTAAAAGATAAATGTCAGGAATTATTTTTCTATACAGATTTCCTACAGAAAATTGAAAGGGGAGTGGTGGGACTCAAACCGGGACTGCCTCCTCTTTGTGTGAAGGCTCTACCACTACGCTATTGCTATTAGGATTCATTTGCATATAAGTAGTTTATTATCCTCTTTGATGTCTAAACTGCTAACTGTAGCTAAGCAATGGGCAAACCTGCGCAAACACGTGCAAATACGGGCAGCTATTTTGGGTATAATAAAAAAAAAATAAGAGATTTATATTTTATAATTGTACAGGGGTTTAGAATGTGTGGGTGTGTAGTGTTGTGTATGTACACATTTGAGCGGACTCGCTCATGTCATTTACATTACACGATTGTGGGACTTGCAGGGGCATGGATTTTTGGAGTGCTCAGCAGTCCGACACGCCCCCTGCACTCGTGCATGCTCCATGTTAGCCTTAGAGTTGAGTCAGCGCACCCTCATGAATATGCATGGTGCGCTGACATCATCCTCTTAGGATGAAGTTTCCGTGTAAGACTTATTTAGTCTTACACGGAGGATTAGTGAATCCCGGGGATGGTCTTTTAAGTTATCTGCTAGAGGGACACCTGTCAGATGGAACAATATCATCTTTCATCTATTAGCTGTGACTGTTGAAGCTCCTCACTGCTGGGTCCTCTCCTTTTTACAAATTTCATGAATGACAGTCTTTCACTGTGATAATTCAAATCAGTCCAATTTACTGAGGATTTTATAAGTCTTCTTGCAAATAATTATAACCCTACAGTTAACGTTAGCTTCAGTCCAGTTTTCATTCTTTGCTATGGCTCAAATCCACAAAACGTCATTTTAATTTCTCCAAGGCAAAATCATTGATTTTTTTACATAAAAATCAAATACCAGATAGGTGTACCACCCACATTCCAATAAATGAGTTTGCTCCTAACACCTGCCTGCCATTGGAAGATGGCTTTAATGTTACCTCTCTAGATAGCACTCCTTTTGAGGAAGTAATTTCAACAAAACTGTTATGCCATATAATAGATGGCCAGTTAAGGTATGACAAGCAGTTAAGCAATATACTGGTGAGAACTAATTCAAGTTTAGGTGGATTCTGCATTTGTAATGCATTCCTCTCACATGGTATTGAACCATCTACAGCAAACATGTACTTGTTTCCCTCTCTCCTATATTCTGTGCATCTTTTAATTAACTTACAGTCTCTACTGCTGCAAAAGCATGATCAGGCCTACAAAGAAAGCAAGGTTTGCTGCAAGATGTCATGTTAGGTGGCATCACTGCTCAACTCTTCATAGACTTAAATAGCTGCAATTTAACTGGCACTTTATGTCTACTTCAGATAGAATTCACACTTAAATTCTTTATCTAAGTATCATAGTTGGTTGCCTCTTGTGTGCATAATGTTCAATAGGAACTCAGACCTTTAGTCAGATGGTTAGCTTGCATTCCAAAAGTGATAAAATAGATGTGCCAGCCCAGTGGCATAGAGCCAGGATGTCTGTATGTGCCATAAGTGACCCAAGCTTGTGAATGACCTTGGGTTGCCACTAGATGAAGCAGCCAATGGCCAGCTCTCCTATTCCAATGTGAATATGGAAAGAATAGCTGCCTGTGTAGTCTTTGGTGGAGACCAGAAGCCATGCAGTTAAGAATTCAGCAAGGTAGTGTGATAAAAATGCTGACATTATTGCATGCCACACCTCTGAGGTAGAGATTCTGATTAATACAGCCACAGGATGATGGTGCCAAGCACCCAGTCCTGGGGTCTCCATCGGATCTGCTACAATCCAGGTCAGGAAGGCAGAGCAATAAAAACACAAAATAAATACATATGGAGATGCGTGTCATCTCATATTTTAGAACACTTTGGTGCAATTTTCTCCATACTCTAAGGTACATTTCAGGACAAAAGAGAATTTTGAGAACTGTTCTTGTTTATATCATATACAACTGGCTACTGAGTCTGTGATTATTTTTAGTTTTTATGGTTTCCTAGCTGTCTATTTTTCCTCACTATTTTGATTATTCTTGGTATATTTTTATAGTGCATCTCCTTGCATTTCAGTTCTGGATTATTTTTCATGTTTATATGCTTTTGCAAACTCTAGAACTACACAAATACAAACATGTAAAGCTTATAAGCACTCAAGTCAATGAGTTTCATAGTGAAATTTATGAGCTTCTGTATTTAGAGATCTTCTCTTTCAAGGTAACATAAACAGACCCACTTAAATGCCTGTCAGCATATAGTTTTTTTAACTTTTTATCACAATTTTCCATGACCACAGACCTAGTCCCATTTCAAACAGTAGTGTGCTTTGACACATTTATTAGTTTAATCCAGATCCTGTGACAAGTCACTGTTATGTTCAGTGGAATAGTTTTGATCTTGTTTCCTGGTTTAGTAGTTCATGTCAGCATGTCCACTTTTGTAAATGTCATTAAAACATGTATTTATTTATGTATGTATGTATGTATGTATTTATTTATTTGCACTTAGTTGATTAGGTTAGTCCCACTATGCCAATGGCCTCTTTTCAGGGGACACCAAATGTGGTACTCATACTGACTGTGGGAAATTTGACCAAGGCACTGGGGAACTTTCCTTGCTGTTGTCAGTAAGTGCCATGGGATCTTTTACATCCATCTGAGCTACCACTAAGTGGCAGATAGTGCTTCGATTTAATGTCTCATCCAAATGATTTATATGACATTACACCCTTCTCTTCTTTTTCTTGCATGTAAACTGGATAGCTGTCTATCCTAATCTCTGTAGAAGGGGGTGAAGTGTCTGTTATAATTTTCTGCCCTCCCCTGTGCTCCCTCCTCCACCAAAAGAAAAAAAAATCTATTACAACACTTGGCTATTTCCATTAATAACTTGAATTAATCATTGATACCAGACCATCAACGTTACATTGGAAATATACTCACTCTGTCTATAGGTCATCCGCAAGGCATGCATAATTTGATGGTGCTTTATCATGCACAAATCTAGAATGTGAAAAAATTTGGACTGGAAAATCAGCACAAACATTTGTACTATGCTGTCACTAACAAAGTGTAAGATGAAACTTACTTGGCAAGCATTCATACAACATTAAGGTGATTAAAACTGCATTTCTAAGCATGTAGGTGCTGCAATGTTAAGTTGATACACAGCTGGTTTTGTTTTACATTATGTATAATATTAAGTAATGCTAAATCAAACTGATATAAAACTGAGTGAAAGTTCCTACCCAAACTCCTGCTGGTATGTAGCACTGTACCTCTTGGCTTCTTAGCTCAAGAATCGGGGACAAAGTCAAACAATAATGGGGAACAAATGCTAAATTTAGGAACAGATTTGAAATCCTCCTCTTATACAGTTGCTAGGATAACATGTTTTGCGTTATCATGTATTTTCTGAAAGATATGAAGTCTAAAACTCAGATTTCTGCCATTATTTACTGGCTGGAGTTCCCAGCATTTTCTGAAAAAACACAGATTTTACAAGCATCATACCAATAATATCAGGGACATACTACGAAATCAGATTCAGTTGAGCACCATCTGTAATGCGTATTAATAATCAGAAGTAATGTTATTTAAAAAGTACACACCTGTTCTTGTCTTAGTGAATTTTTTCCTGACATGGAGGAATCTGACAGAACAGCATTCTGTCATCTCTTAGACCCTACGGGCATAATGACGTCATTGTTATGTTTTTCCTTCTTCAAATATATGTTGTGTAATAGTGCTGCTTTGTCCTAGTCACAGTTCCTTAAAGTATTGTACAGTCTCTGTGGGTCACTTTCTTCCTATGTGTTTTGCTTTCTGTACTCTCAGTCTTCATTTCTACCTTTACCTTCGATCCATTCCTGCACCATTTTCCATCAACACTATGTTTTGCATAAAGTGCAAGGTAAATAACTAGAATGTACTATGATTGGTAAGCATAGATCATAAACAACTACACTTTCATGTGACTTTGGTAGTTAAGAGTATATGAAAGAAGAACAAACCTACAATGTACATTTTAATTTGTGGATCATTTTTTCAGAGTGTAGTTATATCATTCACTGACTTAGAAAATGCTTTATAATATAAAACATAATATGGTTAGAATGATGCAAATTATAAATCATCCTTATGTTAGGCTTTTTTTTTACAAATGTCAAGTATTATGAAGCATAGTTAACTATACATGTTAAGTTCTCAAATGCAAAATATACAGGTAAATAAAATTGTCTGGGGAAAAATCAGCATTGTGTAACAGGTCTGTACATGGGATAAATTTTGTGATTTAGCCCTAGGCTCTAATTGCTACCAAGAAATCCCATTATTTTTATATAAGCTGTAATTCTTCACACTATCAAACAAAATCAATGTTAGTTTATAAATAAGAGAAGCATTAAATAAAACTATAGTAAATCAAATCTCAAAGTAGAAACTGCATCAAAAGTGTATTCCTCACTTTAAAGTGTGTTGTTTTTGCAATTAATTTTTTTAATAAGGAAAGGCTTCTAAAATTTCTTTTGGAGCAGAAAACTACTTCCAGAACATTGTGAAAGACTGAACCCGCAATACATCACTATCTAAATTAAGTATTTTAATTCTAAATACATCAGTGGGAGTCTTTATTTCCTGGAAAGATAAGTTGACCACTATGTCTTGTAAGTGGAATACATTCATTACAGTGAAAATTAAGATATGCAATGAGGTAACAGGGAAACCACAATGCAAGAAAAAGCTGCTCTTCTAAAGAAGTAGTTATGTTTTTACCCAGAATAGTTTACTGGCATATATAAATCACTGTTCAAGACCTACTATGACATAATTTTGTGGGTGTGGCTATAGAGAAAAACTAAGTAGACAATGAAATTTTAAAACAAAATAAACTACACACTATAACCTTGTTTTATTTGTAACTTTAACATGAGTAGTATATCTGGAAATTAATTTAATTGCAAAACAAATATGCTTTAGAGAGTAAGCAATACAATTTAAGTTTATAAGCAGGTTAGCTGCAGTTGTATATCAAGGTTTGATTCCCTGCCACTACTGTTTACATTTTTTGTCAAAGTTCTCTGGCACATAGCTCTCAATCAATCAGGGACAAATTTCAACAGAATCAGGGACAAATCCAGAAAAAATCGGGGACAATCAGGGACACTTAAAATATTAGTGCTATTAACTTGAGACATTGACAGAATCAGAGCATACACATTTTCTGAAGTAAAAGAAGTCTATAACTCTTAATTATTGTCATTATTCATTAAGTGTAATTAACCATCTTTCCTCCAAAAGTCATTAGTTTTAGGAGGGATTAAGAGGGACAGAGCTAAAAAATGAGTCAAAATAAGGAACTTCCCTGAAAATCAGGGACAGTTGAGAGGATGCTAGTACTTTGGAAAGAGAAAAATCCTGCAGTGTGTTGTTAATGTGGTACTTTACAGCACACTGCGTGGAAATGGGAGCACACCATATGAAAGATTCAAGTACATTTTCTTGAACTGTAGGACTGTATGAACGTAAGAAAATTGATGGGACCTCACTACATAACAGACTGTGGCAAGTTTTCTTGACTTGAAGGATTGGCTGACCTCAAGAAAATTCTTCCTTGATATGAAAAAAATTATGAATATACTTAGTGATAAGTGGCTCCAGGTCTAAGATACTGAAGCTCCTTCAACACATTGTTTCATAGGCAAGTGCTCCCATAAAGGTAGTTCCAGATTCCAAAAATTTAGGTTTGTGGCTGAACAAAGAAAGGAAAAGAAATTAGCAAAGTATTTAGGCCAGGTTGCGGTGGTGGTGCTGCGGTAGCATTGTCGCCTCACAGTTAGACGTTGCCCGTTCGATTCTCAGTTAGAGCGTCTTCTGTGTGGCGACATGCATGAATGGGCATTCTTTCATTGAAGGTTGTGCGTTAGGCCTGGCAAGCCAGCACGTAAAATCTACTGCCAATCATTAGGGGACCGGAGTTCCGCTGTGGCGACCCCTAACCGGGAAAAGCTGAAAGACACAAAAACAATTTAGGCCAGGTTGGGGAAATGCAGTATGGGACATTTTGTCTACCACACGGACTGCATCCGCTATTATCATAAGAGGCTAGGCTGCCTGTACCTGTAATACATTCTTCATCTGCCATAATATTGAAATTCCTAGCAACAACTTCAAAAAGGGGATGTAGAAATCATGAAATTCTGGATCATAAAACCTCCTCCCACATAACACAAATACTTGTGAGAGATGCAGCTATTTAGCCAAACTGGAGGCTGAGCTCTCTCAACTCAGGACTGGCAAGACCAGACAGGAGGAGAAGGCAACTACACACACCACAAAACCAGCCTCACATAATGCTACCACACCACTGAATCAAACACACACACAAAGACATACTCGGAGGCTCTGAGTAAAAATTTACCTAAACAGCAGAGGCCTGCAAAGCAGACACTCAAACAACTGCTACCTCAAGACACCCCACAAGCAACACATAAACCACAAAAGCAGTGTGCAAAGCAGTCACAGCCCTTAAGGCCAAATACAACACCAAACATACTTGTCATAGGTGACTCCATAGTCAGACACACTGACGTCCCACTCACCAGGCTGAACAAGGAGAGGGTCACAGTAAGCTGCCTATTGGGCGCTAGAATTTGCCACATAACACAAGCACTCTGGTCACTCCACGGCAAGTACAAATATGACACAGTCATTGTCCATGCTGGTGTGAACGACCTGAGACATACCTCCCTGGACTACATGAAAAGAGACATAGAGGAGCTCTCTGATTATGTAGCACAGGCAGGTATGACCATGACCCTGAGCAGTATCCTTCCTTCACCAAGAATGATGCCACAATATAGAGACAAGATGATCAGCTTTAACAATTGGCTTAATGTCTGGTGTCATTCAAAGGGGATCCAATGTCTGTCTGCCTGGGATGACATGCTTGACAAGCCACGCTGCTTCGCAAGGGACGGCTTGCACCTGTCACTCCTGGGATTCCGGATATTGGCTAAGGCTCTTGCCACCCCCATAGCGTTTTTTTTAGGCAAGGCTCAAATTCTAAACCTACCACCCTAGAAAACAAAAATGGGAAGAAACTGAGGGTAATGCTGCTCAATGCCAGAAGTCTAAATCTCAAAATGCACGCACTCGAGGCCCTTCTCAGTATGGAGAACATCGATGTCTGTGCTGTAACTGAAACCTGGTTCAAGGCTCATGAGAGCACCCCGGCACTATTAGGTTTTACCTCATATCATGCGTTCCAGCCCCAAAACCCAGACCACACCACAAAAGGAGGGGGTGTATCCATATTCATAAAGGATACCCACACCTCCAGCTTGGTGGCAATGCACGAAGCTTCGGAAACCATCCAGGTGCAACTAACCATAGGCAAAGCTGCTCTACAAATTGTAGCATGCTACAGGCCACCCTCTCAAACTCAGGAACCCCACACAGCCTTCCTGAAGACACTGGAGGGTATAAATGTATCTCCAAACACTATCATATTGGGTGACTTCAACTACCCGAATATAGACTGGGAACATTACTCAAGCCCTAACTTTCTAGCCCAATGGTTCCTGGAGTTCATAAATTCAAATGCCATGGAACAGCTAGTCACTGTTCCCATGAGAGGAGAAAATATACTAGATCTCATTATCACAAACATGGGGACAAAATGCTCCACACCGGAAGTATATCCCTCATTGGTGAGATCTGATCATAAACTAATCTCACTGGAAATCCACATCCCACCCCCACCCCAAACAAAAAAGACCACAGTGAAGAACTTTTCTAAAGCAAACTTCACACTACTCAAGACTGGTGTGGTATCCTTCAAGGCCCCTGAGCCAGTGGAAACCACAACACAAGCTGTGGAAGCCCTTACAAATGCCTTCTATGAACACCTCCAGGACTGCATGGATCAGGCAATCCCAAATAAAACCAAGACTCTTTCCACAAAGGGCAAACATCCAGTCTGGTGGACCCCAGCCATTAACAAACTTTACAATAAGAGGAGAAAGCTATTACATGATAGAACAAAATCCATAAAAGGGAAGTCACCCCTGATCATTATTAGTAAAAAAATACGAGCACTCATAAAATCAACTAAGGCCAATTTTGAGAGAAAAATTGCCATGGATTCAAAGGACAATCATAAGGTCTTTTTCAGCTATGTTAGGAACCTGGGTGGAAACTCCCAGATATGCTCAGAATTAGTCCAAAATTATACAAAAATCACTGAACCCACAGACATTGCCAACATACTGGCAGACAGATTCAGTGCAAACTTCACCCTCTCTCCCTCCCTAAAGGAGAGATAACTATCCCAGCAGAGTGTAGCCTCCCAGACATCTCAAATGTGCAGGTGAAAGCTGCTCTCTCTAAAGCTAAAAACACAGCATCAATGGGACTGGATGGTGTCCCCGGCTGTGTGCTACACGAGCTAAATGAGGAATTAAACCTGCACATAAGGCAGCTGTTTAATCTCAGCCTTACCACAGGATACATGCCCAAGGAGTGGCGTACGGCAACTGTGGTCCCACTCCACAAAGGCGGTGCCTCTACGGATCCTGGTAATTACCCCCCATAAGTTTAACAAGTCTAGTCTGCAAAGCTATGGAGAGGATCATAATGGAGCTCATAAACAAAGATATAGGGGACTTGCAGACATTGGACCCAACCCAGTTTGGCTTCAAGGGAAGATCATGCCTTTTGAACTTGGTCGTCTTCTTCGAAACAGTCACCAAGGCCATTGATGAGGGTAGGCAGTTCATACAGCCTACCTTGTCCTTGCATAGGCCTTCAACACAATACCCCACTCGGGTATTGTAGAAAAACTTACCAGCTTAAATGTAAACCCATATGTCACAAGATGGGTTGCAAACTGGCTTAAGGACAGAACCCACAGGGTTAGAGTTGCTGGTGCTATGTCAGACTCCAAGCCGGTCACAAGTGGTGTCCCACAGGGCTCGGTCCTTGGCCCCTATTGTTCGGCATCTACTTCTCAGAAGTACAGGCCAACATGGGAGGAATTTGGCTGACAAAGTTCGCAGATGACTGCAAACTGGGCCATAGTGGAAAGTGCATCGACACGGATATCCTTCAGAAGGGACTCACGGAAACAGATAGCTGGTGCCAGAGCCATGGCCTGAAGTTAAACGCCAAAAATGTATAGTCATACCCTTCGGTAAAAACAAGGTAACCCCAAGCTACCATATAGGTGGCAATCCACTAAGCACAGAAGAGGTTATCAGGGACCTGGGGACCCAGGTTGACAGTGGCCTTTCTTTTGACACTCACATTGCTAAAGTGGTTAGAAAGACCTTCTACATTGCCCACCTGATCATGAAGGATTCACATCCAGATCTAGTGAGGTCATTGTTCCCTGTACTCTTCACTTATCAGACCAATGATCGAGTACAATGCCCCATTCGGGATGTATCTCACCCGACATCTGCAGCAATTGGAGAGACCCCAAAAGTTCCTCACCAAAAGGATATAGGGACTCCAAAATCTGTCATATGCTGCCAGATTGAAGAAACTCCAGCTCTATTCAGTTGCATACCATCTGCTCAGAGGTGACATGTGCCTGACATACAAGGCTATGTCCAACCCGGAATTAATGGACATGCTCCACCTCAAAAAATCCAAATCCACCAAAACCACTAGAGCAAGCGACTTAAACCTTAGCACGGATATAAATAGGACGTGCTGGAGGGATAGATTTATCACTCAGAGACTCCCTATGCTGTGGAATAAAATCCCGGTCCATGTGAGGCAGAGCACCTCGCTGGCTCTGTTCAAGAGAAATCTTGACCTGTGGATGGGAGATCGTAGGTTTATCCCGGGAATCATCTCTGTGTCACTGCTGGACAGAGGCACAACAAACTAATGGGCACAGTATTTTTTCATATAAGGGGTGGCGTAAGCCACAAAAATTTGGGCTAGGCCTATAAATGCCTTAGGGCAGATAGCCTAGTATAAACCTATGAACCTATGAACCTGTTGTTTACCTTCTGCATGGTATGCTGTGATTACTCAGCATAATTTTCAAAGTGCTGAAACAGTCACCATTACGCAGGATCTTCTAATACTGAGTTTCATGTACAGCTCATTTTAAATCAAAGGCAAAAAAGTGACACATTCAGATGTCAGATTGCTTGGAAAAGCCACAGAATAGTTTTAATATCCTATGAATCCACTATTGTAGATGTTTTGAAGTCAACAGAAAGTTACAAACTAGATAATTTGGGTACTCAGGACTCATGTCCTGGAAAATTATCATGTCACATTCCAGAAAATAACTTCTGCCCAGACGTTTGACATGGATCTTAAATATACTCAGTTAAATTATTCAGTCATCAGCATATTTCTACAATATTCAGGAAATACTTCTATCTGGCCCAGTTGATCTCCAAGGGAATAATTTCAAGAACCAAATATGTTATCTTACCCCAGAAAATGCATGCTAACAGAAAATCTCTCCTTCAAGCAGAACCGACCTTTATTAGCCACCCCCCCTCCCCGTTATGCTGTGCTTTGTCCAGGTTTCTAGCATCAACTTTGGGCTGGGGACTGGGCAGGAATGGTAAGTTAAAAAAAACACTGATGTACTGTGCTGTGCAAGCATGGGAATATAACTCCTAAATACATGTGCAGTACATCAAAAATGCAGAAGAACAGCAAAAACACTAAGAAACACTATGGAACCATTATGCAAAGACATTATTTAAGAAAAGTATGCAATTTCTTTCTTAAATAATGACATTATATAATAGCAATAACCCACTCCTGTGTGGGGGTATTGCTGTGTTTACTCACCCAGTTGTGAGCTATTGCTTAACTGTTGATGCTGTTCACTGTTTCTGGACTATTCTAAAATATCAGATTTCTCATTATTTTCGCTCCTCACTGGATTTCTGTTTAGTTATAGTCCAGATGTTAATGTGTGTAATCAATATAGCTAGATCCAGTGGTGTAGATGTATAAAGTCCTTACTATGGCCCATGTAATGCCACTTTAATTAGCGGTTTGGGTACCTGAGAGAGCTGGTAGGGGAGTATGGGAATGTCCACCTCAGTGCTTATCTAAACCAGCTGTCTCAAAATTTTTTACACCAAGGACCAGTTTCATATATAGACAATTTTCCACAGACCAGCCATCAAGTGCACAAAATAAAGTCCATAATATTTATTTATTTATTTGACATTTGTTTACCAGGGAGGCTCAACTGGACTAGAAGTCCATTTTCAGCCGAGACCCAAGGAGAAAAGCTCCAAAGTACAATAAAAAGACAATTGGCAATAATTACCAAAAAAAAAAAAAAAAAGTGTACATTCTACTTAACGGCATAACATTGATCTGCTATGGTTAAGAGGTACATAAACCTAATGGCAACTTTATTGACTTTAAGTTTATAAGAGCAATATTTAATATCTGTCCCTATTATTTGGCTGTGTCCAGCATACCTCTCAACTGTACAGATTTTCTCAGAATGTCCAGATTTTTGCCTCATATATTTGGTCTGTTTCTCATTAAATTGATGTTTTCTGGCAAATCACTGACAGATCATTGAGGTTTGAAGTCAGAAAATAATGACAGACAGTTGAGTTTCATACTTCATACCCTTCAGAAAATTCATGCTAATACAAAACCTGTATTTCTGTCTACCTTCTAAGTTTGAAAGAGCAGTATACTTAAAAGTGTCCCTATTTTGGGGTCTTTGTCCCCCCATTATTTTTGGCTTTGTCCAGATTTCTTAATCTAAGAGGTTAAGAGGTATGTATCCAGATTTAGAGGTTGAGTGGTATGGTGGAGAGGTACGCAAACCTCATTGCTGCTGCTGCTGCCAGGGATCACTCTCACACTTCACTCTCTCACACACACACACACACACACACACACACACACACACACACACACACACACACACACACACACACACACAGCCAGTCTCTTCTGCATTCATGCACGCATTCACTCACACATGCAGACAGACACAAATACACTCATACATGCATTCACGTTTTCGTTTCACTCCGTGCCTGACGGCCCAGTACCAGTCAGAGGTCCGGTGGTTGGGGGCCGCTGATCTAAACAATCCTGTCTTGGTTTGTGATTTATTGATTCTTACTGTTAAAAAGAGGTGTGACAGTGAGCAGAAGCTACTGTGCACATCTGAATGCGATGTAAAGGAATTCCAGCATTTGTGTGACTTCCACAACTTGTACAGTCAGAGCAATAATTCTACTGTACTTCAATTAATATTTAGTTGTATACTGTTTGTGTGACTTTTCTCTTAGAAGTTGATTTAATTTCTATTTGAATTCTGAGGCAATTTATTTTGATTACACTTTTCTTTTAGAATTTTTAATATATTTGCAGCTGAATATAGATTCATTAAATGAGCATGCCATTAATGATTTGTTAAAGCACAAATATCTTGCAAAATGTAATAAATGCTATGCATATCTGAAGGTAATACCTGATAGCACTGGTGGTCTGTGTTCCTCGTGTCAAAAGTTGAATAATCTGCTTACCATTATTAGTAGTAAATCTAAACTTACTGATGACAATTGTAGTTGTGCAATTGGCATGGCTTGGAGATCTGTTGATACATGTATTAATAACTGGACTGATGAGATAAATAAGTGCAAACAGAATACATTTAAGAAAGAATTGTTTGTAAAGATCACTCAGCCCCTATGAAACAAGATAATGCCAGTGACGGCTTTGGAATTCTGCATACAAATATTCAGCAATCTGAGGATTCAGAGCATGCAGAAGGAAATTAAAAAAATAAAGAAAGGAAGAAGTTTACAACAAATAAAGAAAAAAAACTGATAAATGTATGTAAAACAAAGAGAATGCATACTAAAAAGGACACTGCTTTGCTATATAACACAGAGTACAGGGAATTATAAAATTTTTCTATCTGAAAATCTTCAGTCTACAGAAAAAGGCATCATTTTTTCCAAAAGAGAAGTTAGAAGAAAAGATGCAAGGGGCAGGTGAAAAGGAAGAAATCAAAACTGAACATGGAAGGACTGAAGAATATTACTGTAAGAAAAAAAGAAGAGAAAGACAGACATTGACAACATGGTTCAAATTGTGGATGTACAAACCAGGCTGGATGAGAACTGTATGTTGCAAATTTAAGAGCAATAAAAACAGTGGGATTAATAAGATTAATGGCGATGAAGATCATTCCTTTATAACAACTGATTAAGCAGATATCACTGAATTAGAAGTTGAATATTCTTCAGACCTGGTCAGAAAAGATATTTTTGCAATTACAGATTCAATTATTAGAGGAACTGATACGTATATTTGCAAAGAAGATAATGAACATTGAATAGTGTTATGCTTGCCAGTAGCAAAAAATAGAGGATATGAGGCAGGCCTTAAAACACCTTAATGTAAGGAAGTACGAATCTGTTTTTATTCATGTCAGTACAAATGGTCTCATCTGCAAGGACTCTCTGACCATTAGTAGGGACCTTAAAACCCTCCTAAATAGCATAGCTTATAGAGGTGTTAGGATATATTTTTCAAAACTCACAGATAGAAAGGAGAGTCATGTTACTGTAAATGAAAATATGTTTGGGTAAATATCTATATTAAAAAAATCCTTTTTTAAAAAATGGAAATGTGGATAGCATCTGAGCCTAATTTGGGGCACAAGTGGTAAGACAGTATGGTATGCATTTGTCAAGATCAGGGAAGAGAATTTTTGCAGCAGATACTTTGCAATATTTGACAAACACGAGACAGTATTTTTGCCAGCTTAAAAAGTTAACAGTTCACAGATAGCAACATCTGATGCATCTCTGATTTGATGCATCTCTGATTTAATAATAAAGTTTTTTTTATTGGAAAATTTGCTACTTTCCTACAAGAATGATGTTATTGTTTGTGAGACATGGTTAAAGAATAATGACTGGAAACCAGTTCTGTCAGGGTATAAATATTTTTACTGTAATAGACATTCTAATAAAAAATCAGATGGAGGTATTATGATGGTTATGAGACATGTGATTATTGCATTTTCAGTGATAATACCAATACTACAGATCGTGTAACCGTGACAATAAAGACAACCCTGGAATATATAACAATTGTTGGAGTGTATAGACAACCAAAGTCAAGTGTTGATGACCTAGAAGAATTCATACATTTCTTACATGGAACAAAAGAGGAAAGAGTAATAGTGACTGGAGACTTACATTTACAAGAAACAGACTGGAATAATATTGATTCAACATTAGTAAAGGAATTATTTAAAACATACGTTCAAGAGCAACAATTACTTCAGATTGTAAAAAACATACCAGGGGACGGAACATACTTGACATTTGTTTGTGTTCCTAACGAAATTACTGTTACTTTAAGCCAAGTTTTACCACTGTTGGATGTGCGGTGATCATAGGGTTATAAACGGTAATTTGTTGCTAGATAATTCTACCAAACTGAAATCTAAACTAATGCACAGAAGATTAATAATAGATTGTATGAAAGCAAAACAGTCACTATGCAAAACTAATTGGAGTGATTTATTCAGTCGAAAAAACTGCAGAAGGAATGTGGAAAGTTTTAAAATTGAATGCAAAAAAATAAAAAAGTTTAACATCAGGATCTAGACAATCAACATCAGGAGGATATATTACCATAAGAACAAAATACTTGATTAAGGTAAGAGACAAAAAATATAAGAAATTGAAAAGAGGTTGAGCTACAACTTTGAAAACTGAAATAAACAAGCTGGACAAACAAAATAAGCATAGTGTGAGACAAGAGCAAGAAACATTTGAAGAAAATGTATATAAAGATATTGCCGATAATAGTAAACCATTTTATAGATACATAAGATGTGGCAGGAGTGAAGACATACAAACTGTGTGTATATTCTAAAATTATAGATATATTTACAAAATCTTATGCAAAACATTTTGGCTCCATGAAGTGGTTGATAAATTGTCCTAGTGACATCCAGGTAACTCAGATACTGCAATCAGATTAGATTAGATTGAAAAATAACTATGTAAACTGGATACAAACACAAAGAAGAGACAGAATTAGTAATAATGACCCAAGAACACTTTAGCAAGAACTTTTAGTACCATTATATCTATTATTTACTAGGTCGTATAAATATGGTGAGATTCCTCAAAATTGGAGACATGCACTTATTAATCCTGTCTTTAAGGGAAAGGGGAGTTGATCAAACCCAGAGTCATACAGACCCTTAAATCTGCTTTCATGTTGTGGAACAATAATGGAAAAGGTAATATTGGATAAGTTATTGTAAGAATTGGAAAGGTTTGGACTTGAAACCATATATTAGCATGCTTATGTTGAAAATAGATCTATTACCACCTGTAATGTGATGTTTTATAACAGTATAATAACTATGAATGACAATTTGTGCTGTATATATAGATTTAACTTCAGTGTTTGATAAAGCCATACATAAAACACTGATTAATGAATTAAAACAACTAGGTATCAATGTACTCTTGATAAGACAGATAGCTGCATGGCTTACAAATAAGACATGGCAAGTATCATACAGCAATTGGACAGGTGAGATTATTGGCTACAGTCAGGGTGTCCCACAGGGCTCCATCCTATGCCCATACTTGTCTAGAGTGTACTTCAGATCTATCTTTTTCATCTGAGGTGTTCTACAGTCTGTATGCAGATGACTTGAAACTGGGTAAACTAATTACATGTGTTACAGACTGAGCACATCTGCAAAAGAACTAGACTAAATTGATCATTTGGGCACAAGAGAATAATATGCTGATAAACATCAAAAAATAAGCATATGAGATTTGGGAGACATAAATTGAAAGATGAATATTTAATACAGCACACAGTGATTGAAACTGTAGATTCATTTAACAACCTAGGTATATGGGTAGATCCAGCTTTGAGTTTTTCTAATTATATCCCACCACAGTACCACTACAGCTCTCCTAACCTACACTAATGCCATCAACCATTACATAAGCAATGGTTATCGAGTTTCCTCCACTTTCCTTGACATGTCCAAAGCACGTGATACTGTCTCCCATCAAAAACTACTTAATAAACTCTCATCTCTTAATTTAAGCCATAAAGTTTTTACTTGGTTCCATAGTTACCTTTCTGGCAGCCAGCAAGCTGTGAAATGGCAACAAGATTTATCCTCTCTAATACCTGTTTCACTTGGTATTCCACAAGGCTCTATCTTGGGTCCACTTTTATTTATCATTTTCATCTTTTCATCAACAAGCTGCATACTGCCACCCACCTAGCTACAGTTTTACAGTACACAGATGATGCCACGCTCATCTGTTCTGCCCGCTCACTCTCTAAACTTCTAGAAATAGCCCAACATTCCTTCACAGTAGTAGAATCCTGGCTCTATGACTCTCAGTTAATTCTCAGTCCCAACAAAACTAAAGTTATGATTTTTTTTAAATAAAAAAAACTTTAGATCTGCAATCTCCTTTTCAGATGTATTGTTCTAACAAGTCCAAGATAGTACCTGTACATCACACTAAGCTACTCCAGGTTACAACTGATAATACATTGAGATTTGATAAACATTTGTCTCTAATCATTAAAAAGTCCATATTAAACACGGTTCTCTTTATATAATAAAACATTACCTCACTGACTCCACAAGACAATCTATTGCCAGGTCTCATTTTCTTTTGATTCTTCTTTATGCCTCTCCAATCTTCGCCAATTTGAAGAAAACAGATCTAACAAAATTAGATGTTTGTTGCGATAAGAGTGCCAGATTTGCTACCAACTCACCATATAGATCACATCACTGCACTGCCTTATGTCAACTAAACTGTCTTGAGTTACCCCATTATCTAACTCTCACCCAACTTATTATGGCCCATGACATAATATAACAGCCTACACGAAGCAATGAAAACCTCCAGAACTCGCTGCCAGACACTCCGGATACAATGAAAGCGCGTAACTGACGGTATAAAAATAAAATTTATTTAAGCGTACTTTTAAAATCCACTTTTCATCAAGCTATTCTAGCTCAACTTCCTCAGAATAAAAACAAACTCCAAGTTGTACCGCAATTATATCAATGAGCTAACATTTTGATGGAGCATAACATTTTTTATCTATTCCTTCCCTCACATGACTAAACTATTAACCACGTCCATCCAAAATGGACCAATAATAATAGGACAAAACATGAAACATGGATACATTAATAAAATTAATAAATTAATAAATTAATAAATTATTGCACCAAACAACTGACCAAAAATTACAGAGGTATAACAATGTAGCTATACTACGTTAAAACCTCCCCTTAACACAAAACATGTGTCACTGACATTTTCATATGAGATACCACGAATGTTTTCTTAACTATAAAGCTTAAAAGTGTTTAGTGAAAAACTATTCCCCTCACAATACTCTACTGAAACTTTTACTTCAGCTCAATAACCATTCATAACACATACTAAAGCAAATTTAAATTTAAAATAACAACAGAATAACAGTAAAGTGACCTACTGTTAAAACAGAATAAGGACAAGAATCGAACGCACAAGTAAAATAAAAGAAATGAAATTAAGTAAACATAATAATTCAGGTTAAAACATGATAATAGTAATTAACCACTTAAATGTTTTAAATATTTTAAATACTTTCAATGGATTTTGGTCGTAAAGATACACCCCCATATTTCACCTACAAGTTGAAACGCTTACACCTTTGATGCTTTACCAAAAACCTAATTACCTGATTACCTAAGCAAGTTCCTGAGACGGAGGATGCACATAATAGAGTTACATTCATTGATACCTGGAAATTGGCATGCGTTTAAACGCAGCTGCCATAAAAGCTCACTTTTCTCTAGTCTCAGTGATTCGGGGCCACCCCTGTCGTCACTATGTAGTTGATAAATTACTCTAAATTTGAAACTGTGGCCTTCATGCTCTTTAACATGCCTAGCTAAAGCATTTTCTACTTTCAACCTACCGATACAATATTGATGTTCATATATCCTTTCACATAATTTTCTATCGGTTTTACCTATGTAAAATGCATAACATAGGTTACACCTAGCTAAGTAGACCACTTGTTTACTCTGACAATTAAATCTGCCCTTAGTTTTAAATTGCATATTTCTGACGGAAAATGACACCCCTTCATCAATGAACTTACACCATCTACACATATTACATTTGTGCATCCCTGCTCGGGGATGTGTATTCACATATTCCCTCTCTAAGATTGCCTTCAGATTACTACCTCTCCTATAAACTACCTTAGGGCTAGATGGAATCAACTTTCTCAACTGGTTATCTCCAGTCAATATAGACCAGTTTTTATTAATAATATTTACAATGTTACTAGCATCTAGGGTGTATGTACAAATAAAACAAAGAGAATTAGAAGTATCTGCTCTCTTCCTCATCATAACTTGTTGGTCCAAACAGTTGTTAATGATAGGTGTATAGGAACCCACTTCCCTTTTATATCTTACTTCCCCAATCAGATCATGGATTAATTGGGCTGGATAACCCCTTTGAGTAAAAAATGTGAACAATGCATCACATTCATCTTCAAAGTCTCTGTCCCTATAAAACATTCTTGCAGCTCTTACCAGTTGCCCCTTCACTACAGAACGTTTCTGATGCGAAGGATGACAACTGGAATACTGCAAAAAGGAGTTAGAATATGTTGCTTTACGATAAATTTTCATCACATATGATCTGGTCCCATAATCCTTACTTAAATCAACGTCTAAATATGATATTTTATTTTTACTATATGTGTAAGTAAATTTCAAAATGTCGGTATTATTATTACAATACTCCACCATATGCCTAAGTTCATCTTATTTTCCCTTAAACAATACAAAAATATCGTCCAAGAACCGCGTATAAAGGCAAAGTTGTTCCCGGAAGATAGGATCTGATAAAACATATGTCCTTTTCCAATTTGCCATAACCAGATTGGCAAAGCTGGCTCCACATGGGGAGCCCATAGCCACTCCAATCTGTTGATGGTAAAACTTTTTATTAAAGGTGACGTAGTTGTATGACAACACAATATCAAGTAACTCCTCCATTAATTTAATCTCTGTATCCGGAGCACTGTGTTGTCTCAACATAAAATAAACCCATTCAATCCCCAGGCTATGGGGGGATAGAAGGGTGCAAGTCCTTTACGTCTATGGTAAGGAACAAAAAGTCCTCATCAAATACACACTTATTTAATCTTTCAAGGAATGACCAAGAGTCCTTAGATATCTGAGGTTCTAAAGAGACATATTTCTTCAAGGTAGTGTCAACGACTTTGGCACATGAATATGTAATACTATGCCTTGCGTCTACAAGTGGATGCATTGGAGGATTGTCCACACTTTTATGCACCTTCGGAATCCCAAATAAAATTGGGATTCTCGGTGCTGGTTGGACCAAATAATTATAGACTGATTTATCCACTCTTGCCTCTATGTATAAGTCCTCAGTAAAGGACCTAATCCTCCTATAGGCACCATTAAGTTCATTTCTTGTAACTTCACTATATGACTCAGATTCAAAAATTGCTAACATTGTATTATTATAGTCCAAAATATCCATAACTGCAATGCCGCCCCCTTTGTCCGGCTTCATAAATGAAACTGGTGCCTGGCATAAACATCTTATGATGTTATGCCTGTATCTACTACCTTTTTTCCAACCTGTAAGTGCGGTTGACATATTACGTAAGTCTAATTCATTAATTTGCTCAAACAATGATATCAGTGGGTGCAGTGGGGAATTATAAACACTAGATACATAGAAATCATTTGAAACAGTAGGGTGGTAGGTTGAAAGTAGAAAATGCTTTAGCTAGGCATGTTAAAGAGCATGAAGGCCACAGTTTCAAATTTAGAGTAATTCATCAACTACATAGTGATGACAGGGGTGGCCCCGAATCACTAAGACTAGAGAAAAGTGAGCTTTTATGGCAGCTGCGTTTAAACGCATGCCAATTTCCAGGTATCAATGAATGTAACTCTATTAAGTGCATCCTCCGTCTCAGGAACTTGCTTAGGTAATCAGGTAATTAGGTTTTTGGTAAAGCATCAAAGGTGTAAGCATTTCAACTTGTAGGTGAAATATGGGGGTGTATCTTTACGACCAAAATCCATTGAAAGTATTTAAAATATTTAAAACATTTAAGTGGTTAATTACTATAATCATGTTTTAACCTGAATTATTATGTTTACTTAATTTCATTTCTTTTATTTTACTTGTGCGTTCGATTCTTGTCCTTATTCTGTTTTAACAGTAGGTCACTTTACTGTTATTCTATTGTTATTTTAAATTTAAATTTGCTTTAGTATGTGTTATGAATGGTTATTGAGCTGAAGTGAAGGTTTCGGTAGAGTATTGTGAGGGAATAGTTTTTCACTAAACACTTTTAAGCTTTATAGTTAAGAAAACATTCTTGGTATCTCATATGAAAATGTCAGTGACACATGTTTTGTGTTAAGGGGAGGTTTTAACATAGTGTAGCTACATTGTTATACCTCTGTAATTTTTGGTCAGTTGTTTGGTGCAATATTTTATTAATTTATTAATTTTATTAATGTATCCATGTTTCATGTTTTGTCCTATTATTATTGGTCCATTTTGGATGGACGTGGTTAATAGTTTAGCTGTTAGCTCATTCAAATGTTAGCTCATTGATATAATTGCGGTACAACTTGGAGTTTGTTTTTATTCTGAGGAAGTTGAGCTAGAGTAGCTCAACGAAAAGTGGATTTTAAAAGTACGCTTAAATAAATTTTATTTTTATACCGTCAGTTACGTGCTTTCATTGTATCCGGAGTGTCTGGCAGCGAGTTCTGGAGGTTTTCATTGCTTCGTGTAGTGGTTTTTGTACTTTTCTTTAGTTTATCGATAATATAACAGCCTGACAGGTGTCTAGCACTACATAATTTACTTCCACTTCAGTATAACAGAAGACACTTGAGATCATCTGACAAACTGCTATTCCAAGAAAAACAAATCCAAATCATGAACCAACGCTTCAACAAAATGTTATTACCAAGATAAGTGCTTTCATCCCAAATAAGTTAGACTTCATCAGATAAAAATGTATAAACCCTCCCAATTTTTATATGAAAACCTGAAGTCACATGACCAAGCATCACAGAAAATCCAATCAATACTTAAAAAACAATCATGAAACACTGTTATATAATAACCTACTAAAGAGTTTAAATTCCATAAGCGTACTCACCTAATAGTGAAAACACAATGAAGATTGTGTACAAAATGTAAACAAATACATAACATCAATATCACTGCTTAGTATATGCTTTCCTTTTTAAAAGAGGCTGAACAGAACATGCTTTGGATTTGTTTTTCTTGGTTGATTGTGCTTGTTATGGCTACAGGTGTTTCAAACTCCTATTACAAGTTACAAACGCTAACGATCATTTTGAAAATGCTCTCTACTCTAATCGAATCACCATGATTTGGAACTTAATCCCCCAGCACATTTTAAATACTGTCAGTTCCTCACAGTTCAAAATACTTCTAAAGTCCCATGCATTTAATTCTTGGCTCTGCTCTTGTATAACTCCTAGCTGAATATTATACCCTCTTGTCCAACTCCTGGTTTACATATTGCTGTATTGGTTTTCTTATACATACCTTATCTATTTTTCTTTGGCAGATGTTCACAGTCTATTTGATATATGTCTGACTTTTTTTCTCCTGTAAACTCACCATAAATATCACTTTTGTTTCTCTCTCTCTAAATACTCTGTCCAGCCTTTTCACAATTACTCTGTTTTGCATATTACATACAGAGTGCTTACAGATATACAGTGCTTTGCATATTACACATATTTGATATAGTTACATTTATCTGAATTATTGTTTAGAACTGTATTACTCATGAAACAATTGTTTATTTCTTACAATTTTTATATCTAAGTTATGCTCTACAACATTTTTTTAATGTATAACATTACATAGGCATTATATATAATTTGTGTTTTTTTGTTTATGCTACTAATATATAAGTTTACAAACTATGTATTTTTTTGTTATTTGTATCTTTTGGGTCTTTCCCCTCGAACCTCCACTGAAAATGGGCCTGTGCCCAGTCGGATTACCTGGGTAAACTAAAGTCAAATAAATAAATATCAACTAATTGGTTAATGATAGTTACAGAACTATATAGGTTGCATAAAATATTTACAAAGTGTAGGAAATCAAAAATTATGAAGCCATTGTTTGTTAGTTACATTAGACCCAAACTTGTGTATGGAATAACAATATGGAAACCTTATAAGAAAGAGTACAGAGAAAATATACCAAAGACATACATGAATGTGAAAATTTAAGTTATTATGAAAGGCTAAAATATCTGAACTTGTATATCTTATATCGAAATTTATGAGGAGATCTTATTTAGTTATATAGAGCACTTAGAGACAACTACTTCTGGGAATGTTTGGGGTTATTAAAAAGCAGTAGAGAATCATCAGACAACCTATATAAAAGATATATAGGTATACATAAGACATCTGAAGAAGAAGTATGGACATGTGAAAGAAAAAGTGATTTAATATGATGTAATATCTATGCAAAGGAGAAAGCAAAACTAATCCAAAAAAAATAGACCAGCACCAAAGATATTTGAAGAGAAATACAGGCAAAGGAATCCGGACATGGAAAACTTTATAATACAAAAAATAAGACGACAAAGAGGAAAAGCAGAAAAGGAGATTAATAATGGAGAAGTTAAAGAAATAGAAACTGAGGTTATGGAGTAGCTGTAAGATGAAAGATTTACTGTAGAAAATCTAATTCAGAAAGGACCACAACAGGATAGAGTAATGGATATCCAAATTAAGGGGGAAACAATGGAACAGGAAGCAATTGGTCAGGTGTTATGTGAAGATATTTTGGAGCCTTCCACAGGAAACCAGTATAAATGTTCACTTTAGTTGGACAGCAAGGGAAGGAACAGGAAACTGTGGAAACTCTGACACAGTCAATGTTGAGGAGTTATAGGCCAGTGAGTTCCCATATGACAGAGCAAAGGATGACACAGGATGAAATTGAAGAGAATGTGCCACAGGAAGATGCAAAAGAACTTTTTATGGAATGCCCACAGGAAATGGAAAACAAAAATGTGCCCTTAGTCTAGAAGAAAATGAGCTAAAAGTAGAGTTGCTTGATTTAGTAGAGATAGACATATTAAGATCAATGAAAGAAATAGACTGCAGATGGTCAATAAAAAACAAAAAGTCAGAAGTATGATAAAACAAATGAACACAGTTATTAGGACTGTCCATAGAGCTCCATCTGATATAACAGAAGTAAACAGGATATACTACTGTGCAGCTCAATTAATAACTGATAAAGTTCTACCACAAGAACACAGGGTAGTAAGGTAAAGGAAGGGGATAAATCAAATACCATCATGAAAGTATTGACTAGAGAAAAATATAAAGCAATTAAAATAAGAAGTGTCAATGTTAGAAGAGTGTAAAAGAGGGAACACATAAACAAAAATACTTAAAAAGATAGAAATGATAAAAACAATGCACAGTATTAGAACAGATCAGGCTCTATCATACACTATCGCAAATAACAAACTAAAAATCTCAGCACAGAGGAAAAAACTTAGAAGATATGCAGATAAATATAAAGGAAAAGTACAAAATAAACAATTTATTGTTGACCCAAAAAAGTTTTATAGAGAATTGGGAAACAAGGTAAAAGGAATTGAAAGACCACCAAAAAAAGAAGAAATAGATACATTTTGGAGAAGTATCTATGAAGATCCTGTGGAACATAGCAAAAATGCTAAATAGATAGAGGAAGTTAAAGAAAAAAATAAGAATTTTAAAGGTACAGGATATGAAATGGGATGAAGTAACAGCCAGATAGATTGAAACAAAGTTAGGAAAAGCCTCTAATTAGAAAACCCCAGGCCCAGATGCAGTACCTAATTTCTGGTTAAAAGTATTAACATCTTTGCATGAACATTTTGCCATGAGTAAGAACCATTTATATGCGCACCACGAACGGACACCAACCTGAATAACAACAGAAAATAACAATACTCCTACTTAAGAGTGAACCTGCACGATACCCTAAAAATTATAGACCAAAAACGTGTCTTCCGACGACGTATAAACTATATGCTGACAGAGTTTATAGTCATTTAGAAGAAAACTCAATTATAGTACTAGAACAAAAGGGCAATAAAAGAAAGTTTTATGGAACAAAGAATAATTTGTTGTTAAATAAAGTCATAGTGGAGAGCTGTAAAAAGGGAAATAATTTAAGTATGGCATGGACTGACTTTGATAGTATCCTACATTCATGGACAAAACAGTACTTAAAAATGTGTAAGATACACCCTACACTGATCAACTACATTACAGTGACTATGAAACAGTGGCAGACCACTTTGCAATTAAGCCATGATAAAGGACAAATTATTATTCCAGGGATAAAAATTCAAAGGGGGATATTCCAGGGTGACTCTCTGTCACTGCTACTGTTCTGCCTTGCTCTTAACCCATTAAGCTGTCTACTTAAGAGCTTAGGCCATGGATATAATTTGGCTCCTAAAAACAACAAAGTGTAAAGACTTCTTTGTCAATGATTTAAAACTGTATAGATAATCAGATGAGGAACTGAAAGCACAACTGCAGGTTGTCAAAACATTTTTTCAGATGCTATAAGAATGCCATTTGGTCTTGATAAATCTGCAAAAGCAACCTTTAAAGCAGGAAAACTGCAGCATCAAGAAAATATCAGTTTGGAATAAGAATGTGATATAAAAGAACTTGAGCAAGAGGGAGTGTATAAATATTTGGGAATTGATGAAGGATCAACAATAAAACATGAACAAATGCAAATAAAACTTAGGAATACGTTAGAATACTTAAATTAATCCTGAAAACAGCGTTGACATCTAGGAACAAAATCCAAGCTATAAACCAATTTTCTATTCCTGTCCTAACTTACAGTTTTAAAGTGATTGACTGGCCCCAAAACATGTTGGATAGATTAGACAGGAAAACAGGAAGGATGCTTCATGCTCACCAAGTGATTTATAAAAATCAGTGCATACCAAGATTATATATACCCCATTCTGAAGGAGAGATGACCCTCCTTGAAATTGATTACATGTATAGATCTGCAATCGTGGGACTCCACACATATCTGCTGACCTCACAAGGCCCAAATGTAATGAAAGTTTTGAAACATGAGGAGAATAAATCTAAGATGACTTCCCTACTTAGTCCAGCAGAAGTATATCGGTGTCAAGCAGGAATGGAAATCAAACCACAAGTAGATAAAAATCAGGCAGCAACTGAACGTGCCAAAAACAAAAGAAAGAATATAAGGTGAAGGACCAGATGAGAAGGCAAGAAATGTGGAAAATGCATAAATATAATTGCAAGTGTAGAAAAACTCTGGAAGAACCTCATGTTGATCAGAAATGAATGCAGGAATGGCTAAGTAGAGGCAAATTCAAACCAAGAGATGAAAAGTTAATATTGGCAGCACAAGATAGTGGGCTACATACACGTTGGTTTGGAAAGTCCATTGAACATGCGGGAGAAACAGACAAATGTAGGTTTTGTAAAACAGAATTAGAAAGAGTTGCACACCTCATTGCTGGTTGTGACATACTAATGAACCTATGAACCTATAGATGCTAGAAAACTGGATATAGTGGTCCATGAAAAGAAGACAAAAGTGGCATTGATCATTGAAATTGCCACACCCAGTGACTACAGTGTCTTGTGTACAGAGAGACACAAAGTCATAAATTATCAGGATTTGCAGGCAGAAACAAGAGCAGTGTAGAAGAAAGATACACAGAAAGTTCCAATAGTAGTAGGAGCAACGGGTCTTATAAAAAATAATCTACAATCATATTTAGATATGTTACCAATACATGCAACTCCATACAAATTGCAGAAGGAGTCATTATTGGGCACATTGTGGGTGCTGCGAAGAGCACTTCTGGCTAACATCAAAGACTGAAACAATGCTAATTTTATGAACTTTAATTGTAGTTTGACTTAGGAATGGGGTCCATTCCCGTCATGGTATTAGAAACCCAAAAGATTTGGAGAAATTAAAAACAGTTTCTATAGAAATGAGAAGTGCACTAATTGGTTCTCTGAGAGATCAGCTGATGCCTCCTGATAGCCTCAACATGGGGGGTGCAGACGTATGCACTCGCATGAGGAAACCATTGTAGGTCCCTGCAGTGACCCCAGTCTCATACCTCACTGTCAAGGATTGGGGTTAGACCATTACAAATTACATAAACAAACCTAACTGCAGCAACCAAACAAAAATGTAAAACTGTAAAATTCCCCAAAGCAGGCAGAAGACAGCTCGATTTGCAGCTAAATCCAAAAACTTGAAGAACCAGCAAGTAACCGTACCAAAAAACTTTATTGAAGGGAAAAAAAATTAGCGCTTTCATGGTAATACCATACCGCTTCTTCAGACAGTCTGAAGAAGCGGTATGGTATTACCGTGAAAGCGCTAATTTTCTTTCTCTGCAATAAAGTTTTTGGTACGATTACTTGCTGATTCATCAAGTTTTTGGATTTAGCTGCATATCGAGCATTACAAATAACCTCATTGCCAGGATGCTGGCTAGGGCATAAGGCACCCTCATGGCTGCCTGAATGACTGTCCCATGTCCCCTCCCCAGACAGATCTCACCCTAATACTGGCTGAAATTCCCAGGTAAGGGAACAAATAGACTAGTTGAGAGAGGCTTGAAAGCTGGCAGCCATGTGAAGAAAAATGACCTAGAAATAATGTTTCTAATTATTTTAAGGTAACTACAACTGCAATAAAACACAGGTGTATGAAGCTATTTAAAGTTTTTGCCGGTTAGCATGCTGTATTGGATTTTAAATTTCTCAACAGTAAAATGTATTATCTTAACACAGCCTATATCACAAAAGTTAAAAAAATGAATACTGAGTAATTCAGTCTCACACTTTGAAAAAGTATTATATAGCAGAATGAATATAAATAGATCCATTTCTCTGACTAGCTATTGCCTAGTCATATGACACAACTGTAAACTTGCTAGACTTAGATAACATTCAATAGTCATACTAAGATTCAGTATTCATACTAACATCTAAAAAGGTAAAGTATGAAAAAGTAATGTCCAGATTTGTCTGATGCCTGTAACACAGTAGCATTAGGATTTATACTTCCTGCGTATGTTCAAAGACACTGGAGATATGCTTGCCTACAGATGAAATACTGACTGTTTTGTGGCTTTTTATGGTTCTATCAATGCTCTAAGATGGATTGTTGATTGTTAGATTTTTTTATTTTAATTCTGGCTTATTAGCTGTTACTTGCTACCTTTTTGTGAGGAGATACCAACTTTTCTGCTTTTTTTTTTTTCCTGTTCGTGTTCTGTTACTTTGTTACAAACAGTTTAACTGGAGTTCTCATCCTTTGCAGGGATGCTTGAATAAACTGGATAGGATATCAGCAGCTTTGTTTCTGTGTTGCTTATGTTCTGTTATTTTGTTGTAAACAGAACTTGAAAATAGAATTCATTTGAACTTTAATCATCTACTGCTGCCTTTGTAATCTGGGGATTTTTGACCACAAAAAGAGTCTGTACGCACTGATGGTTTGTCAGTTGTGATTGGCTATTCCTGGATATTACTGGCTATTTTATTTAACTTCTTTATTGTCCTGGCATTTTTGAGTGTATTCTGTTGCACTTCTGCAGCTAGAGCTTTAAGATGCTAATGTTATGTTGTCACTAACAAATGCAATCAAAGCTACTTCTTACTTTGCATTGCTTCACCTTTGATGCTGGATGAGTCTGTGTCTGTGATTGTTTTTACTCTGCTGTTTACATTTTGTATTTATCATATGTAGTTTCATTCTAAGAAATGCTGCTAGTTTGACAAATAAATTCATTTCTTATTTATTCTGGGGTATTTTACAGTATATGTTCAATATTTGTTAAAGTGCGTAGAAAATAAAAAGTGCCTCTGGGAAATTACATTTGTAATTTTTCTGCAATTTGTTGGCAATTTTAATCTAGAAAAGCATGACAAGTGTTTAACGAACTGTTGCAGTATATAGCCTGAGCTGGTGGCATAGTGGGATAAAGTCCTGACTATAGTACAGGTGACCTAGGTTTCATTAGTGGCTTGGACACATGATAGAGTAGGCAGGAAGAATGGACATTCCCATCCTTGGAGGAAGAAGCTTACTCCGGACATGCTCATACTGCTGATGGAGACAAGGGAAAACAGCAATTGCATGTGTTGCCTGAGGCGAGACAGGAGAGCCCTGCTGACAGTAATCCTCTTGTAGAAGTATGGGGAGGGGAGTGTGGTGCTAATGCCCAGTGCATGCTTTCCACTGGACATTGCCAAGCAGGCTGGGGTAGGGACTCAGTAGTGAAAAACAGCCCACCTCAGCAGCAGTGTCATGCTTCCCAGATGCCTCAGTCTCCTCAGTGGCACCAAACATGGGTCAGACTTAGTCAAGAGGAGGCTAACTCTACCTCAGTAGAGCTGGTGGAAAAGGTGAGGCCCTGGGCACAGTTGATGATCAGCTGTAGGCAGCCATAAACTGGCCAATAAAAAATTTTTGCAGTATATGGTAAGCAAAAGCAGGGGAAGTCATTTCTTTCAGGTGAGATATTATATTCCTGGTTTCATCAGTCAGGCTGTGTGTTTGAACCTAGTCACTTCAATCCGGAGTTAAAACAGATAGAGAAATTTTCACTATCAAAGAAAATGACACAATAGGTAAGATAGCTGGTACAAATGTCTGCATTCAAACAGATGAGGCAGTAACTGCAAAAGGTTTGTTCAGTATGGTTGTTTCCCAGCTATTTATTGTTCATCTTATCATGTTAAGTCATGCTTCAGGTGAGACATTAAACCAAAGTCCTATCTTCTTGATTTGGTGGTAGCTCAGGTGGATGTAAAAGATCCCATGACACAAGTCGAAAAGATTGGGGAAGTTCCCCAATGTCCTGGACAAATTTCCCCTGGTTACTATAAATACCACCTGACAATAGCCTAATAACCAGCTAGGATCAACCCAGTCAGCAAAGGATAAGTAAAATAAATAAATTCATTAATTAAATATATGAGACGTTTACATGACTTGGTCATTTAATACACAATGAATATGTTCAAGGGAACTGAATTCAGTAATTCCATGCAAAGATAAGTGACTTAAATCCATGTTTTGATAATGTACAGAAACACTCATTCATGACAGTTGTGTCTTTATCACAGGTTTTGACAGTTTATGTCCTTTACATGCAAGATATTTTGGAATTAAATTTTACTGCTAAATGTGCTGTGAAGGGGGAGGAAACAGCAGTTCATAAATCAATTTATAAATTATATCTTAGCAAAACTGACACAGATAATAAGGTTTCTGTTATAAATGATTTAATATGGAGTACCTGAATGAATGCCTAACATGTACGTATTATGCTGCTTGTGATGCCTAGAGACCCTGAAGAGGTACTGTCAAGGTTTAGTCTATAATGCATTTAAGAAAAATTCAAAATTAAAGCAACTACATATGGTATACATCATCTGTCTAGTATCCTGTATGATTAACGCAGACTGCGGCATATAACAAACTAGAGGGCAGTGAGAGTGGGTGCTGAAGTCTGCGACTTTTCTTTGACTTTTGCAGATATGCACTTTTTGATGAAATGTTCCAGATTCTTCTAGTGACCCTGGAAATAAGAACAATATTGAGCATGAACATGAACGTGACTTTAGATAAAATATCACAGAAGAAAAAGTGGGTATAACTTGGAAGGATCTAATGCAGTAAGACATGCTGTTCCAGACCCTTGGACAACAATGAAGATAATGCTGTTGTCATTGATGAGTTTATGAGCTGGGATTGATGGAGAAAGAAGAGAAAATGAGCACAAAGTAATAATCGATCATGGTAGACCAAGAAGGTACAGCTGCGTGAAACAAGTTTTCTGTTGAACACCGCATATAATGTCCCATGTATACCATCTATCGGGTCTATATCACATCGTCAAACTTGTATAAGTTCAAACAATATAACATCGAACCCAAAAGTCCGAAATGCAAAAAATAGCAAAGCCACGGCACATCAATTTTTTTCCCAGGGATAAAAAATCAGTGGGCCATTTTTGGGGCTTTGCTATTTCCTCCACTGTGGTACAGTCTAGGAGTTGGTATATTTAAGTAGGGAGGGTGTGGGGAGCACAGCCCCCCACTTTAGTTTTAGTTTAAGGTTTGTTTTTTTGTTTTTTTTGTTAGGGAGCAGTGATTTTTTTTTTTCTGGAGAAAAAAATCTCTGTTCTGTGTGTTCATTATTGTGCAGTTTCGGACTTTTGGGTTTGTCAGAAGATAATAAGGTTGTAGTGCCTATCCCAATATACACTTGTATTCATGCTGTAATACTGGTGAAGCAGCATAGCATTCAGACAGAATTGCATTTCTAAGTCAATATTTTTTCTTATGACAGAACATACTGAGGCCCAGCTGTATGATCTAGTGATAGTTAAAGTGAATGTAAATTATTCCCTGCCACTTGTCACTAAAGAGAAAAATAGTTTATTAAAATTTATAATATATTGACATATAGAATGTACAGCCACCACAGAAAATAAAATCCAGTGCTGAGCAAATATTTGCAAAGATACACGGTCCATGTATCCTTTACTGTATATCAAAATCTTATCTTACATTATCAAATTATATAAAATAACTTCCTTTCAGATACAAAACTCAAGTTTTACTTGTAAATTTCAGATATCTCTTTAGAACTGTCTTACTAAGCGATATGCTCCATATAAAACTTTCAGCTGCTTTGTCGCAGCATGTAGCACAGATAATGATCACAGTAATTTCATCCATCAGTTAGCTAACTTTATATGTTCAAGAACTAACACGCAGACATACATACATATATAAAGGCATTATTCACAGTCATTAAACTAAAGCACAGTGGCTAAGTATGCTAGTTGCATACAAGTGCAAGCAAGAAGCAATTAAGAGACGTAAGCTGAGCTTATGCACAGCAGTTAGAAACTGCTTTGGAAAGTCTTGTGCAAATGAGAGACTAATAAGATGAAAATAAGAAATGTGTTTAAAAGTTGGATCTTACTTGTATAAATGATGCTACCTTTCCACTTTCTGTGATTCATACTCACTTTGTAATGTAAAACTGTGGCGTGCACAGTTCTATTATAAAAAGCAAATCTGTGTCTACTCTGTCCACTTTGCAGTTAGTTAAGATGCTTGGTTTTACTGCAAGCCTTACTGCTTTGCACTTTGAAGGGATAGTTTCTGCCTTAATGAAGCCTGCTGTGTTCAGCAGCACTCACTGACCTAGGAAAAGGAGGTATGGGCAGAGAATAACCAACTTAAACTTTGTTGAACATGAGTTACTGGATAGCTTTACAGTGGATAGGGGCATAATAAGGGCTTTAGTGAATGTTTAAGGTCAACAAATGGGAAATGCATAGCTGTCCTATCCCTGTGGATACCAAAGTATGCATAACCTTCACTATACTTGCCACAATGACTTTTCAGTGACAGACTAAAGGCACATTAGGTATCTCACTGGCTTCTGCAAAAAGAAAACTGAAGCAGTTCCTCAATATACTCTTGGTCTTTGTGGATGAGCATGTCTATTTCCCAGTGTCACCAGAGTATCAAGCCAGACCATGTGTGCCTTTTACACAATGGCATGCTTTCCTGAGGAGCCTGGCATGATAGATTGTTTGCATGTAGCTATAAGGGCCCCCATCTGGACCACAGAGGTGGGAGAAGTACCAATAACAAAAAGGGTCACTAATCCATCAGCTGCTATGTGGCATATGATTTATGGGCTGCATCACCAGTGTTTCTGTCCAGAATCCTGGTAGTGCCTATGATTCTGATATATGACACATCAGTTCACTACACTGCAATTTATTACATAGTAGAATTCTTCACGGTTGACTAATTGGTAGGTGCAGGCTCTTATTATGTTGGCAACCAAGGTATTTCTCTGCATATATATAGTGAGATAGGTAGCAGTGTCTAATCTCTACTTCTTTATGTGTCCCATCTCTGTTTGGTTTTCCACTGATGCAGGCTACCCACTACAACCTTGCTAATGACCAGTCCATGACTCACAGGGAGCTGTTAAGGAATGCTTCAACACTGACCTGTCCTAGACATGGATAGTCATTGTGCGAGTGTTTGGCCTGTTCAAAGTCCATTTCCATTAACTGGATGATTCTAGGCAGGGTGCTCATTATGAGCCTGCTACTGCATGCATAATGTTCACAGCCTGCTGCATTCTGCATAACATGATCATGTATCAGTCTGGTATGCAACTGCTAGAGACAGTGACTGGTAGCAGCTGTGCAGCTCCCTTTATCATTAGTGCTACCAGTGATAACAGAACAGCAGCAGCACAGCAGACTCTCTTGTAGGCTCATGCATCATACATGGCTGCATAGGCAAAGTGGCAGATTCTGCTCCACAACTATGGGTTATAACATTCATTATGTGACAATGTAAGGTGATATATGGCAATGTTAACTGTGGGCTGCATGGTTAGCTTACAATATACAATGTATAAATTCAGGCCTCCTATTAGTGTGAATGATCTTTGACTCCGAGTGAATGAGTCTACTTTTGGCACTCCACAGCAATGTGCATAAGCTACTTAATGTCTCTCCACCTAGAAGCTTAGTATTAAAAAAATGAATCGATGAACTCATATTTGAAAAATGGAATCCTTAAAATTGTTGAAAAACACCTCAAAGTTCATCTAACTGATAGAAAAGAAATGCAAATGATTTTGAGATATCTGCTAATAAAAATTAATAAACAGCATTTACTGCTCCATCTTGAGCTATACAAGCATGTATAGTTCTGTTTTCTGATCTTCTTTATACTTTTAACATTTTTGCAAGCTAGGCAAACTTCATCAGCTTTACAGGCTTGTGATGCTCTGCCTACATGTAGTGTTTAATCTATACAGCTAGTTGAACTACATATATAATGTAGGGCCTTTCCTTTTCTCTACTATGAGTTATCTTTCTAGTGCATTTTCTTTTATCTACCGTATATTATCTTCTTCTGCATTAAATTCCAAAGTACAGTCTACATTAATATTTCACATTAATATTTCTAAACCGCGGTGATGCAGCAGTAGCATTGTCACCTCACAGCAAGAGGTTCTCCCGTTCAATTCTCGGCTGGAGCGCCTTCAGTGTGGAGTATGCATGTCCTCGCCGCGGTCGAGTGGCATTCGAAAGACATGCGTAAAATGGGCATGCCTTCGTTGAAGGTTGGGCATCGGACTGGCAACTCAGCACCGTAAAAATATACTGCCAATCATTAGCGGACCAGAGTTCCATTGTGGCGACCCCTAACCAGGAAAAGCCGAAAGAAGAAGAAGTCTACATTAATATTTCTGCTCTATGCTGCAAAAAAGCTCACAAGAATCATGCAATTTATCTGTATGATTTCTTCTATCTATAGATTGTTTCCAAAGTAACCAGAAAAAATATTGTAAATCGTAAACTTTCTTGACATTTATCAAGTAGTGTCTTAGCAAGAAATATCCCCAAAACCGAATATGGACTCACCTTAATAACTTAACAGTATAGGATACAAACACTTATAAACAAAATTTGTAGATTTCATCACTGCGTACTACTGGAATGCTTCAACTGAATGCCTGTCAGTGAAAGAACCACACTACTCCTTAATTCACTGATATAAAGAAATACTAAGAAATGGGATTCTGTCCACCCTGAAAAATGACATTGAAAATTAGACCACAAAAATATGCCTTAAGGGATGATCAAGAAGATGCCCTAAGACTCATCCGGCCATGCTTCAAACATCCACAGGAGAAAGGGTATTGTTCTAAGCAGGGTCCCGTCACTTGGAATCACCTTCCAGCACAAGAAAAATGCAAATCATACCAAAGAGAATGAAAACAAACTAGTAAATCAAAACAGGAGCAGGATACACCAGAAGATACACCACAGTCAAAGTTTATTTAGCGCTTTCGTCAGCAGTACACCAATGACTTCATCAGAATAAACATTTGTTTTACACACAACATTTAAATAATCTTACCCCCCCATCACATGTTCACCAAAACAATTCCCAATAGGCTATTTTAAAACATGTTACTAAAATCATTAGTATGCTATTAAAAAAAACTTGTAAATAATGCATACGCTTACAAAACTTGTTGAATTCTGTAACCATTCCTTTAAGTTTGCAGGTCTTGAACGAACAGAGAATAAAGATGGAAGGGGGGGCAAAAGAGATGTTTCTTGAATATAGAGAGCTGATATGGCAGCTAAGATGCAATGCTACAGTTGCACCAGGTCTCAATGAGACGATTTCCATATCCAGCTTGTTAAAATTGAGGTCTGAATTCCAGATGTAAAATGCAACCTACTATACACCTAGTACATGTAGGGGCATACTACTTATTGTATTTTATGTCAGAGACAATAGTTCTTATTTTAAAAAAAAGCTTTGTAAGTGTATGCATTATTTACAAGTTTAATTTTAATAACATACTAATGATTTTAGTAACGTTTTAAAATAGCCTATGGGGAATTGTTTTGGTGAACATGTGATGGGGGTTTGATTATTTAAATGTTGTGTGTAAAACAATTGTTTTTTCTGATGAAGTCATTGGCGTACTGCCGACGAAAGCACTAAATAAAACTTTGACTGTGGTGTATCTTCTGGTGTATCCTGCTCCTGTTTCAATTTACTAAAATGCAAATCATCTTGAAAATGTTCAAAGCTAAACTAAAGAAGCATGGGTTGGGAGGGTGGCCTAATGGTTAAGGTGTTTGCCTTACAAATAGAAGGTGCAGAGTTTGAATTTCACAGGGGATAACTGGCTAGGCTTAAAATGGCTCGCAAGGTCAGTTAGCCTAGTACTAACCTATTAACCTATTTACAGAAAGGATTTAAATGCTCTTGCTTCAAAGAAAAGGGCTAGTCTTGACAACCCATGCTCTCTGGTCACACATATTACCAGTAATGCCTCAAACAAAGTATCATCTTAACTGAATGGCATTAAATCTATACTACAAATATTATACATATGTCTAAACAAATTGTACTGCTATTTTTACTTTTTATTGACCTTATTCTTATCTTAATGTCATCTATGTATGCTTGTGTCCTTGTGACCCACGTTGTGACTGAAAAACGGTTTGTCAACCATGCCATATACCAGCTAATCAAAATGAAATAAATAAATAAGTATTATTTATATGGTTGTGTATGTTGCTAAATTGTTCATCTGCCTTTGGCCTGGGTCATGGCTGAAAACAGCCCTCAGACCAGTTCACTTATCTGGTTAACAAACGTTAAATAAATAAACCCACTATGGATGAGCATGTCTATTTCCCAGTGTTCTTTTGCTCAAAGATTAACACTCATAGGCAGAAAGACATGTGTGTGAAAAAAGCTGAGTAAGTTACAACAGTTAGAATTTTCTTTCACTTAATCACAATTAACCTTTAGATGTGTACTCAGCCAGGAAACAGTGTGTGTGTGTGTGTGTGTGTGTGTGTGTGTGTGTGTGTGTGTGTGTGTGTGTGTGTGTGTGTGTGTGTGTGTGTGTGTGTGTGTGTGTGTGTGTGCGCGTGTGTGTACATATCTGTCTGAGCTCCTTCCCTACCCATAATGCACTACCCCTAACATCCCTCAGATCTTGTTTGCAGCTTGACAGGAAGCCTATAAAAGAAGTACCATAACTGGAGTTCAATACAAAGGACACAGGTGTCCTGAAGTAGCTCATTCTTCCAGAAGTCAATTATGAAATATGGAGGGGATGGTGGGTAGGGAATTGAGTAAGAATAAAAATGGACAACACAGACAGAACATTATGGTAAGTGCATAACTTCTTTATCTGATGTCGTTAATTTTCATTCATTCCTCAGCTAATGGGGAAGAGTCTCCAACTACCTGCATTCCTGGGTGGACTCTAAGGAAGGATATTCATGAGTATGATTTTGCCAAAGGCTGATTTTCCCCTCGTGACCAAATTTAGTTTGTAATGAGTGATAAAGGTACACTGGTTTGACCAAGTTGCAGCTGCACATATATCATCCATAGAAGCTCTAGACTGGAATACAGTAGAAGTTGCCATAGATCTGGTTGAATGAGCATTTAATGGTTTTGATAATTGGAGATTCAATTTGTTATAGATAAAGGAGATGCAATTTGTCAGCCATCTAGCTAGAGTTTGCTTTGTAACCGATTTGCTCAATTTATTATGTGCAAAGGAAACAAATAACAGATCCGTATTTCTAATCTCTTTTGTTCTGTCTAGGTAGAAGCGTACTTGTCTATGAACATCCAGTAAGTGCAGCATATATTCCCCTTTATTTGTATATTGTGGGAAAAATACTTGCAAGTTAATGGATTGATTAATGTTGGATTCTGACACCACCTTAAGGAGGAAGGAAGTAACGTGGCTCTATCCTTATGAAAAAATCAAATATGGGGGCTAAGAAGATAATGCTTGAAGTTCTAAAATTCTTCTAGGAGATGTAATTTTTACTAAAAAAACAGTTTTTGAAGTCAAAAATTTAAGATTACATTTATCTGGGGGGGTCAAAGGGACAGTCTATTATGGCTTGCAGTACCAAATTTAAATCCTATGGTGGCATGGGGTCTTTATATGGGGATCTTAGCAGAACAGTACCTTTCAAAAATGCTTTGCACAGTTTAGAGGAAGCCAGGGAAGAATTTTGAAATCCCACATGAAAGTTAGAGATTGCTGTGAGTTGAGCTTTAACAGCTGATGAACTAGCACCCCCATTAACCAAACTCATTAAAAATTCTAGAACATAATGAACTGGAGCTGCGAAGAGGTCTCTCTGGTTCTGTTCTGCCCAGTAAACAAACTTTCTCCATTTAGTCCTGTAGAAGTTCCTAGTAGACGTCTTTCCATCTTTCTCACATCAGAGAGTGTGTTCTTTACATTGGGGCCAAATAAAGAAGTGCCATCAAAGAGAGCATTGACAAATGACTTGAAGGGCTCCACAAAATCACACCGGCACATCCAGATATGCCTCCTGATGGAAATGCCTCAACCCACAGCCCTTGAGGCACCTCCTGTAGCATGCAAGTTAAGCATCATGGATGAATTGGATATAACCTGCAGGGTATCCATCTGAGAGACTACAGAAGATTGAGCCTCAGCAGTTCCAGTTCCAGAAAGGGATTTGGATAACTCTTTAATCACATTTCTTTGTAACCTAGTAAAATGTGCTAAATAGTTCAGCAATCTAAGTGCAAACATAGCTGAAGTATAAACATGCTTCCCAAATCTGTCTGTCACCCTTGACTCTCTATCAGGAGGATTAACAGTGGAACTCTGTTCAGCGAGTTCCTTTTTTGTAGCCACCTCCACAACTATGGCATCTACAGGAACCCCTTTACTCCAATATTCTCAGCCTACTGGTGGAGCCAGCATCCTGTCTGGTCTCTTAGAGATTGGATCAATCATATCAGGTTCCTTCCATGCCCACTTGGAGATTAAGTCAATAAGTTCATCAGCTGGCAGAGAAACCCAGGAGGTAGATAGACCACTACCAAATGCTTCCAGAAATACTGATTCCTGAGGAGAAAGCCCTTGGGAAGACCAGCCACCCTTTTGCTTTAGAATCTCAAGAATGTCTCCAAATGAGATGTCATTGGGTGTTGATTTTGGTGACCCCTCCCCTTCATCGAAATTGGTATCCTCAGCGACTGACTCCTGAGGAAAATCCAAGTGCCTCATTTTGCAATTTTTCTTCCTAGGGACTTCCTCGGTGGGGTGGTCCATAGACATCTCAAAAGAGATCAAAATACACTGCTAGGTAGACTGGAAGCTTTGGGCTTGCTGTCCCTGTGAGGTAGAATGTTGAGGATCATGATGCAAAGTCATCTGAAAAGTAGAGGGTGGATGTGAGGGGGAAGGACCCATGTGACCTGCTGGAGCAGAGAACACTCTCTTCACTACCTCAAAAGCAGACTGTTCTGGAGAAAAGTAAGCCAATGGAGCTGAGAAATAGAGTTTCTGGCTCGTCACCTCCCTCTGCCCCAAGAGCAATCCACCCAAGGTGGAAGTTGGAGTCGAGATGTCCAGTGTCAAAGCTCCGAGAGGAAGAGATGATTCTGAAAACCTCAAAGTCATCCCCTTCAACTCAGAAAGTCATTTTGGTTCCTACAATATTGGAGCAATAATCAGATCAAAAGACAATGTTCTCTTTGGATCCTAACCAGATGGATCGAGAACTCTTGGATCAGAGGGCTCTAAAGCCACAGGTTGAATTAGAGAAGCAGCTATAATTGGTGAAGAGGTAGATGGACAGACTTCATGACCCAAAAGGATAGGGAACCATGAGAACTCCCTTGTGAATTTGCTCTGTGAAAAATTTCCTCTTCATCCTCTCTAAAGGGATGGCGATTTTGAGTGCCTCTCTAAATGGAAGGAACCGGATCAAGACTTGGTGAACAGGTAGTCCTTGGTAAAAGCTTCAGATCTGAAGATGTAGAATCCAAAATATATATGGTCTGATCTGTGTGGTCGGGTCTGATGACAGTTGCATCAGAAGTAGCTTTGGACCCAGTTTTTCCTATCATTCTTCCTTCTTGGTTCAGAAGAGGCTGAGGCTGGGGAATCCGATGGTCTACACCTTTTTGACAGGTCTTTATATCTATGCTTGGGGGACTGAACCCCAGCAATGGCTTCAGGAAAAGAAGATGGCAGTAATCCTTTTAAAATCAGCTCATTTTTCTTGTCTGCTAATGCTCAGGGTTGAAACCATGACAAATACTATAGTCTTATTGTACGTGTTCTACTCCTAGACAATACACAAAAAGATTGTGGGCATCAGACAAAAGCACATTTTTTTAAACCTGATGGATCTTTCACAGACATTTTTGTATTTAAGAGAGAAGAGTTAAAGTAAACCTTTTTTTAATAGGTGGAAAAGACATGGAAAAATACCACCAAAGGTATTTAAGAACTACAAGAAAAAACTTGCAGATAAAGAGAAAATACCAACAATGGAAATTATAGAGATTGCACTAACTGTAAAAAGGGTAAAGTTAAGGTGTTAGGTCTACCAGCGATGGTAGAAAGGTTTTACACTGAAAGTGGAAGAGAGAGAATGGAAGAAACAACTTAATATGAAAAACGAAGATACAGCCTTAAAGAAATAGTTGTTTGCATATGTTTTTTAAAAAAAGTATGAAAAATTAACTTATCTCTCACTGAAAGCTCGAGAGCTGAAGGCGACCATGTCTAAACGCTGAAGCGGCAAATGAGATCTGAGGGGGTGCCAGGGTGGTGCGTTATGGGTAGTGTAGGAGCTCGAGAGTTCTTTGGTGGCCATGAGCTAGTAAAATGGCTGAGTTGGATCCAAAAGTTGGATCTGATCCCATTAGTTGAGGAATGAATGAAAATTGACAACATCAGATATATAGTTCACAATGCAGTTAAACAATCATGGATCCGGACTTTCAAGTTGGACTGTGTGTGCATTTGTATTTGTTTACTGTAGATAGAACTTTTTTCATATAACTGCAATAAAACTTCAGAGGTGTACTGAGTCAGAGGGCGGCCACGATGGTGCAGCGGTTAGCCTCTTGCTGTGAGGCAACAATGCTACCGCTGCACCACTGCGGATGTTACAAGGCACATAGCTCAGAGTACTCGTGCAATATATGGTTTCACGAAACAGTAGAACTAACACAAAATCCCACTGGGTAGCAAATAAATCTTGCAGAAATATAAAGCATTTTAGATTTTGCCAAGGTCAAGGCAACAGCTCAAAAAAATTCAGCAGTTGCTAACTTCTCCACAAAAGTCCGATACATTCCAGATTTTCACAAAAAGCTAACAGGCAATGACTCCCCTGGTAGTCCTCCCCCTCCACATGTTCAACTGACCCAGTTTTAACATAGACCTCTAACTTGACCTTATCAGCTCACAGACCCAGATCACATTACATGCTTCAGATTTCCTTATAAGACCGTTAACCCTTTAAATAGAAAAAAACACTCTAAACGCTAAGGCCACATAAAAGCTACTAAAACAGGGCTATGATTATCAGCCGCAATGCTAGATCCTTCTGCAGACAGGGCTTCAGAGACTGCAGTGGTTGGGAAATTAACCTGGCTCAAGCTATTGGCAATACCATGCCAAATCCCTGGCCAGTGTTCTACCATAAAGCCAAAGAGCAGCTTGTACTAGCATTTTTATCTTTAAAACGCACTGGTACATGATATATCAGTAGTTTCAATCTTCTGCCTGACAAATAATACTTTTAGTTAGTGTTCGTTTGGTAACCAGGCAATCCTTCTCCACTATGGCATACCTGAAGTTCTGAGGATTTAATTCCCTGTTAAGATAATAGATGCAATTTTTCTTTTCATCTCCCTCTTAGGACAGGACTGCCCAGGTCAGAAGCATCTGTTTGAACCTCAATCCCGTGGGAAAAAATTAGGTTTGATCATAATTGGATGCACCTATTAGATGTGTTTTAGAGACATGAATGGCCTCTCAGTTTCATCAACCCATAAACTTTCAGGGGTGTCTTTGCTCTTGTAAGCCCAGTTAAGAGGCAATGCAAGGTAACAACATTTGAAATTAACTTTTGATAATATCTGGTTAGACCAAAAAATGTCTGGACATATTTTTTGGTTACTGGTCATAGACAGATCTTGATGGCCTCTGTTGTTGCCAGATGTGGCTTTACTACTCCTTGCCCAGCCATATACTAAAATATCTAGCCTCTTCCATATGTAACTTGTACTTGAAGGGACTTCTGCCCTGATAAAATCTAAGATTTCCTGAACTTTCAGCAGATGACTTACCTAAGCCTTACTAAAGGTGTATACATCATTATCTAGATACATAGCTGGACAGCTGGCATGGGACCAGGAAAGTAGCGTCAGCATAATCTTGAAAGTAGACTGCCATGTGACCCAAAGGGAGGACTGTGCATTGGAAGACTATATCAGGAGTAGAAAAAAAACATATTTTCTTTGGTCTGCTCAGTCAGGGAAATCTGCCATTTCCCATTCATAAGGTGTAGACTAGAAATATACAATGCATTTATCCATCTTTCAGTGAATTAATCAACCCAAGACATAGGACAGCATCACATTTTGACACTTTGTTACATTTACAAAAATCAGTACAGAATCAGGCTATGCTGCCTGACTTTAGTACTACTGCTGCTACTACTACTACTACTACTACTACTATACTCTTACTGCTACTACAGTTATTCCTGCAACTGTCACTTCTGCTACTATACTGTTACTACTACTGTTACTCCTGCTACTGTCACTACTACTACTATACTGTTACAACTACTGTTACTCCTGCTACTGTCACTACTACTACTATACTGTTACTACTACTGTTACTCCTGCTACTGTCACTACTACTATACTGTTACTATTACTGTTACTCCTGCTACTGTCACTACTACTACTATACTGTTACTATTACTGTTACTATTACTGTTACTCCTGCTACTGTCACTACTACTACTATAACTGTCACTACTGCTACTATACTGTTACTATTACTGTTACTCCTGCTACTGTCACTACTACTATACTGTTACTATTACTGTTACTCCTGCTACTGTCACTACTACTACTATACTGTTACAACTACTGTTACTCCTGCTACTGTCACTACTACTATACTGTTACTATTACTGTTACTCCTGCTACTGTCACTACTACTATACTGTTACTATTACTGTTACTCCTGCTACTGTCACTACAACTACTATACTGTTACTACTACTGTTACTCCTGCTACTGTCACTACTAGTACTATACTTTCACTACTACTGCTGTTACTACTACTACTACTGTCATTACTATTACTACTGGGATGTTCCAGGTACATTGTGATTTTTAATAACCCTTAATTTTAGCATCTTTTGTATCACTTGGCTGATGGCGTCTCTGGGCTGAACTTTTACATTTCCTCTTGGTTGTCTAATTCTATCCTGTTGAACCAAATTGCTCTATTTAGAATATCTGAAAAGACATATTTATTCCACTGTACAAATTCCTTCATTCATCTCTTTCTTCTGGTGCACTAATAGGGTATAAGATATCCAGACCTCCGAGTCAGGGTCATGGGTACAAAGGATACTCAGTTTTAAGTATGTTACCAGAACCTTCCAGTCTCTCCAAGGCTCTAACACATTTGAGCAGTACATTTGTTCAGGCATTCATTTGTCAAGCTCTTACCTTATAATTTACCTCCCCCACCCTTTCAATTACTTTGTAGGGTACCTGCCATTTAGCCAAAATTTTGTTTAAACTGAATATGCTAAAATTAGGACCTTGTTTCCAAAGTGAAGGCTCTTACTCTGACATTTTTACTATGGCTATGTCTTTGCACCTATTGGGTTTGTTCCTTGTATTATCTTACAAATAGGCAGAGTCCATGCCTTCTTATTGTGTATCTCGTGTACCTGAAAGGGACAGTATCTTGCTCCTGTGCTCCTACAGGGAGCACAAATAAGATAAACCCTGTGCAGGAAAGAGGTACCTCCCTGACAGCAAACATTAAAGAGGGCAAGAGGGTATCCCAGTCAATATTTTCTTTGTTGATTACATGCCTTAAATGTATTTTTTAGGTTTTGAAGTGCTCTACCAATGCATCTGTCAGTGGATGGTATGTAGAGGTCCTAAGCTACTTAATTGTAAAGAGGTGACATGGTTCTTTCATGACATTTGACATAGACAACATTCCCAGTTCTGTCAAAATTTCCATTGGAATTCTTACCCATGTGAACATGAACTCTAACTCCTTTATAATGTCCTTTGCTGAAGCTGTGCAGAGTGGTGCGGCTTTAGGGACATCTGCAGCATAATCAATAACCATTTGAATATTCTGATGCCTCTTAGAGGTTTTAACCCAAGGTCCCATGAAATCCATTGCTTTTCTCTCTAAAAATACATATATTATGGGCAATGGCACCAATGAAAAACTAAATAATTTCTACAGGGCCATTTTCTGGCTTTCATGGCAAGAGTTCCACAATCATTCAATGGAACTAACATGAAAAACAAATATCAAGATTAACACTAAGGATATAAAAACAAAAGAAGGAGAAATAGATAATTGGTAATACAATAAAATATGCACTACAGTCATATTTAAAAAAAAGATAACATGCAGGAACTAATAACCTTGCTGAAGAGGATAAATAAATAGAGAGGGACACACACACACACACACACACACACACACACACACACACACACACACACACACACACACACACACACACACACACACAGAGAGAGAGAGAGAGAAAGAGAACACCAATATAAACATGTAAAGAAAATGAAAGAGTCCTAGCAAATTAAGAAATTTTACAGTAGAAATAAAAAAACATGGATAGATTTAGAAAAATACTTCTGGGTAAGATAAAGCAAAAACTACTTGTCTTAACATTGCCAGTGCTTGCTTTATAACTACTGATCAAATTAATCTTCAGGATAGCTGCAAAACAAGCACACAGCTGTAGATAAGGAAATACTAGTAACAGAAGACCCTTTATTTAAAGGTAAAAGTAAATAGGACAACCTATACAGAGTGAGGATGGCTTTTCCAGGTGGCAAGATCATAGACATTAGAGAGACTGTAGGTATTCTTGTAATCTCAGACAAAATATATGACAATTAGCCCATATAGAAAGAAACAACACCATTTCAAAAGATTCCTATGTAGTTGCAAGAGAACTAATAGTGTACTAAATTTAATTTCAGAGATTTTGTACAGAAAAACTAGGAAGGTACACATAAATAGGTGGAGAGAATGAAAACATTCCTGTATAAGGAAAGTGGTAAATTTAAAAGGACAGTATCCCATTGATCGTCAATGATAGGTTTTGATGTATGTTCAGGGGCGGCATACATTTGGCAAAAACAGGGAAGACATTTTTGGCAAGGAACATGTTACAATATTTGGTAAAGAAAGACCTTATTTTTTCCCCAAACATACAACCCCCCCAAAAAAAAAATGCAAAGTTTTGAAAATTTTAGTCACAGATACCCAAAGTTTACATAAAAAGGTATATATTTTCAAAGGTCCATTTACAGCAAAGAATACAGACATAGAGATTATAACAGAAACATGGCTTAAAGACTCGTATAATAGTCCTACGTTTGGTTATATAGTGCCAAAAATAATAAATCTATACAAATAGTAGTTCTAGTTACCTCCTTATGAAACAAAGTCTAATGGTACTTGGCTCCCATGTTTTTTGATAACTTAGTCAGTCGTATTGATTGTGTAACAGTGTCAGTAAAAACAAATAATATCACATTACCTGTTGTAGACCTCTAACATCCACAAAGGTCCTGAAGTTCAGAATTAAATGACTTTTTAACTTGTATCTATTCTGTTAATGACCCAAATAGTGTGGCTACTGGTAGTTTAAATCTACCCTGTCGAACTCAAGGATTTTTGATTAAACTGTTGCTTTTTTTCATTTGTTGACCCCCCCCCACTGCCCGTCAGTCAATAGTCCCCTCCCAAGTAATTTTCCTATTCATTTCTCAACACCAGGGCAAGGCCATTATTTAGTCAGCCATCAGGAGTGATTCATATCGTTGTGCCCTACCAACGTTCTGTGCACACCTGGACAGATAAAACTAATTATTTCAGGAAGGTCTTTACTTCTGAATGTAATGATCTAAAACAGTTATTTACTTGTATACCAGAGTATCTTAATGTAAGCAAAAGTCAATTTCTACCACAAGCACCTGGTTGCTATCATTCTGTTAGGCAGTCTTCCTATGTTTGTAGAATGTTATCACAGTTTCTATTTATTCCACATAAAAATTAAAAATAACAAGTAGGAGAATTTCAGAAAAATATTGACCGGTTAACTTTTTTCTCTAAATAAAGATATCGCATTTATGTGACTTATAAAGATAAACATTTATGAATTTAAAATATTAAAAAAAAAGAAGCTAGGAAACATTTAAGTCAAACAGAGGCATGTTAGCGTGATAAAAGAAAGACCCAACTTGGACAATAAATGCAGGTGGACTAAAAGTCGACTAGTTAAAAAGGAAATAAGCTAGATAAACAAGTGAACCTCCAAGCAAAAACATAACAACAAAGGTAAGAAGAACAGTTACTGTTATATATAAAATGCAATAGAAAACTTTTGTTGAAACATATCAGACATTGAAGAAAACAAAAACTAAAATCAGAAGCATTTATAGAGGAAAACAATATAATACTGGAAAAATAATAATGTGGCCAGCTTCTTTACTAAATAATCTTCAAACGTATAACCACAGAGTCTGAAGAGGGAGACAATCTTTTAGTAATAGGTTCATAGGTTCATAAGTTCATAGGTGTGTACTAGGCTAATGGCCCTGGAGTCTTTACAAGCCTAGCCCATAGTAGTACCCTGGCATCGTGCCTCCCAACATTAGTTCCCAGTGCTTCTGCCAAGTATAGCCACTGCAGTGATCCCCGGAGTGAACTTTCTATTTCCATCCATCCACTCATCAAAATTTCTCTTGAAGAGGGTCAGTGAGGTGCTCTGCTTGACATGTATTGGAAGTCTATTCCAGAGCATGGGCAGTCTGGGTTATGAACCTGTTCCTCCAGCATGTTCTGTTGATTGTGGTAATGAGGTTGAGGTCTCTGGAGCATGCGGTGTGGAGGGATTTGGATTTCTTTAGATGTAGCATTTCTAACAGAGCTGGGTCAGACATGGCTTTGTAATGAAAGATGAGTCTGTCTCCATTCTAGACAACTAAGATTAAACTAAAGCATCTGATTAGATGAGATAACCAAGTATCTAAAAACATTAAAAAGTTCATTTGCTTTATTACTTACGCTTATTTGCACTCCTAGATATGCAAATAAACAAATACCAGGAGATAGGAAAATGGCTGTTATTAAACCAATTTTGAAAGGAAAAGACCATAAGAATGACATAACTTATTATAAATTGTTTATTTTATTGTCCATTACTGGTAAGGGATGCAAATTTTGGTCTTGTACATAAGGTTGGAAGAGATGAGAATAAATGTCAGTATATAATATTTACCAACATCCATGTATAAAAGAAATAGATGTGTGCATACTTGCATCCATTTCTTTTACAATAATGTTATAGCTGCAATGGATCAAAACATTTTGGTGGATGCAATCAATATAGATATTTTACCCACCTTTGGCAGAATATATCATCACTTCTTACTTAAAAATGCACAAGTTCCAGTTTCCAGTTTCATTAATCAAATGGATCAAAGAGTGGATGAACAAAGTTTAGGAGTTCCTCAGAGCTCTGTCCTAGGTTCTTAAATATTTAGTCTGCATATGAGTCATATCAGTTTTCCATCAGATTTTTTTACTTCAACAAAAAGGTCAGTTAAAATGTAGGTATACAATGAAAGTTCACAAAATTAATTCATAAATATGACAGCCAATGTTATAGGGAGAGATTACATAATTTGGACTTGTACTCTGCCCCTATAATGACAAGGCAATTTGATACAAGTTTATAAAGCACCAAGAGACCCTTTTACTGGAATATCTGGGAATGCACAGAAGAATTAGATCTGTCCCTCTTAAAATATTGACATCTTACTCATAAAATAATAAGATGATCAAATGGTTTTCAGAAAGAATGATTGTAACTTATTACCATAACGTACTAATGAATGTGATAACATATAAAAATATATAAAATTAGTCTAGATGATTATTTTATGGAAATACTATTTGGTATCTACGTAGACATGAAGGGCTTTGCCCAAGCCTGAAATTGTATTATACTGCATTGCATTGTTTTGTATTGTATTGGCTGCAAACCCCTTGCAAATAGAGCCTTCTAAGTATTTTTTCGACTCCTAAATGCCCCCCTCCCCCAAGAACATGGCTATACACTAACTTTACTACTGTCTCTATGGAAGGCTAAAGTAGCAGACGTTATTTGATAATGTTTTCCCTGTTTGGTCAACTCTATATACAAGTTCATTTGTTGTTTCAGGTAAGCAGGGGTAAGACTGTTGAGACTATATCTCCACTGACTACCTTGATGTAGGTCTGCCTCCCTTAGGGTGGGATCCTCCCACTATGCATTCTTAATGCTAAGTTAGTTTATATTTAAATCTTGCAACTCTTCACATCACCCAGGGTCCAATGTTCTGGATTCAGTTGGGTTGGGTTGGTATCCTCTTTCATTAATGTGGACAAACTGGTTTCTTGGCCGCTATGCTCCTGGATTTCTTTAAAACCCATTTCTGAAAAGGGTATAGTCTTCTTCTTTAGACTCTCCACCCCCTGTGTTTTCTTGGGTCCCTTCCTGTAGCCTTAAACACATGACTAAGAACTATGGAAAATCTCTTCCCAGTATTATATCATGAAGCAGGTTGGGGATTACCCCCTACCCAGTGCTCCACTGTTACAAGTGAGGTATGAATTTATATTTAGGGTAGTCCCTTTTGTCACCATAAACACATGCAATCACCAGCTGTCTAATTCAGTTTACCTTTATGTTAAGAACATGAGTTTCTTTCACCAGATTTGTCATATTCACCGATGAGTGGTTTAATAGGTTTGTTATATTCCCTGAATCAAAGAACGCCTGCAGAGGTTTACCCAACACCCAGAGAGGGTATGTTTGAATTTCTAAAGGACTACAATTAACAAAAGATAATTATAATATCAGTATATATAAAATGTTTTCTTTAGAAGCATGTGTATTGTACTGCATTGCTTCTACTATCCATGGCAAATCTTGGATAGATGTTAAAACAGATAACATTTAAATCATTATAGACCATTCATTCTATTTTGTATCCAATGCATGTTCTCTTTCAAGATCTGTTTCTAGATAGCTTTTCATCCCAAAAATGTATCCTTTAGAACTATCTTACATTTTCATGGGATGTTCACCTGGTGGACTGTCTCAGAGGTATCTTGTGGAAACTTCACTGTTATCACACACGTCTCAACCAATTATATCAACTGTTTCACTGCAGTTGAGTCACCCTAGATGAACCCAGTGTTAAACAGAGGAAGATGAAGACTAGCAAAACAGGATTCATGATAGTCAACTCCATGATCCTGGTGGCAGTATTTTCTACTGGATGCAGACATTTGCAAACAAGGGGTCTATATCACCAAATTGAAAAGACTGGTAATCGAACGGCATTTACATGGAAAATGCCGTTCATCGAGGTGTTTATTGTGAGATCGCAATACAGTGAAGACTGGAAAATTTGCCCTTTACTCACTGTAGTGCAATCTCAGAGTTGGTATATATAATTAGCGGGGGTGTGGGGGGTACAGCCCACCATAAGAGCAACTTTGATAAATGCCATTTTCTATGTAAATGCCATTCAATTACTGGTCTTTTCGATTTGGTGATATGTACAGGGGCATAGCCAATTATCATTTAAATAGTCTTTCAGGGTACATGCCATTTTCTATGTAAATGCCATTCAATTACCGGTCTTTTCGATTTGGTGATATGTACAGGGGCATAGCCAATTATCATTTAAATAGTCTTTCAGGGTAGTTTTAAATGTGGACAGGTTGGGGATTTTAGTTATCTGTTGAGGAAGGGTGTTCCAATCTTTGGCTATTTTATGGAAGTAGAGGGAGTCTCCATGACAGTTGTGAGACTGGGTTACTTTTAGCATTAGTTTGTTGGATGACCTGAGGAGTCTACAGTTTGTGTTTGAGTGGACTAGGTTTGATAGAGCTGGGCAGTCAGTAGGGTTGAATATGATTTTATGGGCAAGCGAAAGTTGTTTTAGTAATAATAGGTTGGGAAGCTCTAGTCAGTTTAGCTGTTGGAGAGCAGTGCAGTGCTGTGTTCTGTGGGGTTGGTGACAAACTTAGCTATTCTGTTATAGCAGGAGTCTAGTTTATTTAGGCCAGTTTTTGATAGGTTAGTAAAGACCTCAGAGCAACATAGGAGGGTGGATAGCGAGTGGGATCTTGCAGTGGCCAGTCTAGCTTGTTCTGTAACGTAAGGTTTAACCCTGTATAGAGCGCCTAGTTTAGAGTGGATATTTTTGATGGTCAGATAGATGTGTTTATCAAATTTTAGTGAGTCATCTATGGTTACCCCTAGCAGCTTGGTCTGATTGGTGGGTTCAATTTTTGTACTGTTGTTAGATGGTATGGATAAGGATTGGGTACTAGGTTTGGAAGATTTATTAGAGAAAATTATGAGCTTGGTCTTATTTGGATTTAGGATGAGTTAGTGGCTGGTGAGGTACTTTTCAATGTCTTGGAACGATGATTGCATTTTGTGTTGGAGTTCTTGTGGGGAGTGGGCTGAGCAGATAAGGGAGGAGTCATCTGCATATTGGATGATGGTGGCATGTTGGGTGGCAGTATATAGATTGCTGATAAATATTATGAAGAGGAGGGACCCAAGTATGGAGCCTTGTGGTACCCGTTTGGTGATGGATAATAGTGGGGAGAGGCTGTTTGCCCATTAGTGGCCTGTTGATGGTCAGATAGATAACTGTGAAACCATGCTAGGGGTGTAGTATTGAGATTGTAAAAGGCAGGTTTGTTGTGGAGCAGCTGATGGAACACTGTGTCAAAAGCTTTTGACATAGGTTCATAGGTGTGTTCTAGGCTAATGGCCCTGGAGCCTTTACAAGCCTAGCCCAAAACAATTGCCCAGGCACCGTGCCAGACAATGTTAGTTCACAGTGCCCATATCCAGTAGTGCAAATGGAATGATCCCTGGAGTGAACTTTCTGTTACTCATCCACTCATCAAGATTTCTCTTGAAGAGGGCCAGTGAGGTGCTCTGCTTGATATGAATGGGAAGCCTATTCCAGAGTATGGGCAATCTTTGGGAAATGAACACGTCCCTCCAGCATGTTCTCTTAATTGTGGTAATAAGGTTGTGATCTCTGGAGTGTGTGGTGCGGGGGGGATTGGGATTTCTTTAGGTGTAGCATTTCAAGTAGGGCTGGGTCGGACATGACTTTGTAAGTCAAACAGAGATCACCTCTAAGTAAATGATAAGAGACTGAGAACAGCTGAAGTTTCTTGAGTCTTTCCATGTAGGACATGTGTTTAAGGCCTAGGATTCTTTTTGTGAGGTACTTTTGTGGCCTCTCCAGCTGTTGTAGGTGTCTGGTCAGGTACATGCTAAACGGGACGTTATATTCGATGATTGGTCTAATGAGGGATTAGTAGAGAGGGACGATGACCTCTTTCTTTCTGGATGTGAAACCTTTGGTTATAAGATGTGACATGTAGAAGGACTTTCTGATCACAGTGGCAATGTGGTGGTCGAAGACGAGGTGGATGTCAACCTGAGTGCCCACATCTCTTATGGCCCCTTCAGTGTTCAGTGGCCTCCCATCAACATGGTAATTCATGGGAACTGAGTATTTTCCAAAGGAGATGATAATGCATTTTTTGGTGTAAAGCTTCAGGCCATGGTTCCGACACCAGTCGCTGGTCTCAGACAGGCCCTTTTGTAGGATGTCTGCATCACTTAGGGAGTTGATAATGACTCCTAGCTTGCAGTCATCAGCAAAACTGGTCAAACAGAGTCCTTCTGTGTTGGCCTGGACTTCTGAGAAGTAGATGCCAAACAGGAAAGGGGCCAGGACCGAGCCCTGTGGGACTCTACTCATGACTGATCAACAGTCTGACCTGGAATCCACAATTTTCACTCTGTGGGTCCTGTCTGTGAGCCAATTTGCAACCCACCTAGTGATGTAAGGATTGCTGCCTAGTTTGGTGAGTTTATCAATGATACCTGAGTGGGGAATGGTATCAAAGGCTTTGGCCAGGTCAAGGTAGGCTGTATGCACTGCCTTACTCTCATCCACAGCCTTGGTGACTGCCTCGAAGAAGTCAACCAGGTTCAGCAGGCAGGATCTTCCCTTGACAAAGCTAAACTGTGTGGGGTCAAGAGTTTGGAGATTGCCTATATCTTTGTTAAGCAGACCCATGATGATGCGCTCCATAGGTTTGCATACCAGACTTGTCAGGCTAATGGGGTGATAGTTCCCAGGGTCTGTAGTTGCTCCCCCTTTATGGAGCAGGATGACTGTAGCAGTGCACCATTCATTAGGGATATAGCCTGAGGTAAGGCTGTGATTGAACAGGGCACACAGATGTGGTGCCAGTTCATTTTTGTAGCTCATGTAGGACACAGCCAGGAATATTATCAGGTCCCATGGATGCTGTATTCTTGGCTTTGGACAAAGCAGCTTTTACCTGTACCACAGAAATGGTGGGTACCAGGCTTTCATCTGGTACTGTTATAAAGCCCTGGGGGGGGGGGGTAAAGCTGGTACTGAATATATCAGCCAGTATGTTGGCAATATCTGTTGGTTCAGTATAGGAGGTGCCATTGTGCAATAACTCAGAGCAAATCTGGGTATTGCCTTTGAGGTTTTTGATATAGCTATAGAAGGCTTTGTGGTTGGTTTTGGTGTCAGCCACATTTCTGCCTTCATATCTGGCTTTAGAGGATTTGATAAGGGATCTCAGCTTTTTGTTGAGACTAATAAGGGAGGTTTCCAGTCTTGTGACTTCATTTTTTTCTGCAACAGTTTCTTCCTTCTGTTGTATAGTTTATTGATGGCTGGGGACCACCAGATTGACTTCTTTTTGTTTTGAGGAAAGCGTCTTACTTCTGTTTGGTATGGCAAGGTCCATTCATTTGTGTACATGCTTGTGTATGATTTGGTAGTCATGCAGATATTTTCCATTGGCATGGGTGCCGAGAAGTTAGCCACCTCTGCTTTTAGGAGCCCAAAGTCATTTTTAGAGATGTTTTTCAAGGTGGTCGCCTTAGTGGGGGGTGTAGGTGTGATGGGTATTTCCACAGTGATCAGTTTGTGGTCAGATTTAAACAGGGAGGAACTGACTATAGCTGTGGAGCAACGGTCTCCCATGTTGGTGATAACTAGGTCATGGATACTACTTCCTCTAGTGGAGTTTAGAATGAGCTGGTCCAGGGCATTGGAATTGATAAATTCCAGAAAGTGTTGGGCCTGTACATTGGTACTTGAATAGTTTTCCCAGTTGATGGAAGGGTAGTTGAAGTCTCCTAGTATGAGAGCATTGGGTTGGACCTTGATAGATTCCTGGGTGCTTAGGAAGTTGGTGTGTGAGTCTAGGGACATGTTTAGGGTTCTGTAATAGGCTATGATGTGTATCGCCATCTTACCTGGTGTTAGTTGCACCTGAAGTATTTTGGATGCATTATGCTGGTCTACCAGTCTAGAGGTGTGCATATCCTTTAAGATTATGGAGGCACCACTGCCTTTGGAGCTTCCATCCATATTATGGGGCCAAATGGTATGGAATGAGTTGTACCCTGGGAGCACAGGGGTTCTTTCTGCCTCTTTAAACCAGGTCTCCATTACAGCACAGATGTTGACATTCTCCATTTTGAGGAGAGCTTTGACCAAGTGCATCTTGAAATTTAGACTTCTAGCATTGAGCAGCATGACCCTTAGACTGCATTTGTTTACAGCTGTTACAGTGGAATTTTGGTCTTTGGAACACTGCCTAAAATAGGCACTATAGGGGTGGCAAGAGCCTTAGCCAGTACCCGGAATCCCAGGGGTGACAGATGCAGGCCATCTCTGGCCGTCCCAGGCAGACAGATCCTGGATCCCTTTAGAATGACACCAGAAACTTAGCCAATTGTTGAAGTCAATCATTTTCTGCATATACTGTGATATCATTCTGGGTGACAGTAGAATACTGCTCAGGGCTAGGGTTATACCTGCCCGGGCCACATAATCTGAGAGTTCCATCACATCTCTTTTCATGTAGTCTAGAGAGGTACATCTCAGGTCATTCACATGCACATGGACAATGACTGAGTCATATTTATACTTGTTGTGGAGTGCCCTGAGTGCATGTGTTATGTGATGGATCCTGGCACCTGATAGACAACTGACTGTCACCTTCTCCTTATTCAACCTAGTGAGTGGGACATCAGTGTGCCTCACGATTGAGTCTCCTATGATTAGTACATTGGGCAAAGTGTTTTGCCTTAAGGACTTGGGTTGAGGGGCACACTGTGGTGGAGAGCTATGAGTTCTGGGGTTGGTGTTGTGTTGTGGTGGTCTAGTGCATTTCTGTCTTGGGGGTCTCTGTTGTTTGGGTAAATTTTTATTGAGAACCTTCATGAAGGAGGGTGGATGGTTTGTGTTTCTATGTGTGGGTTGTGATGGTTGGTGTTTTGGAGGGATGTGTGTTCTATGTAGTGAGTTACAGGTGTTGACCTTCTCCTCTTGAGCAGCTTGTCCGGTCTTGGTTGGAGCATGCACTGCTTCCATTTTGGTGATATAAGTGCATCTCTCACAGGTATGAGTGTTGGGTTGTAAGAGGAGAGGGCTGTCTGTGTACATTAGACAGTTGCCACACTGTCTCAGAATGCATAAGTGCACCAGGTTAGCAGGAGACAGCACAGGAAATTGCCCTACAATCATACCAGGAGGGGTAGTCATAATTAATAAGTACTGGTGCTGTTTCTGCATAGGAACAGCTAGTGCTGATACCACCTAAGTGTGATACAATAAATGCTACAAAAGCCTGTTAAAGTGCTAGCTGATTAAGCTAATTGAAGTGCAAGAAGTAAAAGAACAAGCTCGTTCAAAGGGGAAAATTGAAGAGCAAACTTTCTAGCACCGATAATAGTTTACCTCAGCTGAGCACCGCTGCACGGTGCACAAACACGGGCTTTTAATCTAGAAAGTTGAAAGGGATGGAAAAATGCCCAAATGGCCAATAAACTCCAATTTCTGGACCAGAAACCACTCCTCTTGTGGTAGATAGGCTACCTAGTGTTTACCACTCCCACTGATAAGCTAGAATGCTTCCCTCCAACACAGAAAGGTCTGGGGGGCTCAGAAACTTACAAAACAGTCCTGGATACAATAAAATCTGTATCTGGACCAGACTAGTTACAGGAAAGGTGGGAAACAAGCTTAGAACTTTTTTCTTTGTCTTTTTTTTTCAGAAGAGCAGTTATAACAGTAGCAAAAACACTTTAAATGCAGTACAAGCTAGCACACTTGACATATCTAAGAAAATGGCTGAGACTAGCTATCCTTCATTTTTGAGGTGGCAAATGGTCTCTGCAAATGTTATGAGGGCTGAGTTAGTACTGTGTTTAGGCCTGAAGCCATGCTGGGTGCTGGAGAGTAGGTTGCTGGTAGTGAGGTGATTTATGAGTTGCTGATGGATACATTTCTCTAGAATTTTGGCAAGGGTGGATAGAATGGCAATGGGATGGTAGTTATTTATGTCTCTAGATGGACCACTCTTATGAACTGGTATGATATGAGAGATTTTCCATAATTTAGGAACTTATTGCTCGGAGATAGAGCAGTTTATTAGTAGTGATATGAGGTAGGCAATGGATGGGGGCAGCTAGTTTTAGGTATTCGTTTGGAAGTTGGTTGGCAGCTAAGCAGCAGGGTTATAATTTACATAGGAGTTTTTTTATGTAGGAAGTTGATATGGGAATAAAGGAGAAGGAGTTTGCATCATTAGAGGTAGGGCTGGGGACAGTGAGTGGTGGGATTGTTTTATTATCTAGGACAGAAGTGATAGAGTTGATGAAGTGGGAATTGAATTGTGAAGCTAATGGCACAGAGGAGTTAGTAGTGAGGGGGGCAGGGATAGGGGTTTTACCGGGGATAAGGAGGAGGGTGATATTCTGCCAGATTTTTTGTGGATTGCGCTGGTATTTTTCTTGGCAGGTGAGAAAATAAGTTCTTTTATCCTTGATGATGTTTTTCTTAGCATATTTTCTAAGTTGTTTGTAAAGGGTCAGATTGTTGTTATTTTTAGTCATATGACATAGTGACCAGGCCTTATCTCTTTGTTTCAGTAGTTGTTTTGTTTCTTAGAAAACCATGGTAGCTGTTTTTTTTTTTTTTTTTTGGCAAATTTTTCTGAGGGGGCAAGATTATTTAATATTTCAAGGAATTTATTATTGAAGTATTCCACAGCTAGGTCTAGTTGCAGGTTTTTTAATGCGGACCAATCGCAGTTTTGTAGTAGTAAATTGAAGGTGTCAGAGGAGAAATATTTTTTGCTACGGGTGTATTTGCACAAGATGCTGGTTTGGATATGTGTTTTCTTCCTAACTATAAATGTAGGGCCAGGCCATGGTCACTTAGCATGACTTGTAGACAGCTTGCCTAGTACCTGTGGTTTGGTTTGTTTGTTAAAATCCAGTCTAGAAGTGATTTTTATTGAGTGATTGTCAATGTGGGTGGGATCAAAAAGAAGAGAGAGCGGATTTGTAGAACTAAACTCCTTTATTGGTAAGCCCTTTCATTGGCAAAAGGTAAGCCAACTTCTTCAGACCATCGAAAAACATACAAGATACAATCCCATGTGAAAAGGAATGCCTTTTATACACAGTGTTAGTCTAATCAAGCAATCAATTAATTAAGTAAAAAACAATCAACAATAAAAACCACAAGTAACCATTTGTTTGCTGAACCAGAGATTTGTTTTACATAGTTTTTTCTAAAATCAGTAAACCTTAGACAATAAACTTTCTCAAGCCTAATTTATCTCAATATTAAAAATACCAAATCACCCAGCCTTGTGATGGCAATATATTTACTTTAAAATTACTAAATTTTTAAAACCATGTATATTAAAAGATCCTAAATGGATCTATTTATTCAAAAAGGCTTGTAATGCTTATCTAGCTAAGGCTTTTATTTTGAGTAAACATTTGACAGATACATATTCATTTAAACCTGGCATAATATAAGCCATGGTACGGATCTGCCATGCCAATTCTATTTCCTCGAGTTTAAGTTGCCATGGGCCACCCCTGCTGCTATGGTGTACTTTTTGCAAGACAATAAAACTGATCTTATGGTCTGGGTGTTTTATTATATGCCTTGCAAGGGCATTTGTACTGATCTGCCTATCAATGCTATATTGATGCTGGTATATTCTTTGCTTGAGCTTTCGTTCTGTTTTTCCAATATAGTAACCTTCGCATTGGTTGCAGACAGCCCCATATACTAACCCTTGGGAATCACATGTATGTCTACCCCAAATTTGATAGGTCTTATCTCTGATGTTAACCTTATTAGTCACTTTAATATGTTTACATTGGGCACATCTTCCACATTTAAACATACCAGTTTGGCCTCTTAAAGCTTTTTTCGGTCTCTCAACCAAATTTTTCAAATTGAGACCTCTTCTGTATGTTATAGCTGGTGTTGTGCCCAACATTTTGACTAATTCGTTATCCTGTTGTATTAAAGACCAATTTTTACATATAATCTCCCTAATGCTGCTTGCATCTAGGGAATAGGTTGTTAAAAAACTAGTTGCCCCATTCAATAACTTTTCTTTTCCCTGGGAAATGTTAATAACATTCCCCACTGGTGGGGTTGTGTTAACTTGTTTTTCTTGTACCAAAGGTTGAAAATACCCTATTGATCTTTTATTACGTACCTCTTCCATCACTTGATCGATTAAGGGTAAAGGATAAGCCCTTTTTAAGAACATTTCCTTGAGGAGATTACACTCCTCTAAGAAATCATCGAAATTGGATACCATCCTCGCTGCTCTTACTGCCTATCCCTTAACTACTGCCCTTTTCTGATGGAGGGGATGGCAACTTGTGAAATGTAAAAATGTATTAGAGTATGTGGGTTTTCGATGGATGGTAGAACTAAATTGCCTATTGTTATTGTCTTTACTAAGGTGGATGTCCAAAAAATTAACCTAATTTTGGCCTACTTGGTATGTAAATTCCAAGAATGAAGTAAATGAAGTAATTTCAGTTATAAACCCATTAATCATGTCCACCGGCCCCTTCCACAAGAAGAACATGTCATCCTGGTACCTTGTGTACCAGGCCACATGTTCTTTGTATGTTGTACAATTAAATAGGAAGGACCTTTCCCAATAGGCCAAGACACTGTTAGCAAAACTGCTCCCACAAGGGGAGCCCATTGCAATGCCACTCTTTTGGAGGAACAATTTGTCTGAAAAAAGAATATAATTATTCTCCAGTATTATTTCAAGGAGAACTTCTATCAAATTAATTTGCTGATGTTCCATCCCTCTTATGTGAAGGAACTCTCTAACCCATTCGATTCCTGTTCGGTGTGGAATGGAGGTATAGAGGTCCTTGATGTCAACTGTAAGGAAAATGTGATGTTCATTGAACTCTAGTGCATTAATATTTTCCAAAAAATGCCAAGAATCTTGACATACTTGTGTCCCTGACTTAACAAACGGTTTCAACTTGCAGTCAACAAACTTGGCACAAGCATATGTCACAGAACCCCTACCATCCACAATAGGTCTAAAGGGTGGACTATTTAGATCCTTATGTATTTTAGGGGCACCAAACAATGTTGGAACTACTGGGGCTGGCATGGTCAAAAAATGGTATGTATTCACATCTATGCTCCCTTCAAGAAAAAGGTCACTCAACATGCTATTAATTTTATTATATGCCCCATTTAGCTCATTCTGGCTTGCACTAACATATACATCACTATTTAATAAACTCAACATTCTTGTTTCATAGACCTGTTGGTCCATAAACACCAGCCCACCTTCTTTATCGGGTTTCATAACCCTCACGTTACATACATTAAGCAGTTTGAGAAGATCCCTTTCATTAACAGTGATGTTTCTTTTTCTGTTATACTTAGCTACACCATAATTAAGTGCATGCCTAATGTCCATTTCACAAATTTTCTCAAACATAGCCAATGACACTTGGAGGGGCGGGTTGAACAGACTTGAAACTCTTAAACTGTTAAGAAGTCCAGAGTTTTGTCCCAGTTCACAAGTCAAATTGAGTTTACGAACAAACATTTTCAAGTCTATAACAGTTCTGACTACGTCAGCTCTGTGGTCCGGAACAAAAATCAGCCCTTTGGCAAACAAATTGGCCATTTCCTCATCAACTTCCAAAGAGCTAAAATTAAAGATATGGAAGTCTCCTTCTGTATTCACTAAAACTTTGGGTAGGCACTGGACTACCTCCTCCTTCTGTTTTGGTGCCTCCTTTGTGAGGCTTGTTTCTTGTTGTGCCTTGGTTGTGCTGTTTGTTGCTGGCCGGTAAGAGTACTCCGAAAACCCTGCTGAAAATTGTCTCCTATTTGATTGTTCATATTGTTCTGAGCAATAGAGCCCCCCCCCCCCAAACTTGGTTTTCGCCTTGGGCCATTCTTCTGTTGATAATTATGATTGCGCTCACTTCGGCGTACTTCTGTTGTTTGGGGAATGATTATATCATCCTCATTTTCCAAGTCAGTTTCTCCACTCAAAGCACTTGGGCCAGGTGGCCGCTCTTGAACCACCATGGCAGCAGGTACTAACGGTGGTGGGGGGTAAGCAGTTGCTTTAGCATAAGCAGTCACATCCCTGTTAATCTTTTTTCTTTTAATCTCAATGCTTTTATTAATACTAGCGTCAATGCTGGTAAAACTTCTGGAATACTCATATCTGTAACGCTCAAAATCAGAAGCATTCTTTATAGTCTGTTCCAGCAATTCCAAATCCACTTTGAGAGTGGATATCTGTGTAAGATAATGTTTTATCAACGCATCTAAAAACTCTAGGCCCTGGCAATTGAATAGTGCTATCAGTTCAAGATGAAATGTTGATTTATTTATTAAGCCGCTAGGGTAACGCCACTGGCATAACCCTTTCGGCACAATATTCTTATTAACACATTCTTGCAGATAGGACACTTCGAGTTGATATTTTCTGCATTTAAAAAGTTTTGCATCAAACTCATTCAAATGTCCGACCATGGAGTTGCTATTATTAGATATTTCATTAGTAACTCCGGAGATGTCATTATTAGAAAAAAAGTTGTTGTTATTGAGGTACATACCCATGGAAGGGATGTCACTAGATGATGATGTAATCCTAGGTTGTAAAACCAATGGTTGAATGCCTGTAGCCAAGTTAACAGGACCGCCATTGTTGTTAACCATCGCTCCAGATTGTGCAGATCTCACCGCTGGTGTCGCCGCTAGAAGCTGCGATTGCCCAGCCGGAATTGATGACATAGATGTGTTACCTCCTGGTGTTCTGGAAGTCCCTGTGTTGTTGGCAGCTTCTACACGCTGCGTGAGCGTATTTACTCGGTTCAGCAACTGGTGTACCAAAACTGTTAAGTCACCCATGGTATTCACCTCTGAGGCTCCTCCAGGTGAAGCAAGAAATTCCTCCTCTTGTGCTGGTTGGGAGGGTGGCCTAATGGCTAAAGTGTTTGCCTTACAAACATAAGGTGCAGGGTTTGAGTCTCACAAGGGATAACTGGCTAGGCTTAAAAAAGGCTCGCAAGAGCAGTTAGCTTAGTACTAATGTATGTATGTATGTATGTATGTATGTAAACAGAGGTTGGGAGTCTGAAGAAGTTGGCTTACCTTTTGCCAATGAAAGCGCTTACCAATAAAGGAGTTTAGTTCTACAAATCCGCTCTCTTTTTTTGTTTTCACTAGTTTTGGTTTTTTGTTAGTACGCAAAATGTGGGTGGGATAGTTAATAATTTGGGTGAAGTTGTATAAGTTTATAAATGAGGTAAGGGAGTTGGAGGAACATGAGAACCAGTCTAGGTTGAAATCACCTAGAATGATGGTTTCTTGGGATAGAGAAAAAGATGACCAGGATAGGAGGGATTCTATGTTGTGCAAGTTGTTGTCTCGTGGTAGGTAGATGGCTATGATGTTAATGGATTTGTGAGGATTAATTTGGAGGTGAGTTATAAGGAATTCAGTATGCGAGATGTCTGGTGGGGAACAGTTTAGTTTTTCTAGATTAACGGATTCTTTAAACATAACTGCTACACCACTACCATGTTTGTTTATCCTGTCCTGTCTTATAATATTGTAACAATTTGTAGTAATTTAAGAGTCTTTGATGTGGGGGCTTTAACCAGGTTTCAGTTATGACTGCAGTGTCTGGGGTGTAGGAGGCAAGGGTGGCATGGAATTCAGGTAATTTGTTTGCAAGGTTTCTAAGATTAAAGCATGTAATGAGAAGGTCAGAGTTACTGGTAATAGGTAAAGATGTATAGGTAGTGGTGTCTGTGAGATTTTTGGTGGATGTGGAGGAACAGAATCTGGGGGCAATGGGTAGGTTACATGGCAGGTACAGATGGGTCCAGGATTGAGACAGATATCTGATTGGAGTTTTATTTTTGTTAGAGAGTACAAAATTAGGTGCTTCAGTTTGGTTCTAAGTTGGTTATACCTGTAGCGGGACAACTGAGTGTTGGTGTGTTGTATATGTCTTGAAGGGAGGGCATTAGTATTAAATCTAGGTAAGTCTTGGTGATGATATAATGATAAGGTTTGCATGGGAGGTGTGGTGAGATGTATACAAGTGTTGGGGATGGGTACTTAGTGAGTTTGAAGTTATGGGGGTTAGTAGCATAGTAAGCAAGGAGGAGGATGCCTGATAATAGAATGTTGTAGAGGCAAGCAGTTTTGGCCTTTCATTCTGATTGGCAGTGGGTGTGGGATCAGGAAGTGAGGTATAGGAAAGAGTTTAGTATGGTATTGTGAGAGGTTGAGTCTAGGTGGGGTTAGTGGGCGGGAGTTGTGTATAAGAGTTGAAGATAGAGGGGTGTGGTTAGCTGAGGTGGGAGGGAAGTGGATTGGAGAACTGTACAGGGGGTGTGGTTAGCTTAGGTATAAATGAAATGAGATAGGGGTGGGTGGGAATGGGGTAGGGTAAGGAGTGGAGTGAGCCTGAGCAAAGCGAGGGGGAGGGAAGCGGAGCAGGTTGACCTCAGGTAGGAGTGAGTCAGACAAAAAACAATCACTCAATCCACAGACTGGCTGTAGGTATGTCTGTTTGGAGAAAATGTACATTGCCTTTCTGTTAGTTTTTGTTTTCTTTTGAATATATGCAGGACCTTACAGAACAAAAATAATATCTCTATTGCCTACAATATGCTGTTTAGCCAATTCAGAAATCTTGTGCTCTGTATTTGTACTTATGTTAACTTTAGTGTGTTTGGCTTAGCTGGGAGTCAGGAACAACTACTAAAAGGGTATGTGACTGTATATTAAATATATTTGTAATTAAAGATTACAAGAATTGCTAGCTTGCGAATGGGGGGGGGCAGCTGCCATCCTTGGCCTACAGTTAACAAAATACACTATGCACTTAATACAGAGATAAGCCCAAAATATTGTAGAATTCAGGTGCACCTACAATGCTTTTTAGTCCTTTTTCTTTCTGGATGATTTTTTCCCTTTTATTGTTTAGTGGCCAGGTTTATGAAGTTGCTAGAGCAGGTAAAAACTGCCATCGACCAGTAGGAGGGGAATGGCTGAGCAACCCGTTCACAAGGGCTGTGGAAATCTAAAAATAAGAATGGAGAGTAAGAAACAGCTGCAATTATTAGGGTCACTGAGGAAGCTGGAGGGAAGTACAGGAGAGACAGAACACCATAGCTGAGAAATGCAAGCATGAAATGTGAAACTAAAACATTACTATCAGGGCAGAGTGCAATTCTAACATTTTGTAGAAGTTTTAAAGCATACAAATGAATAAATGCAGCACAAATAGACCAGTGCAATATATGTGATAAACCACCCACGTATGTGCACATGGTATATAGAATATAGCATACAGCTCTAAGAAAACAGTACAGGAGTCACCAGATGCATATTAGCTAAACAGAAGGAGAAGGGAAACACTCCCAATAGTTTGCTAGACAGTATACTATGTGTTAATACAGTTTTAAATGCCTTGCAAGCCTAGAAATCTTAGCCCTCCAAACATGGGCTTAAAAACACATTGCATGAATCATAAATAGCAAACTATTTTCAATGAAACAGACTTAAAGTGGCTTTTCATAAGATCGCAGCAAGCAATAAAAAGCAAAATACAGATAGTTTCCTGCAAGACTCTGCTAAAGTTGCATTTATGTTACAGAAACAGCTACAAAATACATGTTACAGCAAAAGAGACATAGTACAGCACAGACAGATTGCTTAGGGCTGCACCGCTACATATTACATGGGAATGCTAAGCAAAAACTATCAGGCTGTAAAAACAAAACATCATAGTACAAAATATTAAACAATTGTCTCAAATAAACTGCACTTTCTGTTATAGGAGAAAAAACAGAAACAGGATACTAGAAATACTTGAAATATTACAATAACTTTGCAACTGTTGTTTCAGAAAGAATAAGCACTTATTTCAAGGTATACTGAAGGGCAGAGGGGCACGGGCAGCTGCTTTGAGAATCCAAGATGGCACCACAGGTTTAAATCACCTTTGCTGAGACTATATTGCTGGAGGGGAGAGGTTTAAATCACTTTGCTGAGACCATATTGGATGGGGGGGGGGGTTGTAAAGTGTAATAACTAATGGGAGCAATCTGGCTTTGGGTAGGAGTGAGTCAGACAAAAAACAATCACTCAGTCCACATAGTGGTTGCAGGTGTGTCTTTTTGGAGAAAAGGTACTTTGCTTTTCTGTTAGTTTTTGCTTTCTTTTGAATATATGCAGGACTTTACAGAACAAAAGTAATATCTTTGTTGCCTACAATGTGCTGTTTAGCCAATTGAGAAATCTTGTGCTGTGTATTTGTACTTATGTTAACTTTGGTGTGTTTGGCTTAGCTAGGAGTCAGACAACATGCACTATGTCATGGGAAAACAGGCAAATCACATGAAAAGGCCTACAACAATGTCTAAATCTATATCTTACCATAAAAAGAGTGAACATTGGTATACAGCACGGTAGGAAAAAGGTGGTCACATGCAGAGGAACATACCAAGTAAAAACAGGGAAGGTAAGAATAGGAGTGGTGAGGGCAAGGAAGAGTGTATATATTTTTTTCAGGAACAGGTGCCCGTTTTCCTTTATTTATTTATTTATTTATTTTAGAGGGAAAGAAGGAGAGCAATGCAAGGAAAAGACAAGGGATGGGAAGAAGGTGAGGTTACAAGCAGGAGAACAGAAAAATATAAACCAGAAACAAAATAGGAAGGGATGATGTTGACTCACTTTGGATTTTTCTTCCTTTCTTTACTATTTGTTTTCCAGGATAGAGCACTGATCTGTATGGATCTTTTTTAGAATCAGACTAGGGTTGGGAGGAACAGTAGAATTACATATGTACAGACAAAGATAGGACACTAGTGATGGGAATGACTAACAAACAAGGGAAGGAGGTGACACACAAGGCAGGGGAACAGAACACCAGCAGGGGGGACAGCTTGGATATGCTTTCTATATTGCACTGCTTGTGTAGTACAAAGGGAGAGATCAGACAGCACCCTGACTACCCTCCCCAGGGGCCCTCCATAAGGTGCTTATAGCAGGAACAAGCAGAAATGTGACTCTGATAGCTGTAAGATTACCTTTTCCAGGTGGAGGATGCATGGTTCTGGCCACTGGTCTATCATCTCCCCTACCAACTACTCTAACTCCCTGTGGACCACTTAATGTGCACCTGCTGTGGTACTACCAGAGGGAACTATGGCAATGTCTTCTATTTAGCAAAATCAGAGGCCATAGTGAAGCCCTCCTGCCTGCTTCCTATTGCGCCCAATGAGGAGGCAGGCCTAGAGTCAAATGGAGTGCATGCAAGGAAAGAATGGGAGTGGTTACCTGGGCCACACCACTGGCATAGCCCTGGCAAATGCTGTAGAAATGGCATCATAAATGGAGAGAATAAAAAAAAAAAAACAAATAAAGCAAAGGATAGCAGGTAAGGAAGGGAGAGGAGAGAGAGAGAGAGAGAGGAAAAACACATCAACCACACATACATAAGGCAGATATTTACCTATAAAATCAAATAGCTGTACAGCATGCATACAGTAATGATTATATTATGGCACATAGAACTACTGCCTACATTAAGAATACCATGGACCTATGCTATGAGTACCTTTTAGGATAGAAGTGATACAACTAGTGTTCCCTGTTCTGTGAGAAATCTGGGCAAGACCAGTATTGTGTATACAAAGGGATTTCCTCTGTGTGAAGTATTGAGGATCATGTACCTATCATGCCATTGTTCTACACGGGTCTATATCAGTTCATTGAAACATCTGAAGTTCGAACACTATATGTTCGAACTTCAAACCACGAACTGCAAAAACATTGAAGTCTTAAAACAGTGATTTTTTTTCCCAGGGAAAAAATCGTTGTTCCAAGAAACACACATGCAACACAAACACACCAAAACATCAATCCACACACATACACTCAAACTCCTACATCTAACCCTACACTAAACTGTACATACACTACTACCTATCCACTTACCTTAACCCAAACCCTAACCCTAAGGTCTGTCACTATCGCACACTCACCTGTCCCGTGCCCTAACCCTAACTCACCTATCCCGCCCTAACCCTAAAGTCTTTCACTATTGCCACTCACTTGACCCGAGCCCTAACCCTAACATCCACACAATCGCACACTTACCTGAACCCGACCCATAACTTCCCACCACAGTCCTGATACTTGCGAAGCCACAGAAATGGCTCACCAAATTCTTTCCCTGGGAAAGAATTCGGTGGGCCGTAGCTTTGCGATTACCAGTGTTCAAACTTTACAGTTCGAACATCTGGTATTCGATATTCAGCCTTTTCGACAGACTGATATAAACCCATTGTACACAGGCATGGCTCACACTGGAAATATACCAGGCTATATAGTTCATGTGTCCTTCTTATGAGTCTGTGCAGTCCAATGCTCTGCAATGTTCAGTAGAAGCTACATAATGAATGTACTCAAAATTATCTGTTCACCTGGAAAATCTCTACATTCTTTTACACTACAGAAAGCTGTTTTCCATAGTAGCCTTCTAAGACAGATAAAAAGGAACATAAAAAAATCATAAGGTACAGCCACAAAAGCATCGCATAGTAAACTATAGTTGAAAATGTAAGGAACAGTCAAGTAGAATGACTAGTGACAATATCCCTCTGGTGCCCTTATTCTGACTGCAAAGTCAAAATTCGACCAGCAGACAGTGGCAGCAACCTATTATTTCATAACATATACACTTATACATACATACTGTATTAAACATGAACAAGCTCAACAGGCTAGTTTCGGCTAGTATAACACACAGCCTTCATCAGTGTAATGAAATACAATAAGCTCATCCCTTATATACTCAAAGTTATGCCATTATGTGACTAATTAGAGATGCTCATTTAATCCAGGTGCAAATAAACCACCTAATTTGATTATCCATTTTCTTTCTCTTGTGTTTAATAACTCGTGCCAGCCTGATTTATTAGATTTGATGCCTAGGATACGATCAATTATGATGAAATTAAATGAGGCATTTTTATATAGCATGGTGTGTTTGAATAGGGCATTAGTGTTTCTTTGATGTTTAATATCACTAAGGTGTTCTGATATCCTATAATTTACTGGTCTAGAAGTCTGACCTATATAGAAAGCAGAGCATTCACAGACACCAAGATATATTACCCAATCTGAGTTACAGTTAGCAAAAAAGGAAATGTCATATACCTGACTTGTATTCTTACTACTGAAACTTTCATTCTTAATATTCTGGGGCAATATGTACAATGGCCACAGGGGAAACAACCAGTAGCAATCTGTCCTTCAAGTGTACATTGTAGGCTTTCTTTTTTCTTATAGGGCCCTTGTTTGTAGTGATTAAAGTAAGAAGCCAAGTTTTTTCCTTTCCTAAAGGAAAATTTGCATCTATTCTCTATTAATCCAGAAAGTTTACTTTCTGCAAGCAAGATTTTCCAGTTATGCTGGACACTATCCATTAGTGCCGCAGTGTTCCTTCCAATGTTTTTAACAAACCATAAGATACTTTCTTTTCTACCTTCTTGGCTTTTATATTGGAGAAGATTTTCTCTATATATATTTTCTACCTTATTTTTAGCTTGATGAACATAGCTTGCTTTGTAACCCCTTTCTTTAAAGCTAAGGGTAAGGTCATCTCTGAAATGCTTATATGTGTCATTATCCGAGCATATAAGTTTATTCCTCATGTATTGTGACTTTGGTATATTTTTGCAGATATGTGGAGGATGATAGCTGGTGGCATGGAGAAGGGAATTATATTCTGGGAATTTGCGGTAAACCTCAGTAGTCAAGGTGTTATCAGGAGCTTGTTGACCATTACATCCAAAAAGGTTATCCGTTCCTTATCTTGGTTTACCGCAAACTCAATCCCCCATTTATTTTCATTCAAATAACTAATAAATTCATAAAGATGTTCCACATCCGATCTCCATACCATCCAGCAATCATTCAAATATATTTTCCAAATGTCTATTTCGTCCATTTACAAATTATGGGAGCTGTCGTATATAATTTGCTCCTCTATATATGCCATAAATAGGTCAGCATAAATGGGGGCAACAGATGCCTACATTGCTGTACCTTGAATCTGTAAATAGCATTTGTCATAGGTTCATAGGTTCATACTAGGCTAACTGCCTTTGCAAGCCATTTTAAGCCTAGCCAATTATTCCCTGTGAGATTCAAACCCTGTACCTTGTGTTTGTAAGGCAAACACCTTAACCATTAGGCCACCCTCCCAACCCCTATAAGTTCATATTAGGCTAGTTGTCCTTGCAAGCCATTTTAAGCCTAGCCAATTATTCTTTGTGAGGCTCAAACCCTGTACCTTGTGTTTATAAGGCAAGCACCTTAACCATTAGGCCACCCTCCCAACATGATAGAAGAAGACATTGTTAGTGAGTACATGCTCAGTAAGACAGATAAGAAGTGTATTGAAGCCAGGTTGGTATATCTCTGATCTATATAACCAATATTCTAATGCTTCAATACCATCCCAGTGTGGAATGTTGGTATATAGGGCTTTAACATCTAGGGTACAGAGTAACCAACCTGCCTCCAGTTGCATTTCAGAGATAACCTGAAGCAATTCTGTGGTATCCCTAAGGCGGGCCCTTACCCATTTAAGAAGTGGTTTTAGATATTTCATAAAATATTGAGACAAAAGTTCTGTTAGGGAGCCCTTCCCAGATACTATAGGTCTTCCCGGAGGGTTACACCACTTCTTAAATGGGTAAGGGCCCACCTTAGGAATACATCAGAATTGCTTCAGGTCATCTCTGAAATGCAATTAGAGGCAGGTTGGTTACTCTGTACCCTAGATGTTAAAGCCCTATATACCAACATTGCACACTGGGATGGTATTGAAGCATTAGAATATTGGTTATATAGATCGGAGTTATACCAACCTGGCTTCAATACACTTCTTATCTGTCTTACTGATCATGTACTCACTAAAAATGTCTTCTTCTATCATGACAAATGCTATTTACAGATTCAAGGTACAGCAATGGGGGCATCTTTTGCCCCCATTTATGCTGACCTATTTATGGCATATATAGAGGAGCAAATTATATAAGACAGCTCCCATAATCTGCACATGAACGAAATAGGCATTTGGAAAAGTTATTTGGCTGATTTCTGGATGGTATGGAGATTGGATGTGGAACATTTTTATGAATTTGTTAGTTATTTGAATGAAAATAAATGGGGGATTGAGTTTACGGTAAACCAAGATAAGGAACGGATAACTTTTTTTGGATGTAATGGTCATCAAAGCTCCTGATAAGACCTTGACTACTGAGGTTTACCGCAAATTCCCAGAATATAATTCCCTTCTCCATGCCACCAGCTATCATCCTCCACATATCTGCAAAAATATACCAAAGTCACAATACATGAGGAATAAACTTATATGCTCGGATAATGACACATATAAGCATTTCAGAGATGACCTTACCCTTAGCTTTAAAGAAAGGGGTTACAAAGCAAGCTATGTTCATCAAGCTAAAAATAAGGTAGAAAATATATATAGAGAAAATCTTCTCCAATATAAAAGCCAAGAAGATAGACAAGAAAGTATCTTATGGTTTGTTACGACTTTTGGAAGGAACACTGCGGCACTAATGGATAGTGTCCAGCGTAACTGGAATATCTTGCTTGCAGAAAGTCAACTTTCTGGATTAATAGAGAATAGATGCCAATTTTCCTTTAGGAAAGGAAAAAAAAAACTTGGCTTCTTACTTTAATCACTACAAGCAAGGGCCCTATAAGAAAAAAGAAAGCCTACAATGTACACTTGAAGGACAGATTGCTACTGGTTGTTTCCCCTGTGGCCATTGTACATATTGCCCCAGAATATTAAGAATGAAAGTTTCAGTAGTAAGAATACAAGTCAGGTATATGACATTTCCTTTTTTGCTAACTGTAACTCAGATTGGGTAATATATCTTGTTGTCTGTGAATGCTCTGCTTTCTATATAGGTCAGACTTCTAGACCAGTAAATTATAGGATATCAGAACACCTTAGTGATGTTAAACATCAAAGAAACACTAATGCCCTATTCAAACACACCATGCTACATAAAAATGCCTCATTTAATTTCATCATAATTGATCGTATCCTAGGCATCAAATCTAATAAATCAGGCTGGCACGAGTTATTAAACACAAGAGAAAGAAAATGGATAATCAAATTAGGTGGTTTATTTGCACCTGGATTAAATGAGCATCTCTAATTAGTCACATAATGGCATAACTTTGAGTATATAAGGGAAGAGCTTATTGTATTTCATTACACTGATGAAGGCTGTGTGTTATACTAGCCAAAACCGGTCTGTTTAGCTTGTTCATGTTTAATGTATTATGTATGTATAAGTGTATACATTATGAAATATTAGGTTGCTGCCACTATCTGCTGGTCGAATTTTGACATTGCATTGAGAAGTTTGAGACCTTGCAGTTGCCATACCAGCAGAGAAACATTGGGACTGGGCCCTTATTCTGACCTTTTCTTCCCACCAGCTAAGGAGAACAGGATAGTTCCTCCTCAGGTCATCAAAATGGTGCTTGTACTGCTCTTCAGAGCAGGGTATGCCAGTGGCAAGACTTTGTCAGACATCCACATTATATTAGAGACCACTTTTATAAGAATTCCCAGTGAGGCACTCCCAGTGATCCCTATGCAGCAAATACAAAACTATTTTGCATTATTTATTATACCACCAGGCAGCCCTGACAAACTCAGTGCCTTTGGAAGCCAAGGCCATTTACTAAGCTAGATTCCAAAGAGCAATGGTAATCCTTTTGCAGTCGCTGTTTTTTTTTTTTTTTTTTTTTTTTTTTTGTGGCATGTAACATGCAGCTTAGGGCAGCTTGTCAGTGCAACCAGTTAAGGTGCCACCATTGTCTTGCACATAAATTGATGATGTAACATGGGGGTGGTGTTAGGCTGTGAACACTGCCATGGAAAGTATCAACTATGTACACATTACTTAACTATGATATCATCTTTGCTCTTTAGCACCACCTTTGGATACAAAAGTTACCCAGTTTTCCCCACATCCCACTGGGATCATTAACCTGCCCACACATATTCAGTGTGATTTGTAAGGGCTCATGTGAGTGTGTGTGTGTGTGTGTGTGTGTAGTCAAGAAAGCCTCTTACCATGGCTTGGCCCATATTGCAACAAGTTAAAACAAAAATTCAGGAACCTTCATTAATTACTGCTTTATTAGCATAAGTGCCATGTGAGATCAGATTTAAACTCATGCAGCTGTCATGGGTCTCATTGATCCACAGCAGGTTGCAGGCCAACCACATTCAAAGCCTATAGAAAGTGAGGAATGCATTACTTTACTGAAGGCTTCATGTTTTAAAAGTAAGTTGGTACTCTAAAATGTGACATAACTTGCTACCCTGTCATAATATGTTTGGTTATAAACTGCACCAGGACTCTGATAATGGTAAATGTTTGTTTATATTTTGTCAGAGAGGTACAGTCGTACAGGCAAAGGTGAGGATTTCCATTCTTTAGTGGGCTACTTTGCTATGGAAGGGTAGAAGTTTTGTGCAGTGGGGCAATATAATGCAAATCGTGTACTAATATGATTTAATGCACTGATGAAATACAGTCATTGCTATACTGGAAACATAGAGGCTTGTGATGTGTACTGTGACAGTGGTCTGATGCCATGCACAGGTTGCTAACCTTTTTAACGGTGGAAGCTATGTATGGGTCTCTTCCCCTCTTGTACTTGTTAGCCTAATTATACTGAATTGGCAGTTTATGTTGTGGGAACTATCACAGGCATATGCTAGTGTTGTGTATACCTGCATGAGGAAACACAAAAGAAAAAGTAATATTTTAGAGACACATTATTAGTGTATGTATAAATATTTTGTGGACGTGACACCTGTTAGAGTACAGATTGTTTCTGTTGACCTGCTAGAAACTGTAATCAGTGTCCATACAGCAGCATAAAGGTAGGCCCAGCATCTATATCTCATGTAGATGCATAATGTGCTGCAGCTGGAGCTCACCTATTCCTCTAACTTAGGCAGCTATTTGCTGTCCACTAATGTATCTGTGGCATCAGTAGGGCCTATCAGCATCTAACTAGGCTGTTCCTGTCTGTAGATGTACTCTGAATACATTTACGGCTAAACCTGTATGTCAAACTCAACTTCCTAGGTAATGTTGGCCATCAGCACTTGTAACATAAATGGTAATCAAAAGTGGAATAATGTGGGAGGTCAGTACATGCGGACTTCGAGTGCAGTCCAATTAAAATGTTTCCCCATTTTTTTTTTAATTTTTTTTTATTGTCAATGGGGGTTGCTACAGTATACATAGGACACAAAACCTTTCCATGGTTATCCATTATATGTGTGATATTGCCTGCATAACTCACCCAAATCTATAGCTCTACCTTGTTTATTCCTTGGTCAGCAAACCTCCATGCCAAGCCTACAGCTTCATAGAATGCTACAAATTTTAAGCATATTGTGTGCTCTATGTAAAGCATTTACACAAGGATGAAAGGGTTAAGTGTAATCCGCATCTGTGCATTTATAAAAATAAAATGTCCAGAACCTATTGTTTACATTTAATTTTTTAGTAAAGTTTACATTTTCAGTGTGTACTGCTGCCTGTACGAAAGAATGCAAAGTACCTCTGACTCAGGCATTTTAAAAAAAATAACTCCCTACCCATATTGCCCCCACAGCACTTTAATATGTCATCAAATGTGACATTGGTGCTTTTTCTTTATTTTTAAAACTAAAACTTTGAACCATTTCCCATCTACATTGCAGGGGAGTTGGAGGTAGATATTGCAGTGTTTGTAAATCAACTTCTCACAGCCCATTTGCTTTCTACATCATGGCATCAGACATCATACATCATATTACAGAACCCAATCAGGTTGGGAGATCTCTCATTACAAGGGACCTTATCCTAGGTGCCACTTAGGGGTTTTCCACACTGTTGTAAATAAAAATCAGGCTGCTTCTTATATCAATTTCTTTATTTTTAGGAGGTTTGGAGATTGTGAGGTTTAGAAACAGTCAAATCTTTCTTCACGAATAGAGGAAAGTGTTGGGAATTGTTATAATGGTTGATGGAACGGCAGCAATTGCTTCTTATGGAATTAGACTGCCGTATTGCCAGTTATGTATTTTCCAACATTCATTTCATGAATATGTACTTCATAGTAATAGTAATAAGAATACAGAATGATATATAAAATTGGTTTGTTTCTTCTCTGGGATAGTTGGCAGCTGTGTACAGTTGCTTAGAGGTAGCATTGTGCTAGCCTGGAGAGCATAGTTTGCTCCCTGTAGTTTACAGATGGATATTGTCGCTAAACTTTGTGCTGCTGCTACAATTTGTACTTTATACACCCAAGCTGTTAGATAAGACAAAAACTGTTCTGTTGCTACACTTCAGACTCTGCAACAACATAGATGCTTGCCTTGGAGAAATATATTGTATCAAGAGAAGGAAAATCCACATAATGATGCAGAACATACTTCTAAGCTGTCCAGAATTTCACCAAATGTCCAGATTTTTGCCTCATATTTTAGTCTATTCCTCATAAATGTTGTGGTTTTCTGACAAATCATTGAAAGTTGCAATCAGTAAATAATGACAGACATTCAAGTTTCAGAAAATGCATGCTAATGTAAAATATGTTATTCTATCAACTTCCTAAGTTATCAGCCATTAAAAAACCTGTCCCTGTTTTTGTGCATTTGTTTGTCTGTTATTTTTGGCTTTATCCATAATTCCTGTGCTAAGAGGTTGAGAGGTATATGTCATTGATATCGAGAAATGCATTCCTCCATCTATGACTCAATTTAATTGTGCTGAATTAATAACGAAACTAGAAAGGACTTTCAACATTTTTTTTTCAGAGTCAACATTGTTTTTTTTTTTCAGAGATATTGTGTGTGTGTGTGTGTGTGTGTGTGTGTGTGTGTGTGTGTGTGTGTGTGTGTGTGTAGCGTGAGTGTGTGCGTGTGTGTGTGAGCTCACACATATACAGCTGTGTTGTGAAGTCTCAACAACTGTTGCTGTTTGCTGTTAATGGGACACTCCATAATGAGTCCTACAGACAAAATCAAAGGGTCTAATACATCCTGAGCAGCTCTAAAATATTTTAATTTACTGTTCTTTTAAGTTTTGAAAATAAGATCAAACTTTTTCTGATCTTTTGTTTTCTTGACTTCATTATCCTCTCTTGAAAAATATACTTTGCTTGGACAGCATCTGTCAAATGAAAGCTTATAAAATTCTGCAAAAATGAAGACTGATATTAATTATATTGATTTACAAATATACTTGTTTAGTAATGCAATTTGCACAAATATCATATGTATGTACATATTTCAGGCATTGTCCACCTGGACAGATTGTAGAACAGCATTTCACAAGTCCATTCACCATGGATATCAGGACTGACTCCTCAGACAATTAGGGTACTGTATAACATAAAATCTAGGTTATTTTCCAGAAATATTATGCATATATGTCTCTTGCATATCTTGCATACATGTCTCTTGCATATATGTCTCTTGCATATATGAACTCTTTATTAATACCTTCTCCCCTACATATCTAGACCAAAAGCTCACGCTTTTTATGTCTTATGCTAAGTAGATACATAAAGTGCCTCTTACCTACCCAAAGCCTTGTAGAATACAGTCTCACTGTATAACTGATTGCCTCTCAGCCTCTCTCAGCTCTGACTCGCTCCGTTCGCCCTGCAGGCTCACTCCGCTCCCCTGCCCTACCCCCAATTCTCACCCACCCCCAGTGGCCCTAAACTTATACTCCCTGAGCCACACCCTCTCTCTCAACCTTCCAATCCAATTCTTACACCAATCTACATAATTTAACCAAAACTCTCTTATCTGCCTTTCTCCAAACACTTAGCATCCAGTACTTCTTCTGTAAATACTTACTCTTATTTAATTTACCTTTATCACTCCTTCCTCTCAAAGGACTCTAAAAACACCTTACATCATTTTTGTCTTCTCTAATCCCAGTTGTTACAGTAGTAGCATATCCAACACTAACAATATGCATTACTACAACAAAACTCTTACTAACCAAGCACATACTCTTAACTACTCTCATACCTGTCCTCACCACTGCTTATCTCCTCACATCCATTGAAAAATTGGATTACTACAACTTTAACTACTTTCCTAAACAAACATCTACTCAGAACTATATCCTTACCCATTTTTTAACAAATACCACATCCACTCCTTGTTACCTGCTAGCCAAGTACCATCGACTCACACATATCAAATTCAATAACACCACTATAAGGAAGTTGACATATCTCACCAGCTTCATTAACTACCCAGTTTCTGGCCTTAAAACTCCCACCTTAAAAGATGGTGACATCCACCCTAACCCAGGCCCAACAAATGTCCCCACTTTATTAACTCATTCTACCACTTCCTCCACCCTAACAACCCAAATCAGCCTCTCTAATTTCTTACTTATAGGTCATCTCAGTATCCGCAGTATTAATAACAAAATTGCCCAGCTCCACGCCCTCCTTGATATACATTCCTTTGATATCCTCTGTCTCACTGAAACCTGGTTAAAACCTAGAACTAAAGATAATGAAATAATTCCCCCAGGTTATAATATATTGAGACTTGACTGCATAAAACGCAGGGGAGGGGGAGTAGCACTATTGTTTAAATCCATGCTATAGATCACCTTGATACCTTACAATCCACCTCAAGATAGTAAGGCCGAAGTCCTTATCTCCTGACTTCAACTTAACCCTAGCAAAGCCCTATACATCATCTGTATCTACCTACCTCCTGGCAATAATAGTACTACAATAGAGGACATTCTAAGCTGGGTGTCTACTACTTTTCCGCAAGAAACCATTATACTAGGAGACTTTAATACAGACTGGAAATGTGTAAATACAGAAAACCCTTCATCTATCATTAATCTTCATGGCTTTAGTCAAACAATTACCACCACCACTAGATTTAACAAACCTAACAACAAAGAGAGCATCTTAGATTGGATACTTATTAATAAACAGCAGCAAATCTACAAGGTAGGAATCTACCAGATGACTTAAGTGATTATATGTTAACTTACATTATAAGACAAAAGAATGACTTCCCTAACAACCCCTCTTATAGGATCTCATGAGCCAACAAATGCTTTAACCCTGTGACTTTCCAACATGAACGTAATGCTTGTAACTGGAACCCACTAAAGACTCTCCCTCTTGAGGAAGCTGTCAAATATTTTAACTCTATATTCTTATCTATCCTTGATAACCATGCACCTAAACGGTCAATCAGAACTAAGTCCAAACCAGCCCCCTGGCTCTCAAAAGATACTAAACAACAGATACTGCTAAGGAACAAATCTTGGGCCAAGTGGAGAGCATCCAAAAACATCTCTGACCATCAAACATTCAGACTGTTAAGAAATATTACAAAAAAAGCAATATTCACTGATAAAAAATTACTATTCTAAACTACAGCAATCACACCATAACAATCCACAAAAGTTCTGGTCTAGCTTAAATAGACTCCTACACCCAGGGCACTCTAGTACACCACACCCTCTAGGGTCTGATAACAATTCCTCCCATCAAACTGCCAATGGCTTCAATACCTTCTTCACTGACACCATAAAATCTCTAGCCTGTCAACTTTCTACAAACAACTCTGATATCCCTGCCTCTTTACCTAATACTCTCCCTACATTCCAAATACAACCCATTGCTACCTCATACATCCAAAAACTTATCCAAAAACCTAAGCCATGTACACCCTCTGCTGATCAAGTACCCTCTGAATATCTGCAAAAAGCAGCTAAAGCTGCTGCTTATCCAGTATCCATACTTATAAACAGAACCATAAAAGAAGGAACCATTCCTGATATCTGAAAAATCTCCCATATTATCCCCTCACACAAAGGTGGTAACTCCAATGATTATTCCAATTATAGGCCTATAGCTCTCTTATCTCCCTTAGCAAAAGTTATGGAGAAATGCATTCACCATCAACTAATTAACCACTTAACCCTACATAATATACTAGCTGTCAGCATGGCTTCAGGCCATTCCATAGTATCGAAAATGAAGCAGCCTCTGTGAGTACAGCAGCTGCAGGGTCCTAAAGGGAAAGCACACAAAGCAAAAATGGACCAGCAAACAAGGCACATAGAATTAATGGATAATACTTTAATAAAAGTATTAGGTTCTTTTCAACAGACCGGTTTCGACAGTTACTTTACAGAGCCTTCTTCAGTGTTTGAACTGAATACAAAAAAAGAACCTATTTATAATAAATTCCTTGAATCATGTGATTCATTACAAATGTTCATTAAGACCAGGCTTAAAGAGCCCACCAAGTTTAATAATCCATTTTTTCTCCATTGAATTCAATAAATCATGCCAGCCTAATTTATTGTTTCTGGATCTCAAAATTGTATCAACAATGATGAAACTGAAACATGCATTATGATGATTTAAAGAATGTTTGTATAAGGCATTAATTTCCCTCTTATTCCTGATATCACTGAGATGCTCAGATATATGTAGTTTCAATGGTCTTGAAGTTTGACCCACATAAAATGCAGAACAATTGCACTTGGCCAAGTAAATGACCCAGTCAGAGGAACAATTAGCAAAGAATTTTATATTATATACCTCTGGGGTATTTTGGCTGGTAAAACTTTTAGTTTTAAGTAACTTTGTGCAATATGTGCAATGTCCGCAAGGAAAGCATCCCAATAAAGGTTCTCCTGATAATGTAGTTTGTATGGTGTGACTGGTTTTGGCATCACTGTGTTTGAAATTATTAAAGAAAGCAGATATGTTTTTGCCTTTATGAAAGGAAAATGAACATCTATAACCAAGGATTTCCTCAAGTTTGGGTTCACATGTTAATATATTCCAATTATGTTGGACCATATTGATCAATGTATTGGTGTTACGTCCATAAGTGGTGATAAATCTGGGAGGTTCGGATTTGGATTTATTGCTGGACTTATAATGTAATAAATCTTCACGTTTCATGCTATCAACAATATGTTTGGTGTGTACAAGGTGACCCATTTTGTATCCGCGGTCATGAGATCTGTGTATAAGATCATCCCTGAAGCGTCTATATGTGTCTTGATCAGAACAGATGCATTTGATATGCATGAGCTGAGATTTGGGAATGTTTTTGCAAATGTGTGGGGGATGGAAGCTGGAGGCATGGAGTAGTGAATTATTTTCGGGGAATTTACAGTGAATTTCTGTGGACAGCGTATGATCTGATGTACGGCAAACCAAAACATCTAAAAAAATTATTTTATTTTTATCACAGCTGACAGAAAATTCAATTCCCCATTTATTATCATTCAAATAAGTGATAAATTCTGAGAGATATTCACTATCGGACCTCCATACCAACCAGCAATCATCTAAGTACCTGCGCCAGATGTCCATCTCATCAATATAAATATTGTGAGACCTGCCATAAATGACCTGTTCTTCAAAATACGCCATGAACAGATCTGCGTATATGGGTGCGAAAGAAGCCCCCATGGCTGTCCCCTTCGTTTGCAAATAACATTTTCCCTTATAGAAAAAAACATTCTTAGTCAGTACATGTTCCGTCAAGCACAACAAACGAGTATTGAAGCCTGGCCTATATATTTCTGTCTTATTGAGCCAATATTACAAAGCTTCCAAACCAGCCCAATGAGGAATGTTCGGGTATAATGATTTAACATCTAAAGTGCAAAGTAACCAGTCTGGCTCAAGTTGTGTGTCTGAAATGATTTGCAAAAATTCAGTGGTGTCCCTGATCCTAGCTCGGACACATTGTAAAAGGGGCTGTAAATGTTTGGCTAGAAACAAAGATAATGGCTCTGTTAATGAATTTTTGCCAGAGACAATGGGTCTGCCTGGGGGGTTGTGAAGATCCTTATGGATTTTAGGTAAAAAGTATATGTATTGTGGGCAGGGATTGGTGATGGTGAGTTGGAACTGTGTATTTTTTGTAATAATCCCTCTTCAACAGCTGACATCAAGAAAGAATCAATCTGTTTTTTAGAAATAGGTGTGGGATCCATAGATAATTCAGAATAATAATGTGCATTAGATAATTGGCTAAATGCTTCATGATGATATTGTGAAATATCCTGAACAACAATTGAACCTCCTTTATCAGCACTAATAATAACCAACTCATGGTTGTTGGCTAGATTAGTAATGTTATCCATACATGTTTTGGACACATTGTTAGATAAGGGCGGAATGGATCTTGAATGAAAATGAAGTTCTTTTAACATAGCTTGTTGAAACATGGAAAAGTGGTGATTCATGAGCGGCATAAAAGAAGATCTGTGGTATTTGAATTCATCAGAGATCTTTGATGGGTGTTGATCCTGAAAAAATAGTTTTAAATTAAGAGTTCTGCAAAATGAAATAATGTCCTGAGAAAAAACTTTCTTCTGAAACAAAAAAAAACAGGGATGAAAGATGATCCTTTATTCAAGATATCAATTTCAGAGGAGGAGAGGACATGTGATGAAATGTTAGTGATATTAACATTATTCACTTTGTCACAAACATCTGCAATAGAATTTCCATATTGTCTACAACCTTTATGTTTTCTGCCCCCCCCCCCTCCTTCGTGTAAACCCTGTGTGATTGTAGAGTTCCTTCTTTTTAATGCTGGTGAGCCTGTGGCACCCCCTGAGTCAGTATCTGGACCAGAAGAGGAATAATCATCAGCTGAAGTGTCAGTATGTGAGGATGTACCTTTTTTAAGGATAGATTTTGTCCGTTTCCTCTTGGCAGTGGACCGATTCTGGGCAATGAAACGGACATGTTTAGATTTGTTTTCAAAATTAAAAGGGTCACCTTTGGTGTAATCATCAAGGTCCCTATGAAACTTTTTCTTTTTCCTTTCTTTTAACTGAGATTCTAATGTAAGTAATTCCTTACTCAAATTTTTGATACTGTCAGTGTAAATAGTCTGACCCTCAAATTCCTTAGCCTGTTCATTAAGCAAAGTAATAGAAGAGATTTCTTGTTCTATGATTCTATTGTGGTAATTAGCCAATATTTCAACAAATTTGAGAGATGTTTCTTGTTGAACCTCACTCCATTGTTTAAGTACGAGTTCATCAGGGGAATTAACCAACGTTTGTGTGCGTATCCTTAAACCCTGTGCGGTAATTCCTTTAAGCAAATAGGCACGAAAGAGCTTGTAGTGCCAAACATTGTTTTGTAAAGCTCCCATGTGTTTGTCGAAATTTGAAAAAATGTTTTCATAACTGTCATTGGTTACTGCAACACCAAAATTATCTATCCGTTCACCAGTTGGACCTAGTCCAAAAACTGAAAGGTCATCTCTATCGGCAGAAAGACCTGTGAGCAACTTGTTCAGTTCCACAGTCAATCATGGGAATAACATTGACAAAGAACACAAGAAAAATACCAGAAATGGATGACTGACCAATCTAAGAAGTGATGGTGGCCGGTTCAGACTAGGATCAATAAGCAATATGGTTATGATGATTGTAGAAAATTACAGTATATATATATATATATATAGGAGCACCACCAAAATAATTGGAGCTCATAAAAAGAATCATTTGCCGGTCCTAGTTGAGCCAATAAGCCAAAAAAACAATACTTCACTTGGTCAAAATATGACTTAATTCAAAAAAAAAATGGATATGGTTGATGCAGCAACCAAAATGGCAGAAGTGAGCCTGAAAATGGCCAACCAAAAAACAATATTAAGTGCATGGGGTACAGATGGAATCAAATACCCAGACGGAACCTCAATAAAATATTATATATCAATATAAATAATGAATATGAATTGAATTACCCAAATTAGAGCTCAAAATAATAGTGCAGAATCATAGAATAATAAATCCAAAACAATTGACCGTGAAATATGAATATGGAAAAAATGAAGGAAATGTAAATAAAAATAAATAAATAACCCAATTATTAAGTATAATACCATTACCAATGGATTATGTTCTTGGATAATAATATAGGGACCAGAGAATGGGTCAAATAGACAATAACCACCTTGGTATCATTAAACTGGAAATATGAAGAATGAAAACACAGGAAAAAGTATGCAACTGGAGTATATACCCTATGGCTACGACTAAACCTGACCACTTGAATTATTCAAAAATGGTGAATAGTCACCACTGGATTATTAGTGCCACAGGAATGGATAGCTGTGTTGAGGTAATGAAGCCCAACATATCAAAAACACATATGAAGTGAAATTGCATAGCATAATACTTGAATTAAACACCATCAAATGTATTACAGTTGGTTCAGACAACAATATACCACATTATTTGTTGATAGCATATTATGATGGTAATAATTTCAAAAAATATAACAAATATCTTCAATATAACAACAATATTCACTGAAGGTGAACAATAATTGCATACCTAAAGGTTGAGGCCCATGAAAATACCCAATGAAATTAGTGAATATGTCACTTATTGTTTAGAAGATGCATAGCACAATGCTTATGAATATAAAATGGTTAACAAGAGCATCACAAATGTGCTGCCTAAATACTCCCAAGAATTATGTATCAAAAACTAGATGGTAAACAAAATAGTGCCAATGAGCGAAAATAATAAAGCATGACTGTTTAAATAATGAAGCTCACAATCCCAGCATCATAGGTCTCTTAAAAGAGGCCAATAAAGTGACACAATGGTATCCTTAGTACTTAATATAATGTATATAATAAACATCCAACATAAATCCCTTCAAGAGCCTATAATAAATACAGGTTATGCAAGAATGTAAAAATGAGCATAAAACCTGATATATGCAAAATATAATAGCTGTAGTGAACCAAAAGGAGAAGATTTTTTGATGAAACAGTACTAGTAATGAGTATGGATGTGAAGCAATGATATTAACCGTCCAACACAGTACACAAAAGTTCAAAGATGTCCATAGATAATGAAAAATAATTCCAATGATATTGTCCTGATGGCATAAATGCTAAACTATATCCATTAATAGAAAAAAGCAGTCAACTGCATAAGTTTCTTCAAAACAGTCCCAAAACGAAACCACAAGATGGCTGAACTGTGAATTGTTTCCAGTTCCGCTCGCTATAACATGGCGAAAAACATAGTGCTTGACCAAGTCCGATTTGTTTGAAAAAGCATCAGCAACATGATATCCTTTGAACTCAGTCACAAAACGAAGCCCCAATATAACTGAAGTGTAAATAGCTGTTATTTGCGTTCACACTGACCTGGCGAAAACATCAGCAACACTTAGATGTAAAAAAAGTTGACTCACATGCTAATCCAAAGTCAAATACAAGACTAACACTATCAAGGTATTGTAAAGAACCCCTGAATAGTGAAAATTGCTAATAAAATGCTGGCTTAAAGGCCAAAGAAGACGAAAACGCTGTTGCCAAATGTTGAAGCATGAGGGAAAAAAAGTACCTTTGTAAATTTAAACCAATATGAATCCAATGGTGTAGAAACATAAAATCCAGTAGACTCCACAGATAAACCAGGTCCAGGAACCAAAAAATAATCCAAATACTGCTGTAAAAGCAGAAGGTGCCACAGGCAAACCGCAGAGAAAAAACAGAAACCAAAAATGAAGCAGCCTCTGCGAGTACGGCAGCTGCAGGGTCCTAAAGGGAAAGTACACAAAGCAAAAATGCACCACCAAACAAGGCACATAGAATTAATGGATAATACTTTAATAAAAGTATTAGGTTCTATTCAACAGACTGGTTTCGGCAGTTACTTTACAGACCTTCTTCAGTGTTTGAATTGAATACAAAAAAGAACCTATTTATAATAAATTCCTTGAATCATGTGATTCATTACAAATGTTCATTGAGACCAGGCTTAAAGAGCCCACCAAGTTTAATAATCCATTTTTTCTCCATTGAATTCAATAAATCATGCCAGCCTCAATGAACATTTGTAATGAATCACATGATTCAAGGAATTTATTATAAATTATATATATATATATTATAAAAAGAAAAAAAGAAAAATCCAAGTTCTTCCATGCAAACAATGAGTTCCTGCTGCAGGTTCTCCATCTCCATGGATGGCAGATTTTCAAGCATGATAAATCTTGCTGTTATTTATTTATTGTATTTGCTTGTTTGTTGTGGCCACAAAAACAAGGGGTAACAGGAGGTGGCCCATCAACTGTACTCACTGCACACTCTAAATATCACAATGAAGTCCTGGACCTAGTTGAAGAGCTAATCCATCCAGCCAGAATATCCATTGGAGATGCCTCAGGTGGGTATGTCCTGACATGATCAAAGTAAATGCTTGGTTTAGTACAGAGAAAAAGTGCTAGCATATCATTTCAGAGGAACATCAGGGCTAAAGATTCAGAGTCCACCAGCACAAGGTACGTTATCAAGTATTCTTTCATACCACTGGATAACACAGTATTCTTTCTTACACTAACATTAAGATATTGATGAAGACTCTTACTCAATAATTTCTCTTGGTATCTTCACAGGTGAAGTTTTATTAAGCTCATCCATCATAGATATTCCACTGCCTGATGACAGAGACATGTCAGGCTTTGAAGGTGACAGCAGACAAATTTCTGCACATCCAGGGGTTACAGTATCAGTGTTGAACACAGGCAACATAGTATCCACATCCCAGTCAGTGGGCATAGTCTTTGTACCTTTAAAAACCCACCCCAGATACACAGGAGGACACACAAAGACAGGATGTTGCAGTCAAATCTACCCACAAGCTTCAGTATGCACGTATCAGGCCCATGTAGTGCTACTATGTCAACCCTGTCATCCAGTGTTAAGGGCATTAACATACAATGTGGACCTCCAAGCCGATGGGGTGCCTGTACAGAGCTGAACCATGGCAGAGGCCACATAGCACTCATTCCTCTCAGCATGGTCTGAACAGTGCCTGTAAACCTCCCAGGAGACAGTGCTCCCTTAGGTGGGGGCATGTACAGTTTGCACACACATCTCCTATGGGTACCCTAAACCTTGTCTGTCATATCTCACCAGAGTGCTGCAATAACCACTAAGGCTGTGTTTCTGCATACATCAGACTTCCACAATACTCAGCTTCATACACCTGAACAGTAATGGATACTACATCCCTCCACCAGTCTACCCGAATCTTCCAACCACCCTCCACTGATCTGACACCCACAGTACAAAATTATGTTCACATGTACCAACACACACACACACACACACACACACACACACACACACACACACACACACACACACACACACACACCATGTACTAATACGACATGAGCAGGTGATTTTTTGCACACATTTCCAAAAGTACAAATGTTGATAGATGACTTGTCTACAGAATCGATATATTATATGATTAAGGAAGAGAACGTTTATTTTGATAACATATATTGGATGTTTATATATTCTGTTTGGTTACTGAAATAAAATGAATTAAACTCCTGGAATCTTTTACATTCACCTGAGCTATCACCAACTTAGATGGGACCTCAGTTTAATCTGAATAAGAAGTGAACATCATGTATAGTTTTCTATAAAAATGACCTTTACTGACATTGGAAATATGCCATCATTAAAACTGCCTGTACCGATCAACGCAATATGGGAGAGACAACTTCAGGGCTGAGCTGCAATTAAATCCTTACGGATGGAATGGCAGTCTTGTTTACATTATATAACTGAATGTCCAATTATAATTCCCTGAAAGTTTTATTAAGAGCTGTCAAAAGGAAACTGAGACATTGTTTCTTATGCAACAGTACTGCACTCAGGCATTCAAACATTTATCATTGACAACATATCAAGATACACTATCCTCATTTCCAACTAGGGTGGGTACACGACTTCTTTTCAGGACAGCATAAGCAACACCCACCTATAATAAATCTGTATTGAGCTGGTATTACATTTGGAAGTAGAAAAATAATTATCCACAAAGCTGATTTTGTTTTGGAACTACCCTTCCCAAAACACAAAGTCACATGTAAAGAGACATCATCACATAACATTGATACATATTTATAACTAATTCCATCAAATGACTGCAATCTGCAGTTTGATGTCATAGTATACTTTCATGAAAATGTTCCTAAAAAGTTTCAGATAGTTTTAGAGGTATTGTCACGTACTGGTAGGTACTACTGGTAGTCCTGCATAGTATAGTGTCTATGCTGCTCGGTTTGTTTTCTTTTTGACATTTAGCTCACAATAAATGTACACCAATAGCTTGTTCTGGCTGACAAACTTAGTAAATATCAACAATTAATTGCTATGGTATGAAACTAAAAGTAATAGTTATTTATTATTTATCAGAAAAGGTATACTTTCCTTTTGTGATGCCAGGGTAATTCCAAGTAAAGATAAGTTAGTTAAAATGTAATGCAGTTTCTTTGTCTTCTCTATTGTTTATCTGCAATCAGAGTATTAGATGAAATCAGAGTAAGTAGCAGCTTAGGAAAATGTGACTTCTGTCTTCTTGAATATAAAAGAATAGGAAATGTCTTTTAAAGTGTTTTGGATCCCCAGATTTGTTGTCTTCTCTTGTGAATGTAACAAAAAAGATGACAGACAAAGAACTTTCTTTTGAGATGTAATTGTATAACATCTGATGGACTTAATGATTTGCATATCACTAAGGTACCAGAATGGACTCAATTAGAGAAAGCAGATGTGGATGTGTATTGGCAATTTCTTTTGTTGCTATGTTTAACTATTTATTTTCTCCAAACCAGCAAAATGGGGATGATGTTATGCAATGATCATCTGTAGGCTGGGGAAAAACATTGTATATTGTGGATTCTGCAAAACTACAAGAATCTAATGCCGTTTTATTTGTCAGGACCCATTTGTAATTACAAGTTATTAATCCATCTAACTTGTGACAGCTGGGGGCAGTATTTCTATAGTAAGATATTGTCAGGAAACATTGGTATCAGTAGGTTATTTTTTCTGTATGCATTTTGTTTATTTTGTTGCATTCTACTCTATTTCTCTTTGTGTGACAACGTACATATAGTTTAATCTGTATTTGCTGTTTTCATGATTGTTTAAGTGAAGTTCATTTAAAGCAAAGCTCTTGTGGCTGACATCCATTATTTATTTATTTATTTACTTATTTATTTAATTATATTTATGCATTATTATTTATCTGAGCTGAGGGTAAGCATTATTTACAGTGTAGGCTAACAGGCTGTGTGGCACGTCTCCCATTAGCTTGTTTAGGCCTACTACCAGAAAGAGATATTAATCCAGTGTGTTTATATCTAGTTTGATTTAGATCAGCCAGGTAAATGAGAGTCTCTACCCCTAAACTCAGAGTGGTGGCAGTACTACTGTGCCAGATAAGAATCTGTAGGAAATTGGAGAATTATGTCACCTTTCCTGAGAACTGCACATGTGCATGTGTATGTGTATGTGTGTGAAATGCAATCACCATGGATAAAGTAATGTACATTGGAAGACATTATTTCACAGAAAGAGTAGTGAGACAGATGTTTAGGGGTGCTTGGCCAGCTCTATAAGGGCCTGTGTGCAGTTCAGTTGGGGATAGCAGTACATATTTCCTTTATGCTCTTGAGGTCAGGTTGCATTTGTCTAATTAATTATTGAAATAATCTTGTGTACACTTCCTTGCTATTAGTTCACTCTTAATTGGCAAGGGTGGGATTCAAACCCAATTGCCTGAGTGGGTATCATCTTTCCATCTGAGAGTCAAAGTGGTGACAGTGGTCACATCTCCCCATCTCATTGGTAACAGTGATATCACTCCCTCTGTTGTACCTTTATTTAAAGCTTATAATATTATGGCATTTCTTACAAGAGCAAACTGACATCTGCACCTCTTAGATACAATTGTATCCTTGCCTCAAATCCTACTAGCTTTAAACACAGGCTTTCTGAAGAGTAAATGTATTGGAAGTCATAAGAAGATAACATTGGCTAGATTGTAAAAGAACCCCTTGTACTGAATACAAGTGCACCATGCATGAAGCTTGCACAGTATGCAAAAATATGAATGATTGTGAATCAATAAACAACCACTCATAAAATGGCCTACCAACTTATGCAATTTCCTATATAAGGTTAGATATTCCAGTGTTTTGTCTTGGAAATTTCAGAAGAAAATATGAAAGCAGTTTAACATATCTGTGTTTATAGGTAGGCTCAAAATAAACTCAGAATTCCATTAGAAGTTGACAAACTACAATTATTCCAAAACATTCAGCTTAAAATGCAGGCATAGCTATCAGATGCCTTCAGCATAACAAACATACATAGTCTGAAAAACATAAACATACATTGTTGCTCTGCCTATGCACTTCTGTCTATAAATATGTTCTTTTATTTTAAATATTGTTACATGAAATTATATTACATTTGATTTTTTCCAATAAATTTAAAATAAGCTGCTAATTTGTCTTTGAAGCTAGAAGCACGGGCTAAGAATGTTTTACAAAAACTGTCCCAATCTTGAAAACGTCATAACAATTTGTTACTTTTACTAGTCCCATATAAGTACCAAAGCTATTAATTTCTTAGCTCAAGAATTCTGAACAAAGCCAAAAATAATGGGCTCAAGATTATACATTTTATAAAGAATAGTAGGCATGAAAATATAATGCCTGGAAATACTGACTTAATGGAATAATCAGCGATTTACCAGAAAATAAAAAGTTTTACAACGGACAAGGCAAACATCTTAGGTAAAATCAGGGACTGTTAAGAAGTAGGGACCAAACAAAGCCAAGAACACTGAAGGAGCACACACAGCTGTATTGAACATAGTGACAAAGGAAATAAAACATACATTCCCAGTAATCAGGTCAGCTGGAGTTCCTAATCATTCGCTTAGTCTACTATTTTGATTGTGCGGGTAGTTTAAAAAAATAACTGCCAAGTGCAAATGGTCACTTGGTCCATACAAAGCAGTACACCATATCCTCCCGGGCTAGTATGTTAGTATAGAAAAAAATGTTTCTCATTTGGTGAATGGGGTTGCTGGACATCACTGTGTAAGACAATATATATATATATATATATATATATATATATATATATATATATATATATATATATGTATATATTATTTATTATTTTATTTTGACATATGCTAACCGGGTATGTCCAACTGAGCAAGATTCCAAATTAAAGGCAGAGGATAGCAGTAGTTACAAGACATTTTTAACATACATAAGTTTTTTAAATACAAGATTGACACACTTGGATTAAGTACACGTCACATAACATGTAGATTGTGGTGTAAACATAACTGTTACAACAGTAGAAAGAGGAGAGGAAGCTAGTAGCAGTTAAAGCTGGTTAGACGAAAGACATTACAGAATGAGAAACAGTAAGAGGAAGTGCAGGTAAGCAAGCAGAGGAATAAGTTGAGTTAAGACAGGAATTATAGAAGGAAGAAGTTGGTGCAAGGACAAGAGAGTGAGGATAAGTGAAGAATAAGCACAGTAAATGAGTTAATTAGGGCTTTGGCATATACAGATCTGTGATTTTAGTAGGGTTTCAGTTAGTGCATTTTTGAAGCTTTGTGTGTGGGAAAGATTTCTAATGCTCAGTGGGAGTTTATTCCATGCTAGGACAACTGAATAGCTATGTAAGTTTTGTCCTATTGCTCTTTTTGGCTTATGGATTGCTTGTAGAAATTGATCAGAGCTTCGAAAAGAGCGGATGGGGGTATACAGGGATCTGAGTGAGGAGATAGCGAGGCAAGATGTGGGTTTGTTGAGGATGGAGTCCATAATGGACAGTTGAGGGGAGTAAGTGATAATGAGGAAATGACAGAGATAAGAGCTGTAAGGTTGATTTGCAGCAAATCTGGCAATTTTGTTGTAAGTGAGTTCAAGCTTGGTCTTTAGAGATGATTTTAAGTTAGCCAGGATAGGTGAGGCATACAGAAGGCTGGGAAGAAGATACGCATAGCCAAGAGAAAGTCCAGAGTTGTTTGTGAGGTATTTTATTTTCCCCATTGTTAGGTGACACAAGGAACCTACATGATAACAGCCTAAGTAGGGTTAACACTAAATTTACAAAATCTGCTATTTTCTGCTATAACAACCAGTTTAATGAAGTTAGGGAAATATTACAACACAAGTGGAATTTGTTTGGCACTAGTCATGATTTTATTGAGAAGGTAGGAAATAGCCCAAGAATTGTATATAAAAAGGACACCACCATAAAAAATGTTAGAGAGGGCAAAACAGGACAATGAACAGGAGGGACGAATGACAAAGTGTGGCTACTGTCTGCAGTGAAGATACATAATTGAATGGGAAGAGGCAGAAATTCCCAATTATGGCAAATATGTGCTTAAAAAGAAATGTTCCTGTAACAGTAGGGCAGTAGTTAGTGTATCTTGCTTTGTGCTCACAATGTTCAGGGTTTTATATTGGGAAGACCATTAATGCCGTCAGAAGTAGAAGCTGCCAACATTATTATGACATCAGTAAACGCAATGCTAAAAATGCCTTAGCCATGCACATTTTGAACAATGTTGGTCATGATTTTAAATGTATTGTTTTAGAACAGGTAGTATTAGGAGATAGAGGAGGGCCCCTCGATGATTTTTTTTTTTAGAAGTGAGTGAACTTAGATAGCCAATTAGAACTAATGCCACAGAATTACCTGGATTAAATAGTACCATTTCCATAAGCCCTGTTTTAAGGTCAAAACCTGAGGGTTTTATATAGGAAGGGAACACTTAACTTTCATTCTATTAAAATTTTGCACATGTATACATATACCTTGCTCAAACATTATTTATGTTATTTATTCATGTTATATATTCATGTCATATGTTTTATACTAGAGATTGTAGCAGTTTTATGTTCTACGTCTTGTATTACCTTAGTAGACATTATCTATGTGTGTGGCATTGCTTTAAAGAATGATATGATGCCATTAATTAATTAATTAATTAATTATGTATTTTAGTTATATAAGCTGGGTTGCCTGGCTTTTAATTCATTCTGATGAAGTTTCCACTTGGAGACGAAAGTGCTTAATAAACAGTATTCAGTGAATCTTGGATTGGTTCCTACTTTGTTTTATAGTTTATTTTATTCTTTTGTGGTTTTGATGTATTTTATATTTCTATAAAGGAGTCCTAGCTTTTGAAGAGTCTTTTTAATACAGTTTAATATGTGCAGATCAAATTTAAGTCGATTGTCAGTGATCACACCCAGTAGTTTAGTGTGTGTGTGTGTGTGTGTGTGTGTGTGTGTGTGTGTGTGTGTGTGTGTGTGTGTCAATGTTTATGACAGTGTTGTTAAGTGATGAGGTGGTAAATGATGATTTATGATGAGAAAGGGACTTTGGGAAAAACAGAAGTTTTTTTTCAGATTAAGTTGAGTTGGTTGTAAGTAAGCCAATTTTTGACAGAGAGAAAGGAGTTTTGGGTGAGTGAGTAGAGGTCAGGGAGATTGTCAGAGGTGGAGATGATAGAGTCATCAGTGTATTGTATGTGTGGACTGAGTGCAGGATGTGTTAAGACAGATAAAATGTTAAATAGTAGTGGTCTGAGAATGGATCCTTGAGGTACTCCAGTAATGACAGGGAGAAAGGGGCTATAAGAGGAGAGCCATTTGACAGTCTGCTGCCTGTTTGTGGGATAGCTGGAGAACCATGAGAGGGAAGGGTTAGAAATATTGAGGTCAGACAGTTTGGTTAGGAGCTTAGGGTAGGAGACAGTGTCAAAGGCTTTGGAGAGATATAGGAATAGACAGGAGACTAGGTTCTTATTGTCTCTGGCTTCTGTGATAGTTTGGGTGAAAGCAATTAGGGTGGTTGTAGTGCTATGGTTAGGGCGGACAACGTGTTGGGTGGGTGTGAGTAGGTTTTCCTGCAGCAGATAGTCCAGGAACTGCTTATGAATGCATTTTTCTATTAACTTAGAGAGGGGGGATAGTATGGCTATGGGGCAGTAATTTGTGAGGTCAGTGGAGTGTCCTCCCTTGTGGATAGGAATGATATACAATTGCTTCCAGATAGTGGGGACAGATGATTCTTGGATAGCATGGCTAATTAGGATAGAAACTGGGTAAGCTAAAGAGCTAGAGGTGAGCTTTAGGAGGTAGGGTGGTAGATTATCTGCTGAGGGAGAGCATGGTTTACATTTACTCAGAAGAATTTTTATATAGATAGTGGAGACAGGTTTGAGTATGAAGGTAGATGTAGAAGCTGAGGAAGGAGGGGGATGGGGGTGTTAGTGGTGCTACTATTTAAGGTTAATTTGGAGATGGAGCCAATAAAGTAGGAGTTAAACGTGGTGGCAGTTTCCAGAAGGGAGTTGTTGGGAAGAAGGTTAGGAGAGCTTCCAGAAGGGAGTTGTTGGGAAGAAGGTTAGGAGAGCTATGGCTGCCTGGAAAGAGAATTTTATTTATGATGTTCCAAAATCTTTGAAGGATTCCTGTAGTGGTTTGTTTGGGATTTTTGTTAGACATTTTTCTTATCATTGGCAACATGCTTTTTGGGGAGGGTTCCGGAGTTGTTTTTATTGTAGGAGGTTAGTCTGGGATTTGAATTTTAACCAGTTTCTCCAAGCTTTGTCTCGAGCTTGCAATAGAGAGTGAGTAGACTTTGATAGCCACTGTGCAGGGTGAGATTTTATTCAGATTTTTCTAGGGGGAGCCAGAGAGTTGCGAACATCTAAGAATGTAGTGTTGAATTTTTGTACAGCTTCGTCGAGGGGAAAGTGGAGAAGGGAAGACCGATTTATGGAGGAGAATGTATCATTAAACTCCAATGGGTCAAAGTTGGACAGGGTATATTGTTTCTTTGTATTTGTGTGGTTTGCTGTATTATAGGGCATGTCTCTGAATGCAAATAGGGGAGTGGTCTGTTAAAGAATCTGGTAGTGTTTTGGGGTTGTGGTAAAGCTTAGGATTGAAGACTAGGATCCAGTCCAAGATTTTGCCAGAATTGCTTGGCTTATTTAGGTGCGTTGGGGTTGTGATAAGTTGAGTGAAGCCATGCAAATTTATAGTGGAGTTATGGGAGGTGGCTGTGAGGGTGTCAATCAATGTTGACATCTCCCATTATTATAGTTTCATAAGGTATGGAGTGAGTTTACCTGTAGAGGATTTGTTCAAGTATAGGAATATTATTGCCAGGGGAGTATAGATGGTAGCAATTGCTTGTTTTTTTGCGGTTAAGTTTGCAGTTGACTATTAGAGTTCTGCTGGTTGAAAGTTGGGGAGGGAGATGTTGATAGGAGATATGTTAAGTCAGTCAGTATAGAGTATGGCTATACCTCCACTTTTTTTAGGTAGCCTGTCTAGGCAGGAGATGTTGTATCCAGGGGGAATAATTTTATTGTCAGAGTTGTGGGGTTTAAGCCATGTTTCCTTTAGAGTTATGTCAGGGGAACGTTGGGCAATCCATGAGGGGAATTTGCTGAGTTTATTAAGGATGCTGCATAGAGAGTACAGTATTAACAAATTGGAGGGGGAGAGTGTCAAGAGTGGTACTAGTGAGGGGTCTGGGGGTTAAGGTGGATATCTCTTGATAGGAATAACCTTGGGAAGATGAGTGCTGGAGAAGGAATTTTAAAGCATAAGATTGGGCATTTGGCTCTGTTCTTTAAGGGGTGAGATGGGTGTAGGACTACTTTGATCTTGAGAATGAGTGGATTAATGTAGTTAAATAGAGGAGGGTTACTTCTAAGGTGGGGTAATTTTCTAAGTTTGAAGGAGGATTGGATAGGGTATGAGAAGATTTGATGAGGGAGAGAGTGTAATATGATAAGACAAGTGTGAGAGTAGAAGAAGAAGAGTAGTAGAGGTGAAGATGAGTAGCATTCTGTGGAAGAGAGAGAATGTTGGGGGGTTTAAAAATAAGTGGAGGAAGGGAGATAAAAATATAGATATATATCGTAACTTATCTATAGCTCTATATAAATATAGATCTATATCTACATAGATAGAGGAGGTGGTGTAGCTATAATATTTAAACAGCATCTAAACATCCAGATCTTAAAATCATCAGCTCCACAAATAGGCAATGAAGAAATAATATATACCAACCTCAAAATAAACCAAAACAAAACCATCAACATAACTGGATGCTACTTCCCACCTGGCCAAAACATCCATCCACTGGAAAACCTCCTCAGCTGGTCTACCCAACATCTCCCCCAAGAAACTATAATTTTAGGTTATTTCAATATTGACTGGCAATCCTGTTCTGGCAACCTTCCAACCCATCATGTAAACCTTCATGGCTTCACCCAACTAGTCCAGTTGCCAACCAGGATAAATAAAAACTCCAGCAAGCACACTACCCTGAATTGGATACTAGTCAGTAAGAGCCCCCAGTCATATATAACAGGCTGCTTATCAGATAGCCTCAGTGATCACTCCCCAACATTCCTACTCAAAAAATATCTATACCAAGCTAAACCTGTCATCTACAGTCAAATACATAAAAACTAAACTTTAACCCACTCACATTCATCTCATCCCTCAAAGAATGCAACTGGCATCCTCTAAAGTATCCTCTAAGTCATCTACCATCAAATACGTAAAAAGCCAAACTTTAACCCACTCACATTCATCTCATCCCTCAAAGAATGTAATTGGCATCCTCTAAAGTACTTCAATCTTGATGACACAGTTGAATTTTTTTAATACTACCTTCCTGAGCATCCTTAATTACCATGCCCCCATAAGACTTTCCAGAACCAAAGCACAACCCTCCCCATGGCTACAGAAAACCACTAAGTCAGAAATGAAAAACAGGGATAAAGCCTGGGAGCACTGGCGCAAAACCAAAACCCCCTCAACTAGACAGAAATTCCTAGAACTATGCAATACAGTCAAAAAGCTAATAAAACAGGGCAAATTCCAATACTACCAGTCTGCCCTAGACTCCTCCCAACACAGCCCCAAACAATTCTGGTCCTCCATAAACTCCATCCTCCACCCAGGTAAAGTCAGTACCCCTCCTCCTAACATCCCTCACTCCTCCGAAAATATTGCTACCTCGTTCAACACACACTTCACACAAACCATACCATCACTAGCTAAACAACACAACCCCCCTCCCCTCCAACCCACACCTTCAACTAGTAATCTCCCCACTGCCTTCTCTTTTCCTCCTGTACCTACCTCCAACATAAAAAAACTCTTAACTAAACTTAAGCCCACCAAATTAGCAGCAGAAAACCTCCCAAGTGAATACCTACAAATCGCAGCTGATGCTCTGACCTACCCAGTATCCATCTTGATTAACCGATCTTTGTCAGAAAGTTACGTTCCCACACTGTGGAAAGTATCACATATAATTCCCCTCCACAAAGGAGGCCCCTCCACAGAACTAATCAATTACAACCCCATAGCTATTCTCTCTTCACTAAAATACCAGAGAGATGCATACACTCTCAAGTCTCAGACTACCTCCTTACTAACAACCTCCTTTCCAATACTCAGCATGGTTTCCGACCAAACCATAACACCACCACTGTCTTACTCTCCTTTACTAACACTATCCTTCAGCATAAAAACAATGGCTATCTCTCCTCTGCTACTTTCCTAGACCTATCTAAAGAATTTGACATGGTCCCACACAAACAACTCATCTCTGTCCTCAATAACCTATCCTTCTCTCAATCAGTCACCAATTGGTTTCAGAGTTACCTGTCTGACCACCAACAATCCGTTGTATGGCAGAATGACATATCTCCCCAACTACCTGTCTCCATAGGGGTTCCCCAAGGATCCATCCTTGGACCCCTACTCTTCTCTGTTTTCACCAATAATCTAGCCTCTGCCACCAAACATGGCACACTCATACAATATGCAGATGACTCAACCATCATCTGCTCAGCCCAGTCCCTACCCAAACTGCAAAAAGTCACACAGGAAGCCTTTTCCTCAGTTGAAACTTAGTTATCCGATGCCCAATTAATACTCAACCCAAACAAAAGTAAACTACTCAACTTCCAACCCACCAAACATACTCAAAACAACTCTCACTTTAACATCACAGCAAAAGACAACACCACTATATGTCCAACTGAACATACCAAATTGCTAGGAGTGGAAATAGACAATAAACTAAAATTTGGCATTCACACATCCATGACCATAAAAAAAGTCCACAAAAAACTAGGAGCGTTATACAGAAATAAACACTTCTCACCAAAGCAGCAAACATTTCAATAGCAAATTCCCACCTTATCTCCACCCTACTTTATGCCTCTCTAATATATACCAACCTAAGGCAATGCGATCTAAACAAGCTAGACACCTGCTACAACAAAATTGCCAAATTCGCCACAGGGGCATCCTACCGTAGTCACCACTGTCTCTCACTTGTTGAACTGGACTGGCTTGAACTCCCTCACCTCCTTCAATGGCATCAACTGTCACTCGCCCACAAACTAGTAAACCATCCACTAAATGTCCCACCCCTCCAGAATCTACTCCAACCCTATCACACCACCAGACCACTAAGATCCAGCAACAAAAATCACATGCAGATCACTAAAGCCAATAACTCTGCTGGTAAAGCACTATTCTCTTGCGCCGTAGCCAAATTATGGAACTCCCTCCCACCCACAATTACCTCAGTACCATCATGCACCCACTTCAAAACTTTACTAAAAGCGCACTTAAAAACATGCTGGCTATGTCTTTGCAACTCCCACTCAAATATCACCCACCCCATCCAACCACTGCCTTTCTTTCCACCCCACTAACTACCTTGATTATAGCAAGCTCAGATGCTCATAAGCCTAGTACTTATTATGCAGCAGGACCTTCTTATTGTAACATTTGTTAATGTCTGTTATGTACTTCGCAGATAAAGATTCCAGTTGTCGACTGATGTACTATGTACTTCATCTGTAAATATGCTTGTAATTAATTATGTTAATCAAATTGTTAATCGCTATGATGTAATCCAATGTAACTAATGCCTGTTTATTTTAACTGTGGAGCTTTTCTCCCCGGGCCTCCGCTGAAAATGGACCTACGTCCAGTCAGACACTAACGGTCAACAAATGTAAATAAATACATCTATATATAGAGAGCTATTGATATATATTTCTCTTTATATATATAGAGAGAGAGAGAGAGCGAGAAAGAAATATATATTTCAGTATAGATAGGTTTATGTTTGTTTATCTACATTTCCTAAATACACACAGTTGGATTGATATTTGTTTAACATTTGTTTACCAAAAAAGTACGACTTGAAAATTTTCTGCGGAGACCCGGGGAGAAACGCTCCAGACGCGTGTCTTTGTAACGAACGCAGGGAGAACATGCAGACTCCATACAGAAGTCACCCTAGCCAAGAATCAAACCGGAAAATCTCTTACTGTGAGGTAACAACGCAACTCGATGCACCCCTGCGCCGATCAATAAATGTAACTATCTATATATAAGCTCATGTTTAGCGGTATTAGGGCTTCCACTTTGCATACTATATAAAAAGGTACAAATGAGAGAGCAAAAAAAATAAAGGAATCCAATGTGATGTATTATTAATTAATTAAACGATTCTATTATGAGCAACTGAATGTTATTTTCAGTCTTTACACGTTTGGTAGACAAGTTTTACAAACTAACAACATGGAGTTCTTTTAGAGGGGAAAGAAGAACATTAAAGCTTGGTGCACATGTTACGTACAGTCTGAAACAGCTTAAAAACTGCTAACATCAAATCGTTTGAAATTCACCGATAAGAATAATACACTCAAATGCGAACAGTATCTTACATTTTGGCGTATAGGTAGTTGATTACTTTGGTCTTGAACAAGGCGTCTTTTGTAGTGTATGGGAAAAAGAGGAAGAAGCGAAGACTTGTCACAAAATGGTTGACTGAAGTCATTTCGAAAGTCGGGGAAAAGAAACTTAACTGTTGCTGATAGTTTAGATATGTAACTGCAACATTATTCTACAGAAGACTATTTTTTAACGACTACAACCAGTTGGGAGTGGGATGTGAAACAGTTTGCTTCCGCAAAAGTGTTGTTGCGTGTTAATATAATAGTTTGGGTCTGCAGTGATCCGTTTTGTGAGCTTTACTTACAATATCAGACTTCGGGCTGACACTGCAGCCCACTAAAATTAAAGCAGGAGTAGCAACTGTACTGGAAACTTTTGAAAGGATGGAGTCGTTTCCAAGCGGTAAGTGCTGTAGCACGTTGTGGCAAAAGAGAGATTTGTAAACAATGTGTCATGCAGTCCTAAAGTGTGCCTTATGTGGTCGGACACCCTTTTTACCGAGCTGCATCTGATAGAAAGTATTTTAAGAAGTTACCAACGTTCAAGAGCACGCACAAAGCGTGTAGTGTTAAATCACCTTTACAAAAAGATAAGCTAAACTTGCAAATCTAGAGTTCTTCCTGTTTGCAGATGGCAGCGATTAGTACTCCCTGGCTGCTCTGCGCTGTCAAAAATTGTACCATGAATGTTTGGGTTGAGAATAACAGGTGACAGCAAAGATGTACCACGAAGAAACAAAAGTTGTATCGTGAAATAAATGAGCGTCACGGTTGTGGCCGTTCTTTTTCTATTCTTCCCGGGTAGTTACTGAGTATTTTGGTAGACTGTTGTATAACGTTTTCTTGTAATGTTTACAGGAACAAAATCGCATTCAAATGTGTGTAAAGCGGTAGCACATTATAGGCAATGAGCTTAAATAAAAAGGGAAATGACAGCAATTAAAAATGCTGCAACGTGCGGTATTTTATTTATTTTTTTACATCTAACCCCTGATCATTATTGGAGCTGTTTGAACTGTGAATATTAACCTGCTTGTGTCCTGATTGCCGAATTTGGTTGGTTTCGCGCCGCGGTAGTGATTTCAGGTGGGGTTGTGGACTGGATTTCAAGAGTACCTAGAAAATTGTTTGTATGCACAGCTATAGCTGTAACAACATGGTTATTTTCAAACCGGTGTATGCTATTTCCAGCCCAACTCCCGAAATGACAGGCTTAAGCAAAACTGTTTTTACCCAGCCGGGTTTTCTGGCAGAAGAAACAATTTAACTAAATATAAGATACCATAGTCCATGATAACTGTGCCATGACTTTTGTATTTCAATTTTGGCACATATCTTTAGCAAAGTAAATTAATAATTTTAAAAAGTGTACGTAACGGTCTACGCTTTGTGCTTGTTTAAGAAATTATTTGGCAGTGTTGTAAGGTGGATAAAAACTTTGTATTCCTTGGTAGACCCACCTCTGTTCAGGCATTGCTTCATCTGTATGGCAATTGCTTCTTCATACCAACCTGTTCACTGAACCCTTGACACTTGGTGCTGTTCTGTATTTGGTGGTTAGCATAAAAATAATCTAGGAAAATTACAACTTTTTTAGTATTTAATAGGTAAAATATTACAGGAATTAATTTTTTGGTGACTGAGACCTCCGCCCCCAGAACAAAGTACAAACAAGCTAAGATCTTATTAAATACAACTTCTCTGCCCATATATTTCCTCACTCTTTTATTTTATTTATTTGACGTTTGTTTATATATTTATTTGTTTGACATTTGGTTACCAGGAAAGTCTGACTGGGCCAGAAAGTGCCCATTTTCAGTGGAAGCCTGGGGAGAAAAGCTCCACAATCACTGCTAGAGCTACTGGTCATAATTGGGTTGTTTTAGTCATAGTCAGGGCTTTATTTCCCTGTACCACAAGGCTGAGGCTGTCCCTTTCAGATTTGCTAGGTGAACTAACTTATCAGAAATTCCTGTTTCCGGGCGATCTGGGATCAGTATGTAATTAAGAAACTTGTTAGGAGTTGGACAGTCGGTAAATGGAGACTGAAGGAATCGTACTTAATACTACAAGATGAAACTTGGCCTTGTTTTTTCACGAACATTGCTCCTGGTTAAGACGTATCGTTATTTGCATATAATTATATTGGGTTTAGAGACCACATGCAGTGTTTTAATATTAAACAAACAGTATTTGATATAAAAGATAGTTCATATTCTAGACACAGACATATAACCTTCAGTGAGTCAAAAGTTGTTTTCTGTGGCATACCTGCTGCATAGATCTCTGTTAAGAAGAACAGTGTGAAATACAGGTGAAAAGGCATCACTACAGATGTGTAGCATAAAAGATAATGTTATAGAAAAATCTAATGCATGAGTTTCATTTCCCACAGTTTAGGTGTAAAACTGCTTGAAGTGGTGTCTTTTATGACATTGTATTGGTATTTTAGAAGTTGCAGAAACCTGATATAGATGGAACATCCATGGCATGTCAGTTTGTCATAGTTTACAGGTCTATTCAGGGAGCAAAGCAGTTCTTTGTGTAAGTGAAGATTGAAAATAATAGTGTAAAAGAAATTATTGGCGAGGAAAGCATACATAGGTTAGTATTAGGCTGACTGTCCTTGTAGGCCATTTTAAGCCTAGCCAGTTACCCCATGTGAGAGTCAAACACTGCTCCTTGTGTCTGCAAGGTTAACACCTTAACCGTTATGTCAACCTCCCACCCTTTAAGATACACTGCTGGCTGACCGTGGCAACATAGTTTGCATGTTGTATTTTTTTCTCTGACCGCAAGGAAAAGGATAAGAGAGTTGCACACTTCAGATACTGAAGGTGGTTTGCATGTCCATATTTAATTGGATCATGATAGCTCATTCCTGGCACCTTGAATAGGATGCCTTATGAGAGTTCACGCTGAAACCCATATGAAAGCTTGCACCTGGCTTCCTTAAAGGCACAGTGAGAAGTGAGACTTAAGTGTGGAAGTGGGATAACCATTTGGGACAATTGATGTCCTTCCAGTTTGTTTCATTCAGCTTAATCATACAATTGGGTCAGATAAAATTTGAGGTTTCTGGTCTTAACAGGATGTACTTTGTTAGAATGGTAGTGTTTCTCAAAAAATTGTATTGATCTGATAAGAAGGTGTTATGTATATAACTGGGATGGTTTAATAGTGCCACCATAGATACCAGGTGCTTTTTTTTTTTTTTTTTTGGGACACTCCTTTAAATCAGAAATGAGATCGCAGCCGTGATTATCAAAAATAGGTTATATTAAAGGTTAGGGAGAATTGTGTCCTTCAGACAGTGTTGAACAATGCAGGGGCAGCAGAAGAGAGAGTGGCAGAAAGCCAGAAGTCACAGTAGCAAATGTAGAATCTGACAAACATCAGAACATTTAGAAGGAAGTTATCTTTTATAAATGCATGGATGGGCAAAGGGTGGTGCAGTGAGTGTTCAGAGTAAAATGGGGTGGAGAGAGTTCTCAGTCCCTTGCTTCCAGTCAAGGGTGCTGAATGCAAATGTATGTTTCTTTTTAAAAAGAAAATAGGGGACTGTATCATGTCAGTTGGCATAACCAGGATAGGAGAGTTGCTCCAAGAGAGGGTTCCAAAAGAACCAGTAATAAAAATGGACCATATAATGGAATCTCTGTAGAGTCACATTTGGATTCTTCTAACCCATACACCTCAACCTCTTAGTGTAAGAAATCTAGACAAAGGCCCCAAAATAACTACAGACTGTAAATATCGCTCTTATAAAGTTAGAAGGTTGCTAGAATAACAGGATTTGTGTTTGAATGCATTTTCCAAAGGTTATGACGTATGAAACTCAAATGTACTTCGTTATGTAGTGACATCAGTCCTCGGTGATTTTCCAGAATACCACAGATTTTGAGGACTAGCCCAAAAATATGAGGCAAAATTCTGGACACACTGTGAAAATCTGGACAGCTGTGAGGTATTTTGTAACCATTGAGAAAGTCTAATAATAGAACTAGCTCTCATTTTTAGTAAATCTTGAAAGGAAAACAAGTTGCATGAAGAGTAAAAGAGGGCAAGTGTTTTAAGAGTCTGAGCATTTCAGAAGTGAGAGAATACTGACCTTTCAGTTTGCCCTGAGAGGTAGTGAAAAATTAACTGTCTGACGTTTAGGTTCATAGGTAGGTACTAGGCTATCTGCCCGAAGGCATTTATAAGCCTAGCCGGAATGTGTTGGCTTTCGATGCCCCCTTAGATTAGTTGTCTGTGCCTCTGTCCAGCAGAGCCATTGAAGTGATCCCCGGGGTAAACTTTCTGTTTCCCATCCACTTGTCAAGGTTTCTTTTGAAGAGTGTTAGCGAGCAGCTCTGCCTAATGTAAATTGGAATCTTGTTCCAGAGCATGGGAAGTCTCTGGGACAGGAAACTATTCCTCCAGCACTTCCTATTTATTGTTGTGGTGAGGTTTGGATCTCTGGAACGTGTGGTTCGAGGAGATATGGTTTTCTTTGGGTGGAGCATGTCATCAATTCTGGGTTGAACATGGCCTTGTATGTCAGGCATAGATCACCTCTGAGTAGGCGGTATGCAACCGAGTACAGCTGGAGTTTCTTCAGTCGCGCTGCATAGGGCATCTCTTTGAGGCCAGTAATCCTCTTGGTGAGGTACTTCTGTGGTCTTTCCAGCTGTTGCAGGTGCCTTGTAAGGTACATCGCAAATGGGGCGTTGTACTTTATGATGGGTCTGATCAGTGATGCGTAGAGGGGCACAATGACCTCTTTTGAGCTGGATGCAAACCCTTTTCTGATTAGGTGGGCCACATAAGGATTTTCGAACCACTTTGGCAATGTGATTATCAAAGGAGAGATTACTATCTACTTGGGTCCCCAGATCCCTTATTACTTCTTCCATATTTAGGGGGCTACTACCTAATTTGGTGGTTTGTGAGTATTTTGTCTTTTCCAGAGGGGATGACTATGCACTTTTTGGAATGTAGCTTGAGGCCATGGTTTTGATACCAGGTATCTGTCTCAGTGAGACTCTTTTGGAGGATGTCTGTGTCAGCCGGAGAGTCAATTATAGCCCCTAGTTTGCAGTTGTCTGCGAACTTTGTCAACCATAGACCTCCTGTGCTTGCTTGTACCTCTGAGAAGTATATGCCGAACAGGAAGGGTCCTAGGATTGAGCCCTGGGGAACGCCACTTGTAACTGGTTTAGAGTCAGACTTAGCTTTCGCAACTCTTACCATGTGGGTTCTGTCCATGAGCCAGTTGGCAACCCATCTCGTGACGTAGGGGTTTATGTTCAGGCTGGTGAGCTTGTCTGTAATACTAGAATGGGGAATGGAGTCGAAGGTCTTTGCGAGGTCTAGGTAGACTGTGTGGACCACCGTCCCCTCGTCTATAGCCTTGGTAACTGTCTCAAAGAAGTCCACCAGGTTTAGGAGACATGATCTGCCCTTAACAAAGCTGAACTGGGTAGGGTCCAGTGTTTGGAGGTTCCCAATGTCTCTGTTAATGAGATCCACAATGTGCTTCATGGCCTTGCAGACCAAGCTAGTCAGGCTTATAGGGCGATAGTTCCCAGGGTCTGTTGTGGCTCCACCTTTTGTAGAGCGGAATAACCGTTGCTGTGCGCCACTCTATGGGCACTGTGTGTTTAGGTGAAGGGTTAGTTCATCTTTGAGCTTGTATAGGACACAGCCTGAGACGCTGTCAGGTCCCATTGATGCTGTGTTTTTGGCTTTGGAGAGGGCTGTTTTAACCGGAGTGTCTGATTTCAGGGGCACTACATTCTTCTGGTATGGTTATGGGGCCTTTTGGGGGTGAAGTTTGCACTGAACCTGTCTGCCAAGATGTTGGCGATGTCAGTCGGTTCAGTGTATTTTGTGCCATTCTGCACCAACTCCGAGCAGATCTGAGAATTGCCACTTAGATTCTTGACATAGCTAAAGAACGCCTTGTGGTTATTTTGGAGTCCTTGGCAATTTTTCTTTCGAAGCTAGCCTTGGATGATTTTATGAGGGATCATAGCTTCTTGCTGAGTGATCATGGATGTCTTCCCTTCTTGGGATTTTACTCTTTCTGTACTAATTTTCTCCTTCTATTGCATAGCTTGTTTATGGCAGGGGTCCACCAGGCTGGTTTCCTTTTTTTGGAGGAGTGAGTCTTGGTTTTGCTTGGGATAGCACGATCCATGCAATCTTTTAGGTGCCCGTAGAGTGCATTAATAAAGGATTTTGCAGCTTGGCCAGCGTTTTCCTTAGCATGGGGGTTTTGAAACTTTCCACCTCTGTCTTAAGTAACGTGAAGTTTGCTTTTGAAAAGTTATTCACGGTGGTTTCTTTGACTGGGGGTGGGGGCGGAATGTGGATATCCAGAGTGATTAGTTTATGGTCAGATCTAACCAGCGAGGGGTTGACCTCTGGTGTGGAACACTAGTCGCCCATGTTGGTGATGACCAGGTCCAATATGTTGTCACCTCTGGTGGGGGTGTTGACCAGTTGATCCAGGGCGTTTGAGTGTATAAATTCTAGGAAATGTTGGGCAACGGAGTTAGTACCCGAGTAGTTCTCCCAGTTAATGTTTGGGTAATTGAAATCATCCAATATCAGGGTGTTTGGTAGGACTTTTGTTGCCCAGCATTTCCAGAAATGTGGAATGGGGGTCCTGGGATATGGTGGGTGGTCTGTAGCAAGCTATGGTTTGAATTGCAGTTTTGCCCATTGTTAGTTGCACGTGGATGATCTCTGAAGCATCATGGTGTGCCACTAACCTGGAGTTGTGGGTATCATTGATAAATATGGATATGCCCCCGCCTTTTGTATTTCAGTCCGGGTTTTGTGGCCGAAATGTATGGTATGAGTTGTAGCTTGGTAGTGCTGGGCTGCTCTCTGGAGCCTTAAACCAGGTTTCTGTTACTGCACATATATCGATTTTCTCCATACTGAGGAGTGCCTTGAGTGCATGCATTTTGAGATTTAGACTTCTGGCACCGAGTAGCATTACCCTCAGTTTTTTTTACTTTTTTATTTATTTATGGTGGTGGGTTTGTCTTTTGAGTCTTGCCTAAAAAAGGCACTATGGGAGTGGCAAGAGCCTTGGCCAGTATTCGAAAGCCTAAGGGTGACAGGTGCAAGCCATCTCTAGTGATGTAGAGTGGCTTGTCGAGCATGTCATCCCATGCTGACAGAGACTGGATCCCCTTTGAATGACACCAGAAGCTTAGCCAATTGTTGAAATTGATATTGTTTTCTTTATACCGTGGTATTATTCTTGGTGAGGGCAGGATGCTACTCAAGTTCAGGGTCATACCAGCCTGGGCTACGTGATCAGAGAGCTCTTCCATGTCTCTTTTCATGTAGTCCAGGGAGGTATGCTCAGGTCATTCACAACAACATGAACAATGACAGAGTTGTATTTGTATTTGTTCTGGAGTGACCTGAGAGCTTGTATTGTGTGGCGGATCCTGGCACCCAACATGCAGCTAACAGTAACCTTCTCGTTGTTCAGCCTAGTGAGTGGGACGTCAGTGTGCCTGACTATAGAGTCACCTATTACTAGTGTGTTAGGTGTGTTATTTTGCCTTAAGGGCTGTGATTGCGTGGTGCACTGGTTTTGTAAAGTGTGTGTTTCATGGTTTGTGTTGAGGGTGTGGAAGTTGCTTGGGTCTCAGCTTTGGAGGTCTCTGTTGCTTTTGCAGATATTTATTTAGAGCCTCAGAGTATGTTTTCATGTATTTGTGTGTTTTTTGCCAGTGCTGGTTTCATAGGTCTATGTGAGACTGGTGGTGTGATGCAAGTAATCCCCTTCTCCTCTTGACTGGTCCAGTCTTGGGTTGAGAGAGCTTAGCCTCCAGTTTGGCTGTATAATTTCATCTCTCGCATGTATTAGTGTTTGGTGGTAGGAGGAGAGGGTTCTCTGTGTACATGAGGCAGTTGTAACATTGCCTCAAAATGCCCAGATTCATCAGTTGGACCAGAGAGTACACCTGAAACTGCCCTTTGGACATGCCTGGATAGGTACAGTGAACTGTTTTACAGATTGGCTGGTAAGGACGAATAAAGAGCCTTGCCCTTCTCTACAGTCTAGGGGGGGGGGTCTAGTGCTAAGGTTTATTAGTGCTAGCTATGAGTTTTGAGCAAGTGCTGGGCTCAGAAGTGAATGGTTTGAGTGCTTAAGTTGAAAGTTTGTCTAGTTCCAAGGGAAAGATTTAAGAGTAGATTTTGTGGACCCAGGGAATAGTTAATACCCTAGCTAACTGGCACTGCCCAGCATGCAAAACCACGCAAATGTGGGTTTTATAGCAGATAAATGAAAGAGATAGAAATTAGCTCAAAATGGCCAATAACTACTAATTTCTGGGCTGAAACAACTCCTCCAGGGACAGATAGGCTGCTCAAAGCTCCCCTCTCTCACAACAGAGAAACTTCCTACTCTCCAAGTAAGGTATGGGCAAACACAGGAACTTATGACACAGCCCTGAATTCAGCACTAACCTGAAAACTGGACTATACTAGCTTAGAAAGGCGGGAAGACTAGTATATATATATTTTTTGTTTTTTTTCAGAAAATAAAGCAGATACAATAAAAAAAAAAAAAACACTTTAAATGCACATATAAGTAGTTCTTACTTATGGCTAAATCTTCGTGCAAAGATGGTAATACATTTAACCAGAAGTTAGGTACTGCATCTATGCCTGGGGTTTTCCAATTGGAGGTTTTTCTAAACATTTTTCTGGCTGTTACTTCATCCCATTTCATATCCTTTACCTTTAAATGTATTCTTTCTTTTACTACTTCTATCCATTTAGCGTCTCTCTCCAAAATGTATTTATTTCTTCTTTTTTTTTTGTGGTCTTTCAGTTCCTTTTACTTTGTTTCCCAATTCTCTATAAAACTTTTTTGGGTCATCAATACATTGCTTATTTTGTCCTTTTCCTTTATATTTATCTGTGTATCCACTAAGATTTTCTGCCTGTACTGAGACTTTTTGTTTTTTGTGATAGTGCTTGATAGATCCTGATCTGTTCTAATACTGCACATTGCTTTTATCATGTCTATCTTTCTAAGTATTTTTTGTTTATCTGTTCTCTCTTCTCTAATATTTTAACAATGACACTTCTTGTCTTAATTGCTTTATGGTTTTCTGTAGTCGATATTTCCATGATGGTATTCAATGTCTCCCCTTCCTTTCCCTCACTACCCTGTGTTCTTCTGGGAGAACTTTTATCAGTTATTAATTTAGCTGCACAGTAGTATATCCTGTTTACTTCTGTTATATCACATGGATCTCCATGGACAGTCTTAATTTGTTTTTTTCAAACTTCTGACTTTTTGGGTTTTATTGATCTTCTGCAGTCTTTCTTTCATTGATCTTAATATGTCTTATCTATCTCTATTAAGTCAAGCAACTCTTCTCTTTGCTCATTTTCTTTTAAGCTGAGGGCACATTTTTTGTTTTCCATTTTCTGTGGGCATTCTGTAGAAAATTCGATGGCGTCTTCCTGTGGCGCATTCTCTTTAATTTCATACTGTGTCATCCATTGCTGTGTCATATGGGAACTCGCTGGTCTACCACTTCTAAACATTGACTGCGTCAGAGTTTCCACAGTTTCCTGTTCTTCCCTTGCTGTCTAGTTGCAAGTGAACTTTTATACTGGTTTCCTATTGAAGGCTGTAAAATATTTTCATATGGCATCTGACCAGATGCTTCCCATTCCACTGGTTTCCCTTTAATTTGGATGTCCATTGCTCTATCCTGTTGTGGTGCTTTCTGAATTAGATTTTCTGCTCTAAATCCTTTACTTTGCAGGTATTCCATAACTTCAGTTTGTATTTCGTGAACTTCTCCATTACTAATCTCCTTTTCTACTTTTCCTCTTTGTCTTCTTATTTTTTGTATTTTAAAGTTTTCCATGTCCGGATTCCTTTGCCTGCATTTTTCTTCAAATATCTTTGGTGCTACTCTTTTTGTATTGATTTAGTTTTGTTTTCTTCTTTGCATAAATATTACACCATATTAAATCTTTGTCTTTCCCATGTCCATATTTCTGCTTCAGATGTCTCCTGATCTTCCTGTTTCTCCTTACTTTGGAGACTCGCTCCATTGTGCTGTGATGTATCCTGTGTTAGACCTTCTACACCAAATCATTCACTTTGCAGCCACTCCATAACTTCAACTTCTATTTTTTAACTTCTACTTTACTCATCTTCTTTTCTACATTCCCTCTTTGTGATATTATTATTTTTTTTATTGTGAAATTTTCCATATCTGGGTGCCTTTGCCTTTATTTCTCTCCGAATATTTTTGGGGCTGCCTTCTTTATATTGATTCATTTGCCTTTCACCTTTGCATAAGTATTGCACCATATCAAATCTCTCTCTTTCTTTCCGATGCCCATATTTCTTTTTTTTTTTTTTTATACTTTTCAAAAATCTCTAGGTGGTGTTTATATTTTCACACTTCCTCAGATGCTTTTTTTTCCAAACAGATCGAAGTTTTTTGGTCTATGTGCTGTTTTCACAAATCTGTTGTATTAATGAACACATTTTATTTGAAGCTTCTGGCAGTTTTTCTTGTGGAAGTATTTTTGTTTCCTCTAATTTCTCTTAATCTTTTTGTATATTTTGTGTCTGGAAATTCTGGGCTTTTTGCATAATAGTAACAATACATTATTTCTTTCTTATCCTCTCTATCATCTTTATGGCTCTTCTTTGGCCTATCAGTTTTTGTGATTTTTGTGGACTGCTACTTCCTTCTACAATGGGGGCGGGGAGGGGGGCATCCTCCCCCTGGACAAGACTTGCGGAATTCAATTTCATCTGTACTACTCTCCATTGCTTGCCGACGTATCTCTCCATTCGGACCCCAGTGTAGAGCATCTGTTGGAAAAGAAGACGCACATAAACTGTAAATTGTACACACTGTGATCAAAAGAGGGACATTGTTTGGGTACCACTGAGTACTTTACTGTTTACTGTGTTTTGCTGTTCTGCAAAATCGTCAAAGATGGTTGACAAAGAGTGTGCATTCCAGCCAAGGTTTGCCAAACCCTAAGCTACAGTTTTTAACAAAAGCATCAGATGTAAGTTGCAGTTTCAAAAAGTGTTAAATTGCCTATTTTAGTCTTCCCAGATATGAGTAGAAAAGTGTAGGATCTCCATCCCCATTATAAGTATAGGAGTTATGTCCTACAGTAATTTTTCTGTTCACCTTTACTTTCATTCCTAGGTACAAGAGACACTTGTCTTGAGGAGTTTCAGTATTAGACAAAATTCACTTCACTTTTATTTTTTAAAGCGTATATTATGTATTTATGCTGACAGCATTTATGATTTACAATTAGTCTGTGTAATTTAAAATGTTATTGGGATAATTTTTAATGATTTTTGAGCAGGACGTCTTGAAATGTGATAATGTGAACATTGCCACCAAAATCAGTGCCATCAAAACCTGTCCTGGGAAGCAGGGAGTATAAAGCATGAGATTAATCCTGGATGAGATGGCAGTCCTTTCCAAGATGGACATACACACACACACACACGTTTCTTTGAGTTTACATGTGTATGGGCAATTATCTTTGTGTTTTTTGGGATGTGAAAAGAACCATATCCTGCAACGAAAACCAATGAGGTTACATGGAGGATATGCTGACCTCACACAAAAGGCATATTGGATGGAACAGAATCGGAGAGGTAAGCCATGTGAGTCAGCATGCAAATAGCTGTCTTCTCTGCTGTTGTCTGTTTATCATTCTAATTCTAATGTGTGAGTGTTGAGAAGGGTAGAAGCATGTGTATAGAAGAGGGATGAATGAAAGGTAATGATATACATAAAAATGTAAAATGCAAGAAATGTGGTAGAACGAGGTTGAAGAAACTTGGCAGTATGGAATGGGGGGAATAAACAAACAAGAAATGTGATATGGGTAACTAATTTAAAGTTATATATGCTGTTGTCTTGATTCAACCCCCCCCCCCAAAAAAAAAATAATACAATTATGCCTGGTAAGATGACAGTGGAAGGAGAAACTGTCTAGTTGATTAAATTTGAGAAGGTATGTGTCATTGTTGTTTCTGATCCTGTATGTGGTTTTATGGTAGCTTTTGGTAGAGTTTTAATTTAAGAAAATAGCTCTTCATTTTACAGTTGGCATGAACTAAGTGCTGACCTCTTTGACCTTGAAGTGCAGAATACTTTAATCACTGGGATTGTTATGTTGCAGTGAAGACTATATATTTTTTTCCTGTGACGTAACATGGTTAGATGGATGTAGAGTGAACTCCTCCTTTTCCTGGGGGTGGGGGATGCTGTATTGTTCCATTCACCCTTCCTTTCCAAAAACAGAGAGCAGGATTAGCAGGAGTTTGAACCTCTCATTCTGTTCTCTTTTTATCCAGCTGTCCACCATCAGGATGACTAGCCAGCCCCAGGGGTTGCAGACAACACAGAGAAGAGCTTTTCTGCACCATATGGCCACCAAGTGCCATATGAACATATTAAGCCTTTAAAATCAGCCTAAGTTTTCATCTGATTGATCAGCAGGTAATGGTTTGAATGACTTCACAGAATTTATAATTGAAAGCTGGAGAAGGAGAGTGTTATGAAGTGTGAAAGGTGTAAGTTTGTTTATTTTCTCTCAGTGATGTAACTGCTTCCCCTTCAGCCTGCAAGTTGAGATGGGGACATTCATCCTAGCAGCCATTGGAGGGGGTTCCTGCTTTGACCCTCCCTACCCTATTGTCCCATGGCAGTGTGGACTAGCAAGATATGCTCAGTGATGACCTTTTGACTCATGAGAGGGTTCATGTGTGGTGGCCAGTACAGTGAACTGCTTCCCAACCCTCAGCATGGGTTTGCTAGCATCAGCTTCTCCAGCATCCAGTTTGTTACACGGTCCTGAGTTATCTTGGTTGGAAGAAAAGTTGCACAGGTTTGTATTTGAAGATTAAGGGGGGATGTTTTTAAATTTTTGCAATAAACTGTTCTGTATAGAGGAGCATGAGTGAGAGAGAGCTGCAGTATCTCATTTTGTACTGTACCTGGCGTACTTGAACATACAGTTATAGGTGTGAGAGAAAATATTGTTTCCCTTTGGAATGTTTTGTAGATACTGATTAAGTTAATTGGGGAATGTTGGGAAAGGTGGAATTTGAATTTAAGTCGGTGTGTTCTGTCTGTATTGTGATATGTTGGAAGATAGGAGCTTTTCAAAATGTGCACTCCCCCCTCCAAGTGTAAGCTTGCTAGACCTCCTAGAACCCTTAAACTTTTAAAAGAAAGATCTTCTTTCCTTTCTTTACTGGTGTGGATATGTTTTTTCAAGCCTGTATGACACTGTTTTTAAGTATTTATTTACATTTTCCACCCCATTTCCATTATTAGATTGTTTGTTTCTTCAGGAATTTGTCATTTCTCACTTAGGCTTCCAGTCTGAAAGTACAACAGGTAGGTGTAGTTCAAATTATTGATCAGTTTTGGGTATTTATGGGCAGCTGGTACACTTGGAGAACTGTAATACATTTTTGAAAATTGTAATGTAAGTTTATGGGAGACTTCTGAAATTGTCTTTGTAGGTGTTCAGGACCTATGCCAGTGATATCATTTTTTAGTAGAAGTAATGATATTGTAGCACTGCCCCATTTCTAAATTATAGGCTACTTTAAGCTTACAAGCTCTTGGTTTGATGAATATGAGACAGCTGCCCGAAACTTTGTTAAAGCCCTGTATTGCAGAAGCTGATCATTTACATGGATATAGCCACTTCGGAGTAATTGTGTGCCAAGGACCAGTTGTGGAGGCTTCATTTTTGTTTTACCCCAGAATTATCTAGTCTTGCAACCTCTTAACTGATGGAAGTGATGCCTTTAATTTGCTTACAATCTGGAAGTGCAGAATAGCCAAGTATAGAGAGCATTTGTCTAAAACATGAAGGAGGAAAATGTGTATTTCTTCTTCCAAATGTGTAGATGACCATATCGGCAAGGAAGCCCTCTTACTTCAGGACTGTATTTGTCACAGGCCTTCAGCACAACTTGAAACTACTACAAACATACTGTCAGACTAACTAGATTTTTACAAGCACTCTCGCACATAATTTATCAGTTGGTGTACTCCCACATTCGTTAAGCAACTTACTGGTTACTTCCACATATAATTTCAGCATTGGTAACTCTCAAGTTTTATCTCTAAAGTTTCTTTTTATCAGCAATATAGGAGCAGTCTGGTTTTCAGAGATACACATTCCACCTCTTGTGGAAACACTGCCACATTTACCTCCATAACTCGTGTTCATGCTTATTCATTCTGCAGTACCCACTTTATCCATTTATGGATTCAAATTCCAGCTGGGGCCTATCCTGGTATTAGGAGAAGTCAAGGGAATGAAACAAAATCCTGGTTGTAACAGCATTCTTTTGCAGGACAGAAATTGACAGGCAGCATGCACTCCTTAGGGTAGCTTGTAGGATCACTTGTCTACTGCATATTTTTGGGTTGTGAGAGGACACCAGGACATCTGGCAGGCAACTTGAGTAAACACTGGAGGACTTGCAGACTCTAAACAAATCACTTCAACTGAAAGTGGAACTGAGGAACCAAGCAGTGTAAAGCAGTTGCGCTAATTGCTGTATCAGTGTGCCAACAGTGTTTTTAAGCCCTCCCACTTAATAGTGCTTAAATGGCAAATCTCCATTTGATTATACTCGGTGTCTTTCTGAGGTCAGGAATTTAATGTGAAACTAGGGACTTGCTCATGAATGTGACCCAGTCACTATAATATATACAAGTCTATTGAGTACTAAACAGGGTACTTAAATGCAGCATGCTTCTTTCCACTCTTCTGAGACCTGTTAAAGGAGCTATCTATAGCATTCCTATTTCTGTAAGACAGCACAGCAGTTGACCTCCCGAACGAGTTAAACTTTAAGCAGTGACTATAGCAGGATATTGTGTAACCTAGTAACATCAAATTCCAGCAACATACCACAGTGTTTTGTCTCCATCCTTTCCATTGGATACCATTTGAAATACCTTGTCTCTTTAAACAAATTTAAAAAAGGTTAGCACTTCTGCAGTTGTGTAACCACTGACAGTGTTCATCAAGCCTATTAGCTCAGCCTCTGTTCCATCCTTTCAGAAGAAGGGTTGATTAGTACCCCTTCACAGTAGTCATCCGTCTGTTTCCTAAGCTGCTTTTCGTACTGAAGGTTACAGTGATAGCAGGCTGAGCATGGTAGACGGCAATCTTTAGCATATTCTGTGGGATTCCCTGACAAGCTGAGGGATATTAATCCCTTCAGTAGATTGTGGATCTGCCCTGCTGCATTTGGGTTGTGCCTTGTACACTTTCAGTAGGAGGTATCTAAGGGACTCCTGTCCATACCACTTCAGATGATTTCTCTCATTACTGAGGAAGACTGATTGTATTTTGAAGTCTGTTGGATTTTTAAACTGCTCACGCTGTCAAAAAGTGGCTTGCTGCATTGATGTAGTATAGGAGTACAGCTGAAGCAGTCAGGTTCGATGAGCAGCTGGGCATCTGTTGGAGTGGACAGGGGGGAGTGTTGTGGAGCAGAATGCAACTTGCCATTATCCTTCAGATGAAGGTTGGCAGCTGTAGATGTGAACTTCGGGGTGGGGGGTGTTCAGCTCCTTAAGCCACTACTTGGCAGAAGTCTTCGGTTGTAGATGCATAGAAACACACAGTTGCATGGGGAAGACGTAGTGTTCTGCAGATTACCTGAGTGTCTTGATAGCCTTGTAGCATGGCCTGCGTAGCTTGTGTTTCGATACTTCGTAATATATACATTTAGCTAAGTGATGTTAGGTGAACATTTCTTGTATGATAAGATAGTATGACAGGTGCATCTCTTGAAAGAAAAGTCGTTGATGTTTTCTATAAAGGAAATGTTCAAGGGTGTCAGAACAAGTAGTACCAGCATTATCTTTTGTCTTCAGTAGGCAAAGGTTGATTGTAGCTAAACTAACCAATCTTAAGTACTGGTTTGAATTATAAGTTAGAGGTCCAAAGACTTGATTTTGGAAATGCTTAATACTGGCCTGTAAAAAGATGTAGACATTTGGAAGTTTTTTGTAGACTGGAAAAAGCCTTTGCAAACTGTTAAGAAGGGAAAATGTTTGAGCAAGTATTTCCTCAGTAAAATACTAATAATGGACTCTATGTACAACAACCTACAACAACCCACAGTATCAGATTTAATGCAGACGGTGCCTTTTTTATATCTCGGTCCTTCCCAGTGGTTGGCAGAATAGGGGTCACTTTGACCTGCAGTTTATTTGCTATTCAAGGACGGTGTGAATCCTGTCTGTGATGGACTACAAATCCCAGAGCTGAGATTTTTTTTTTTATTCTTGGAGTCCAGCTGTCCTTAACTAACACACTGCGATATCTGGAGGGAAACTTAGTCTTACTCGGCCTTGACCATCTGCTCCCCAAGTGACTAATGGCCTTTTCTTTTCTTCCTCCATCTTGCTTGTTGTCTCCTATTAGCACTGGAATCAGAAGTTAGGTGTTGGGGGTCATTGTCCACAGCTACTTTATTTTTTTCTTGTGGTCCTACTTTGCCACCCTCTAGAGTTAGCACGGCACACAGTTGCTGCATGGATTATGGTACCGCAGCACATAAGGGTACTTAAGTCCCCCAGCTCGGCTGCAGTGCTAGTACAGTGTTTGGTAAGCTAAAGTGCCACTGTTATAGGCAACTACTGCCTACCTTCCATGCAGAGGATGCTTATGCAGTGAGGTCTTGACACAGGCCTTCCCTGCACTTGAATGACCAAGCATTGACTTTTTATTCCTGTCTCTCCCAGGTTATCTTCTCCAACACCCAGGCTTGTTGGGAGTCTGAACGAAATTACCTGTCTTAGTGCGGTTGACACAAAGTTGTGCGGCAGGGTTGATGCAGAGCAAGATGTGAAAAGGATATATTATAATTACATAGTCAGTACAGGGTTGGTCTGAAAAGTGAAAATTTAAAATTGTCTGCAGGAATGTTACCTTGATAACCAGTTAACTTTTCTGTATATAAATATTGAATTTATTCACAAAACAAGCCCTACAGTCGGTAAACTGCACAGGGTAAAAACATTCCTCACAGACAACACAAGAATCTCCTTTGGCAGAACATACTATCTGTCATCGCTCATATGCTCATTCCACATTGTCTCCCCTTGATCAGACTGTGTCCATTCATTTCTTCCCTGTGGAGATTTCACCTAGAGCCGAAGAGAGAGAGAGCTGTCTTAAGGGAGGCCATCTTTCAGACAGCCACGAGGGTTCTTTGTGAGAGCATTCTGAATGGCCGTACTCCCACTGTTTTGTGGGACGAGTGAACCGCATCATTGTTGTAACCAACAATGTTCTCCCTTTGAGTATGCACTTCCATGCACTCAGTGTGAGGCTGCCACTTGGTCTGGTTAGCCTGTCATCTGCTCTTTTGTATTGCCAGCCCTCCTCTGAGGGATATTGGCAGTTTGTGATGCTAGCTCTGCCCTTCTGCTAAATGGGCCCATCCATCCTCTTTGCCAGTGCCATCAAGTGCCTGAGATGCTAGTTTAATCTTGGATTGCCTGACCAGTAGTTTGGTATTTATCCTTCTCTGTCGCCAGCTTTGGCACATTTTCACTAGTATTGGCTGTATAATTCAGTTCAGATCCAAGCAAATGTATAGTAAAATTATGAGAATTTGACAGAAGAGCTGAATTTGCCTCTCTGCACAGTAGCCAAATCCATCATTGTCACTTGCTTTATGAACTTGGAGGGCTAGAATACAGTGGTTACCTTAATACCACTTAGTTGTGCTTTGCTTACAGACAACTCCAACTGCCTCGCCATGGCATAATGTAGTCAGAGAGCCTACACTCCACCTTGTCAACAGTGGATATAAAAAGTTTACACACTCCTGTTAAAATGCCAGGCTTTTGTGATATAAAAAATGAGACCACAATAAATCATTTCAAAACTTTTCCCACCTTTAATGTGACCTATAACCTGTACAATTCAGTTGAAAAAATACTATAAGCTGGTTGCATAAGTGTGTATACCCTTAAACTAATACTTTGTTGAAGATCCTTTTGATTTAATTACAGCATTCAGTCTTCTTGGGTACACACCTGCCATCAATTAGAGACTGTGATCAACCCCAAATAAAGTTCAGCTGTCCTAGTAGGATTTTCCTAACATTTACTCAGTTGCCTGCTACAACAAAAGCCATAGTTTGCAGAGAGCTGACAAAGCGCACTTTCGTCTTAGTCCCCCAACTGTTCCATTCTATTTTGTACTTGAACCACATGTTGCTTCATAGGCATCAAGGTGAGAAACTTGGCTCATTTACAGGGGGTAGAGTAGGGATCAGGCACAAGTAATGCTATAGCTGTTCATTTCCATGTGCTGGGAATGCAAGCTATCATTGGACTGGGCTAACTGAGCTAAACACAGAAGGCGCAGAACCACAGATTTACTAGTGATCACAACAGTGTATAGAGTTTTATTTAGTAGATGCATCTGCAAAGTGCTTGTCTGTAGTCTGTCAGTGTTGGACTGAAAGATGATTTTTTTTTTTTTTGGAGCAACCATGTTATAATCAGTGGAGCACCTTGGAGAAAGTCCCCCAACCCACACTGTTCTGCCAATAGAGGAAGTAGTAATGCAGGATGGCATTTCTGGAAGGTGATATGTAATTTCTTTTTATGTGCAGCACAAGTAAACGTCTTCCCTTATGGCTAGAAAGAGCATGGTGGTTTAGCAATTTAATACATTTGCCTGACTGCTCCAGGGACTAGAGTTTAGTCCTGTCCTCTGGTCAGTCTGTGTGGATTCTGCATGCTGTCACTGAGTTTGTGTGTTTTCTCTGGATACTCCATTGTCTTCTCACCCCCCAAAAACATGCAAAAAACAGTCTGGTTGATTGGCTGCTTCCTTATAGCCCTGCTTGTGTTTGAAAAGTGCCGGAATGGAGCAGTTTACATTTAACATAGACTGACCAGATTAACGGATTAAAAGATGATTGCAGGTTTTATCTTCTCTGTAGAGGACTTTGTACTTTTAGTTGCTATGCATTTGTGTAACAGAAGCCTTGTTTTGCATAGTACTTTATGCTGCACTATCTTGTCATTACTTGATCGTATAATTTAACTGATATTCTTTGGGCGCTTTGTCAAATGGGTTTATTTTCTCTTCCTTTGTTGAACAGTGGCTTTTCAGCTTAGTTGTGTACATACAGACACACATACCTTATTTCTGCTTGTATCACATAATTTGCTCCTTTGCAAATCTTGAGAGTGTAAGAAATTTGTAAATCTTTAGGATGTGATAAGTGTTTCATTATGCAGAGTAACAAATTGGTGGTCTAAGGCTTATCGGCTGCATCATGTCGTCTTACAGATGTAGAAGAAAATGTGAGGAGCAGTTTTTCTAGTGATTGAAGGACTGTTAATTCCATGAACGTAACAGTGCTCAACATTATTGGTTTTAACTTTGAAAAATATCAGAAATACGTTTCTCCCAACGTGCTGGTAACTGTTTTACAGTTCATATGAGATGAGTCCGTTATCAGACTTATTTGGTATGCAAAACAAAGTGCTAAATGGTTGATTTTCATATTGAGAACTGACCATTTTCATTAGAGAATGGGTTGATCTTCTTACAGAAGAGTGGTGGTGAACGTTAAGGGACTCAGTGTTGCTGTGTGACTTGGTGTCTAACATGTTAGATTTGAGTTTCAGTTCTAATGTAAATCGCCCAGCGAGAGCTTTCAGTTAGAGGTGTACTGCGAGTAAGATTGCTTATAGAAGTGAATCAGGTTGCTTCTGTAGTGTTGTGTTTGTTTCAAAGGAGGAATTCTAAACCTATAAAGGAAACTAGCTGGAATGGCTTGATAAGGGAGTGCAAGAAGGATGCTGGGATTTGCTATTACTCGTCCTCTGAGAAGAGATGCTAAAATGCTCATATACAAAAGAGGAGTAATTCATTTAGTAACCAATGAAATTCATTTATACTTTTTCACAAGCACAGCCTAAGCCCTCTTGTGATTTACATTGTGTATTATTGCAGGAAAAGAAAACCTTGTAGTTATAACTGGAAGTGAGACAGATAATGATATGGTCAGGTTTCCTGTCATAACCCACTTATTGTTCAAGATGTGGATGTCAAAAAATTTCTTCTCATACAAGTTAGAGAAAATTGTTGCAGTGAAATATTTTACACCTTTGTGCAGCCGCACAGACGACAGGCAGAAATGTAATTTCCATCTGAACAAATTGCTTTAGACTGCCAAGCGCTTTACACTTCCACACTGTGTGTGTGTGTGTGTGTGTGTGTGTGTGTGTGTGTGTGTGTGTGTGTGTGTGTGCACTTCGAAATCTGTGTAAATGCTTTTGACCCTGTTCTGTGGTGACCACTGTTGCACTCTAGTACAAGACTAGAGCTTATCAGACTGCTTAAAAGAAGATTTAAGCCACTTTCTTACATCAGAAAGGTGCTCAACAAAGTCGTTTTTCTTGAATTTGGAGTGTAGTTGCGTGCTCCATGTACTGTGGTAAAATTGAGACTAATGTACAAGCAAGCCACAAATGTTAGTTGTCTGAATGAGTCCAAGAAAATGTGTACGGGGGGGGGGGGTCCGCAGTAACAGTCCTCTTTCCTGCATCTTTCTCACTGACAATGATCCAACCATTGCTTTCCATCTCTTATCTCTGAGTGTAATCCAAAATGACCAGCACTTTTATGAAGCACAAGGCACTTAAACATTTACAATTTTTCTTTCTCAATTTTCTGTCATACGATAACCTGCTTTATCCTTTTACAGGGCAAAGGGGACACCAGAGCCTGTCTTCGTACCTAGCGAGTGCAAGGCTTTGAAACACGTTTTGGACAGGACACTGGTCTGTCTCAAAAACAATCCTACAGTGTTCTCACATTTATGGGCAGTTACGAATGATCATAAAGCAACCTACTGCAAGTCTTTGAGAGATGGGAGGAAAACTGGGCTACATGAAAAATCTAACTTTGATACAGTGAGGCTGGTGTGTAATATTTGTATGCAGTTTGAGGAAAAACAGTAGTGTTTTATATCTTTTGGAGAATGGTAGTCTCTTTTTTCACAAAAGTGTGTGTGTGTGTGTGTGTGTGTGTGTGTGTGTGTGTGCGCATGTGTCAGAGCAAAGTTCAGACAAAATCTAGGCTGTCCTTCAAAGTCATATCTTAGGTGTGTAAATTTTATTAGACAAAGTTTGTATGGTGTCATTTTTCGCTGTTGCTGTTTAAAACGCTTTTATGTTTGATCTTAATGCCAGAAAGTTGCTGTCTGCTTAGTACAGTTGTTCATTTAAACAAAACCTTTGAGGAGTTTTGCATTTCCTCCTTGTACCCACAGGGGATTTTGCTGGCTTCCCTGGTTTTGTGTCCTTTATATCCAAGACATGCCATAGGTTAATAGGAGTTCTTCCATTTGACTATAGGTAGGTGTTGTGAGTAAAATATAGCTTCCCAGTGACTCTGAATTGTTTTAAATAGGGTTCAGGAAAATGAGTAAATTCAAACAAATTTTTTATTTTAACTTCCACTTTTGTATATCGGTAGCTTACTTTGGAGAAAGGCGGGTGATATGGGAGCAGGGCTAACATGACAAGGGGCAATATAGCATAGTCAGATGTACAACATAGTTGAATTGCTCCAGCTTTTCCTGACTGGTATGTAGTGGTATAGCATAAAAAGCTAAAACAATAGAGCAGATTGTTCTCGAACCACATTTACTAGTTAAATTATTAAATCCTGAAAATGTCAGCATATCCAAATCATGCCCAATTAACATTTTAACTTATGAGAAAAAGTAGTAATTTTTTCTGTAGTATGTTATTCTCTTTCCTAGACCATTGCAAGGAAAAGTTAATTGCATTTTTATTATCTCTTAATTTATCCCCAGCTACTTTCTTGCTCTGTTTGTGACTTTCATGATATTGTAACAGCAGTAGATATTATTCAGTCTTTTTTCATGCTGAAAAGTAGTTCACTTTTGCACATTTGATTCCAGACATTTTTCTTAACATCACATTGGCATTTATTGCTTTTATACATGGATATATATTGCTTTTTATTGCATATTAACACTCACCTGGCAAAGATCCAGATTAGCTACTGGGCTGTAAGTAATGTCTTAAAAAGAATGAAGTGAGTTGCTTATTAGTTGTGCAAATCTGGTAAGTTTAAATGATAGTATGGCTGGGGGCAATTCTCTTAGTATTTGAGTTTTGATTGCAGTAATATAAAGTAGTGACTTACTGTATCTTTTTACAAGGCAGAAAAGCCATTAACAACTCCGTTCATGTTCTGGGTAAAATTTGTGTGTTATACCCAGAAGAAGCTTAGAACTTTATGGCAGGTAGCTGGCCTGCTGATATTCATAGGTGCCAGGAGATAGCTAGGCTAATGGCTTAAGAGCCCTTACAAGCCTAGGCAGTCGAACCCGACTTTGTTCGATTATGTGGTCTTTAGTGGAAGAGGATAACATAGCTTTGTGCCTATGCCTTGTGTATTTTACAGATTGTTCCTTACCGCAAGGGACATGAGCGCTACCCCAAGTGTGAATTTTTGATTCCCCACCTGTTGATCCAAATTACATTTGAAGAGAGCCTAGGAAGGGCTCTGCGTAACGTGAATAGGAAGCCTTTTCCAAAGAAGAGGTAATCTCCGAGATGCATATCTGTCTCTTCATGTTTTGTTTGAGTCACACACCAGCTTTGCTCTGATTACTGCATCTGTGTATAGGTAGGTACTAGGCTGTCAGCCCAAGGGCCTACGTAAGCCTAGCCAATAAGGTTCCCTGGCTTCCGCCACCCAAGAAAGTTATTTTCCTGTGCCAGTGTCGAGCAGAGACACAGAAGTGATCCCCGGGGTGTATTTCCTATTTCCCATCCACTCATGAGTGCTAATGAAGAACTTTGCTTGACATAGATGGGTAGCCTGTTCAGAGTATGGGAAGTCTCTGGGACAGGAATCTATCCCTCCAGCATGTCCTGTTTATTGTGGTGACAAGGTTTAGGTCCCTAGAGCGTGTAGCTTGGAGGGATTGGAATTTCTTTAGGTGTAGCATGTCCAACAGCTCTGGGTCTGATATGTTAGGCAGAAATCACCTCGGAGTAGGTGATTATGCTATGGAATAAAGCTGGAGTTTTTTGACGCGGTCAGTGTAGGGCATTTGTTTGAGGCCAGTAATCCTCTTTTTGAGGTACTTCTGTGGCCTTTCTAGGTGCTGCAGATGTCTTGTGAGGTACATTCCACAAGGGGTGTTGTACTCTATAATGGGTCTAATGAGTGTCGAGTAGAGGGGAACAATGACCTCTCTTTTTCCTGGATGAGAGAACCCTTTTATGATGAGGTGTGCCACGTAGCGATGTGACTATCAAAGGAGAGACTACTGCCCACCTGGGTCCCAAGGTCTCTTATCACACATTCGGTGTTAAGTAGATTGCTGCCTTATGTGGTAGTTCATGGGTATAGAGTTTTTACCAAAGGGGATGACGCTGCACTTTTTGGCATTGAGCTTGAGGCCATGGCTCTGACACCAGGCATCTGTCACAGCGAGGCCCTTCTATAGGATGTCCACATCATTTGGGGACTTGACTATGGCTCCAAGTTTGCAGTCATCTGCGAACTTCGTTAGCCAGAGGCCTTCTGTGTTAGCCTGTACTTCAGAGAAGTAGATACCAAACAGGAGAGGTCCCAGGACGGAACCCTGTGTTACTCCACTTGTCACTGCTTTGAAGTCAGATTTGGAGTCTGCAACTTTTACAGTGTGGGTTCTGTCAGTGAGCCAGTTGGCAAACCATCTTGTGACTTAGGGATTTATACCTAGTTTAGTGAGTTTAGCTATAATTCCAGAATGGGGGATGGTGTTGAAAGCCTTGGCGAGGTCAAGATAGACTGTGTGAACCACCTTACCCTCATCTGCGGCTTTGGCGACTGCCTCAAAGACGTCGATCAGGTTCAGGAGGCATGATCTGCCTTTTACAAACCCGAACTGGGTGGGATCCAGAGTTTGGAGGTTACCAATGTCTTTGTTTATGAGTTCCATGATGATACGTTCCATGGCCTTGCAGACCAGGCTCGTCAGGTTAATAGGTCGATAGTTCCCAGGATCAGTGGTGGCTCCCCCTTTGTGGAGTGGGATAACTGTTGCTGTGCACCATTCAGTGGGCACAAAGCCTGATGCAAAGCTATTATTGAACATGGTGCTTAAGTGGGGAGCCAATTCGTTCTGAAGTTCATGTAAAACGCAGCCTGGGATGTTGTCTGGTCCCATGGATGCTGTGTTTTTGGCTTTAGAGAGTGCAGCTTTTACCTGCATAGTTGTGATTACAGGGACTCTGCATTCTTCCTGTATAGGTATGGGCCCTTTAAGGGGTGTGGGGGGGGGGGGTAAAGTTAGCACTGAACCTATCTGCCAGGATGTTGGTAATATCAGTTGGTTCTGTAATTTTCATGCCTTAGTGCTGTAACTCGGAGCAGATCTGGGTGTTGCCATCGAGATTCTTGACATAGGTATAGAATGCTTTGTGGTTGTCCTTAGAATTAGTGGCGATTTTGTTTTCATAGCTAGCTTTGGAGGATCTTCTAAGGGATCTCAGCTTCTTACTGAGGCTGACCAGGGAGCTCCTCCACTCATGGGATTCTACTCTCTTTTGCAACAGTCTCTTCCTTCTGTTGTACAGTTTGTTTATGGCAGGGGACCACCAGATTGGCTTCCTTTTTTAGAGGATAGCGTCTTGGTTCTGTTTGGGATAGCATGATCCATGCACTCGTGTAAGTGCTTATAGAGTGCATTTGTGTAGGATTCAGCAATTGTAACTGTATTGTCCATCTTCATGTGTGTCATGAAGTTCACCACTTCTGTCTTAAGAATGAAGTTGGCTTTGGAGAACACTTTTACCATTGTTTCCTTAATGGGAGGTGGGGGCAGGATGTGGATATCAAGGGTGATTAGCTTATGGTCTGATCAGACGAACGAGGAGTTGACTTCAGGTGTGGAACACCGGTCACTCATGTTGGTAATGACTAGGTCTAGAATATTGTTGCCCCAGGTGGGGATGTGGATAAGTTGATCCAGGGCATTGGAGTTTATGAATTCCAGAAAGCGTTGAGCTAAGGAGTTGGTACACGAGTATTTCTCCCAGTTAATGGTGGGTAGTTGAAGTCGCCCATTATTAGGGTGTTTGGTTAAACCCTAATATTTTTCAGTGCAAGAAAAGAGGAGTGGGAATCCTGGGGCATGGTGGGGGATCTGTAGCAAGCTGCAATTTGAATTGCAGTTTTGCCCAGAGTTAGTTGCACTTGGATAACCTCGGATGCATTATGCTGAGCAACTAGCCTGGAGTTGTGAATATCCTTAATGAATGTGGACTCACCTCCGCCTTTGGTGTTTCGGTCCAGGTTACATGGCCGAAAAGTGTGGTATGAGTTATAGCCTAGTAGTGCAGGGGTGCTCTCTGGAGCCTTGTATTAGGTCTCAGTCACTGCAGGGATATCGATGTTCTCCATTTTAAGGAGTGCCTCGAGTGAGTGCATTTTGAGATTTAGACTTCTAGCATTGAGTAGCATTACCCTCAGTTTTTGCTTGCCTGTTCCTGTTACGGTGGTGAATTTGTTATTTGAACCTTGCCTATAAAAGGCAGTATAGGGCCAGCAAGAGCCTTAGCCAGTATCCGTAATCCCAGGGGTGACAGGTGCAGGCCATCTGTGGCAAAGCATCGTGGTCAGTCAACCATGTCATCCCAAGCAGACAGTTACTGGATCCCCTTAGAATGACACCAGAAGCTTAGCCAATTGTTGAAGTCAGTCATTTTGTCCTTGTACTGTGGTATCATTCGGGGTGATGGCAGAATGCTACTCGGGGCTAGGGTCATACCTGCCTGGGCTACAAGATCGGAGAGCTCTTCCATGTCTCTCTTCATGTAGTCCAGGGAGGTACGTCTCGGGCCATTCACACCAACATGGACAATGACAGTCATATTTGTACTTGTTGTGGAGTGACTTGAGTGCTTGGGTTATGTGGTGGATCCTGGCACCCGACAGGCAGCTGACAGTAACCTTCTCCTTGTTTAGCCTGGTGAGTGGGAAATCAGTGTGCCTGACTATAGAGTCACCTATGATTAGTGTGATGGGTACGTTGTTTTGCCTTGTTGGCTGTGGTTGAGTGGCACATTGAGGCTGTGGACTGTATTGTGTCATTTGGGTTGTGTTGGGGGATGGAGGTTGCTTGCGTTTCTGCTTTGGAGGTCTCTGCTGCTTAGACATATTATTATTGAGAGCCTCCGCGAATGTTTTGGTGTTGTGTGGATTTTGGTGGTGTAGATTTAGTGAGACTATGTGATGAATGTGGTGTGGTGCAAATGTTTACCTTCTCCTCATGACTGTCAAGTTCAGTTTTGGTTGGAGAGAGCTTTACCTCCAGTTTGGCTAGATAAGTGCATCTCTCACAGGTTGTAGTGTTGGGTGGTAGGAGGAGAGGGTTGTCATGTGTTCATGAGGCAATTTCTACACTGCCTCAAGATGCCCAGATTCATCAGATAGACAGGAGAGAACACTGGGAGCTGACCCTTGGACATGCCTGAATAAAAAATATTTTCCTCTAGATAAGTGAGGAAAGTGAGTACAAGAGCTGTTTTTCTGTAAGCAAGTGAGAAAAGTAAGTACAAAAACTGTTTTCCTCTAGGTAATGAGGAAGATTTAGTGCTTACAAGTTTTGAACAAGTGCTGAGCATGAATAAGCAAATTTGAGTGCTAAAACTAAGAAGCTGTATCTGCACTGGACGAGTTACAGGACAGAAACAAGTGCAAATGCAGACTTTCAGATCAGAAAGTTGAGAGAGATGGAAGAGATTGCACAAACGGCCAATAACTACAATATCTGGGGCAGAATCACTCCTTATGTGGTAGACATGTTGCCTAGTGCTTACCACTCCCACTGATGAGCTAGAAGGCTTCCCCCCAACACAGAAAGGCTTGGGGGGCTCAGAAGCTTACATACATTTCTGGATACAGCAAATCTGTATCTGGAACACTAGTTACAGGAAAGGTAAGACTATGGTTCGAGTGAAGACCCAGGAGGTAGAGCAGTGACTGGGTCGGGGACCGTTGAAACAGTATAGTTGGTGGTCTACTCAGTCATGTTGGGGGTGGATAATTACTGGTGCTTCTCTAGCGCAGGAAGTTCTGCATTCTTGTTTCATACCCTCTAGCTGTGTCTAGAAACCTGATGTTGTTTTCATCCTGCAGATATGGTTAAGAATGTGCATGTGTGCTGTCTGTTTGTGGTGCAGTGGATGCATGGGGATGACAATGGATGAATGAGAACCCCATGCACCCAACCATAATTACATCCACATGTTGCATTACTTTGTCAGTAGGGTTTAGCATCCCAGTGGTGGCTGCATTAGTGATGGCATTAGATTCACAGTGGTGGCCTGCTAGAAGGAAGAAATTGGAGTTTGATGTTAGTGGGCTAGTGTTTTGAGGTGTAAAAGTGCTTCTGTATAAAAAAAAGAAAAAAAATGGTACCCAAGGTCAACTTGAATATGTGTGGTCCATTAATAATTGTATAGACAAGCCATGCGGACGTCAAATTTTTCTTATTGTTAAGTCTTTTTTGTTTCTTTTTAATGCATTCCAAGTGCCCCACACAATATTTCTCCATACGTTACCTTTTTTTTTTTTTTTTTTTTGCAAACCATGTTGTTCTATGAAGTCTTTTAATAACTTCATGGGATCTGGTCAGGGCACTTGTTACTAAACCTCACTTGCTGCCCAGTAGGTGGGAGAGGAGAATCATTTGGTGTTTTGAGCATTAACAAAACAAATAGTTGGACAATCTTCTTACCAAAACAAGAAAGGAAAACCATAAAAGTCTATTTAGCAGCTTGCAACTAATGCAGATAATTTTGCAAACTATTGTTGATATGGTCTCCTCCTTTATATGCAGACAAAACTTCTTGGGGTACTGCCAGTTTGACTTGATGAAAACAAGGAAGGATTTGTTCAAATGCAAAATGTAATGCATTGTGGAAAAGAGCAACCTTGTCTGAAAGGCAAAATCCTCTGTATATGTCTGACTTTATTTGGGTAGTATGACTTGCAGAATATTTATATAAAAAAAAAAACTTAGATGGACATAAGTACTGTATAGCGGGTATCAATAAGTTTAACCTCTGACCTGTATTATCCTTTCTTTATTGCCATTGTTGCAGTGTGTCTATTCCATGCCATCCTGAATTCTTCTACAGCTTCATGTCCATGAATGCCTGTGCACTGCATGTTCACAGCCTATTATGTAGAGATACATTCTAATAGTGTCTCTCGGCTGGAGTGCCTTCTGTATGGAATCTGCATGTCCTCCCCGCAGTCGAGTGGCTTCCGAAAGACGTGTCAATGGGCATGCCTTCGCTGAAGGTTGGGCATTGGGCTGGCAACTCGGCAACATAAAATCAACTGCCAATCATTAGCAGACTGGAGTTCCACTGTGGTGACCCCTAACCAGGAAAAGCCGAAAAGACAAGACATTCTGATATTGTCTCTTGAGTTGTACTCCTCTCGTTGTTATACTCTTCCTTTTGACTTCTTGTAAAGTATATCAAAATTTGTCATGTCGTCCCTAGATCTCCTTTTCTGGGTGACATGTATGACAAGTTCTTGTGTAGTACAGTCTCCAGTTCACACATTTTATTTTGGTGATGTGTCATTTGACTTCCTTTATACTGTCTGTTCTTGTGGAGAGTTGGTTGCTAGAATGACTCACAGTACTTGATAGTGTCACACCAGTTTTATCTACAGAGAATAACTACTGTTTTTTTTTTTTGGAATATTGCTGTACCTTTACACCACAAAATTACTTATATATATATATATATATATATATATATATATATATATATATATGTGTGTGTGTACACGTATGTGATATAATTACAGTCGTCATTGTTAATGTATAACTACATAGCCTAGTATAAACCTATGAACCTATCTGCCCTAAGGCATTTATAAGCCTAGCCCAAAGTTTTGTGGCTTACGCCACCCCTTATATGAAAAAATACTGTGCCCATTAGTTTGTTGTGCCTCTGTCCAGCAGTGACACAGAGATGATTCCCGGGGTAAACTTACAATCTCCGATCCACAGGTCAAGATTTCTCTTGAACAAGAGCCAGCGAGGTGCTCTCTCACATGGACCGGGATTTTATTCCACAGCATAGGGAGTCTCTATCTATCCCTCCAGCACGTCCTATTTATATCCGTGCTAAGGTTTAAGTCGCTTGCTCTAGTGGTTTTGGTGGATTTGGATTTTTTGAGGTGGAGCATGTCCATTAATTCTGGGTTGGACATGGCCTTGTATGTCAGGCACATGTCACTTCTGAGCAGACGGTATGCGACTGAATAGAGCTGGAGTTTCTTCAATCTGGCAGAAGGATGGAGGGTTTCTGTGGAGGAGGAGGATTTGACAATGACTTTGCATTCTTGTTTTTTAGACTGTGGTCAGAGAAATAAATAGTGAACAGTAGCAGTCCCAGCACTGAGCCCTGTGGGGTACCACTGTTCACCTTCATGATGCTGCCCCCTGCACTGTGTGGTTCTCCTTTAGCCAATAAGCTATCAATCACTTAAATATAGTGATCCATTTGTAATGTATTTAATTTATTATGCCAGCATAGGGGGTGGTGTCAGATGCTTTGGACAAATCAAGGTAGGCTGTGTGTGTGTGTGTACAGTGTGACCACTATCAAGTGCTTGATACCTTTTCAAAGAAGTTTACCATGTTCATTAGGTGGGATCTACTTTTTATTAGAACTAGGTGGGATCTACATTTTACAAAACCAAGTTGCTTTGGACCAAGCGTGATGAGATCTGTAATGCCAATCTTAAGTCTGTTATAATGTGTTCCATGGCCTTACAGATGATACTTATCAGGCTGATCGGTCTGTACTTTCCAGGGTTGGTAGTAGGGCCAACTTTATGGAATGTCTTCATGGGTGCTGTATGCACTATGTCTGGAACTAAGCCTCTGGTCAGGCTCTTGGTAACTAGCTTGTGGAGAGGTTCTGCCAGGCCTTGACTAATATTCGTTAACAAATAGCTCAGTATGTTATCTGGCCCGATGAAGGAAGTGTTTTTATTCTTGGACAGCACTTTCAGTGTATTATGTGGGATGTAGTGATGTGGGAGGAGGGAGTTATTTGAAAGATAAGGGATTGTAGGGCTGCGGGTACTCCCCACAGGAGTGAAATTTACATGTTTTGTATCCCACTATATTAATACTGGGTCTGAGTAGGTTTTCCATTTAGTCTAAGTTCTGTACATTGTTGAGTGTTTTCTTAACACAACTAAAGAAGGATATTGTAATTGTCCTGGACTTCGGGTACCACGATAAGTTCATGGGCTATTAATTATCTTTTTTTTTTTTAATTTAGACAGTTTCCCAATATTTTCATTGATTTGGGGGTCTTTAACAGTCTGGTCCATTGAGTTTTTATTTACTAGATATGAAAGCTTCCAATTATCTGCTAGGTTGGAGGTGTATGTATTCCAGCCAATTGATGTGTAGGTAGTGTCCTAGAACTAAGTCCATCATCCAGGCAGTGAGTTGCACTATGGAGTAGTGTACCCTCTTATGTACAAGTATTAATCTAGGGACTGACAGTGTAAGCCTTTTTATTTTAGTGTTCACATCACTGCACCTTTTTTATCATTAAGCCCTTAACCCCTTTAAAACTCTTCATTCCTTCCAACCCATGTTATCTTAGGACACTGTGTCTTAAGAATTAGGGATCATGGCACACATCAGTGGAGGTCAGGAGATTTTATTTTTTGTAATGCTGTTAAACACACCCCTTCTGCTGAGCCCATGGTGAAGGTGAGCTTTCTCACAACTTCGATTTGTAACTAGAAAGCATGTGCACTGCTTTGTAGTTGTGCTCTTCTAAAGTCCTAAGTCATACAAGCTTTAATTTGTGGCCTTCCAGTCAACACCCTACACCCCTCTGGGCAACATTAGCTGCTCACTGCCCTCCTTCCCTGGTTGTCTTTTGTAGTACCTTGCTTTTCAGGCAAAATGATGGGCAAAAACCGCTCTATACCACAGTGCTTGTAACTTTTGGGGTGATCAAAGTATGCTGAGCTATAATGCAGTTATGGCATATTATTTATAGAACTTTGGTTCAGTTTTGATCACAAGGGATCATGGTTTTGTCATAACACTTGATTTGTATCCAGTCACCTTCCATGTCTCCATTGCATACTTTCTGGAAACTTTGAACAGTGGCGTTTTATTTGTGATGCATTTTATGATATGGCTTAATGCCTGTTGAGTTAAATTATTCATCATCTGCTTTATTTCTGAAGCCACTTCATGCTTGTTGGCTTGTTTTTATCTCATGCTTTTAATTTATGCAAGTAATATTTTAAACCATGCAGTTTTGTCAGGTTGGAAAATTATTTGCCTCTTGTTAGTCACTGTGGTAATGTATGCTTTTTGTGTGTTTATGCATACAGGCATCCTTTCTGCATGCTCTCTGGATGTCAGAGCTGGTTTAGTACATACATATTTGTTGGCATTATGTATTGTACTTGATTTTAATGGGTTCCAGAACTGTTTCATTGCACACAGTTTGCTTCAGTAAGGATATTAAGATTGTTAATATTAGAGGAGCAGTTTAGTAACACCAGAGTATTTCTCATTAACCATTTCTGCATCCGCTGCATTTGCACTTTTGAGGTGTTTATCACATCTTTCCATTCATTAATTTATTGTTGAATGGCTGAATCAGCAGAATGGTTTCAGGGAAGATGCAGTCCTTTTTTGTCATATTAATATTTTGGGGTACTGATGTCTATCACAAATACCAGAAATTATTTGTGAATTACTTTGGAAGTATTGGGTGTGCCATACAGTAAAATTCCTTGCACAACAGTGGCACTAGTACTAGAATGTAACATTTAGAAAATGTTTTTCCTACTTTGCTGGCTTCAGTAGTTTGCAGATGGTACTTTGTTTTATGTTTTTACTGTGGTCTTACTTTCCATGTTAGTAGTCTGAAATGTTGTTTTAAAGACAAAATGTCTTGTATTTTACTTTGTAAAATGCAGTTTCAGCTGTTCAGGTTTGGTATTATATTACTGTTTTTTTAATGATGCATGTTCCCCGTCCTGGGTAGGTGTGCCTTTCCAAGGGACATTTTTTCGAAGCAACAGGATTTTTTTTTTTAATTTACTTTTGCTTTCTGGGAAGGTCTAAGTAGGAACAATGCCCATTTTCAACAGTGACTTGGAGAGAAAAGCTCCACCAGATAGTAGATCTATCAATTTTAAAACAAGGTGTAAAGAGGTATGTACAAAATACTGAAATTCAGTAAAATTGAATAAACAGGAAGTATTTCACTAGAATATACAACGTAGTAAGTTCTAGGAAATGACAGTAGTGCATATTGCAGATTTCTGCATAATATCCAGGGCTTCTTGAAACACTGCTTCTGCTGGCAGCCTCTTAATCAAGTTGCATTACAGAGCTTTCTGGTAATCCTTTCTACAGATTCTGAAATGCACTTTGTCCTTAATGGTGTTGGAAATTTATAAGCAACTTTACTTTCTTGGTTTCAGATTGTGCAACAGATTTCTTGATATTACATGACAACATATTATTTGCTGCGTGACTGCCAGTCTTGCTGCTTTTACAGATGGAAAAATGTGTCTTCTCTTCTTTATTCCATGTTGTAATCAAGAGGAAGAACAGTTACAGTCCCTACTTCCCAAGTCTGTCATATTTTACATCCTGTATATAATTGTTACATTTCCCAGTAGAATGGTCTATCGTTACAAATGCATAGAAAAGGTTACAAGTTCACACATCTTTTTTACGCTGCTGTGAGAGGCATCGGAGATTAACATATTTTTATTTTACCAGCTATAGGTTTTGTAAGGATTAAGTTCACTTCCCATGTCAGTTACAGTTTGACTTGGAAAAGAATGTCAGATTTGTTCTCTGACATCACAATACATATAGATGGATTCAGAGTATTGAAATGTTCCATCAGAGTAATGTTAAACAAAATTCAATAAGCTGATGCCTTTCCCTGAAGTACCAGTGGGATGATGGCAGAATGGTTAAGGTGTTTACCTTGCAGACACAAGTTGCAGGGTTTGATTCTCACATAGGGTAATTGGCAAGGCTTAAAATGGCCCACAAGGGCAATTAGCGTAGTACTAATCTATGAACCTATGAACCAAGACATTTCTTAACGCTTGTGTGCACCAGCAATATTGAATTGAAGTATAGAGGCTGTGGATGTCTAGTGATATAAAGAAATAATCTTCCTTCCATACAAAAACATAGAATACATTTAAAAGAAGTCTAGAGTATTTCAAGTATTATGACAGTGTATTGACTTTGACCCGTGTTTAGCAATCGGCAGACCAGCTCCATCAATGGAAATATCCACCCCTGAAACAAAGAAATCAAGTCAAACAAAGATTCTGTCTTTTCAGTGATGATTTCCCTTGAAAAGGGACCTTCATATACAAGAAACAGAAACCATTGAACTACGAAATGTTCAAAAGATACTTGGTTTCTATGGCAGTGGCACAAATCCTGCTTTGATGGTAGAAATACTGCTCTTGCTTGCCATTACAGTGCAGTCAATCCAAAAGCTGTCATCCTGTTCTGAATTGGCTAGATTTTGATATGAGCCTGGTGGTGGAATTGTTTCTTAAGATATTGTGTCTCCTGTGAATGAGTGTGTTATGCACGTTATGATGAAATCTCTTAAGCAGTTTTGAAACATGTCAGGAATTGAGTGTATTGAGTTATTTTGATGTGCTGGTGGGCCGAATTATAAATAGCTAACTGTATGTGGAAGTCCTGTATACCACCACCCTTTTCATTGATTCTGACCCTCTGACAGCATGTTTTATGATCTGTAAAAGTTGCTGATTTTGAGCCCAATCTCTGATTTTTCATTAACTCAGGAGAGTCAAGTATAGTAAGGAACTTCCATTTACTAAATTTATTTTGCTTGCTATTTACATTTGCTGGTCTTACATTTTCATTGAAGTGTTAAGGAGAAAAAAAATCTCTATTGGAAAAGTAACAACACTGAAAAATTAAGTACAGAATACAATACATTGTTGAAAAAGTGCTAATTGAATGGCTTCCATCCAGATTTCTTGATAGAATATCAAAGGAAATTTGCCCTTTCCCCTGATATGGTATGACCGGAGAAGTGTTTCTTCAGCAGTGTTTGCTTAAGTGACCTGTCAGTGAAATAGGAGATTACATCAGCCATATATTCTGATAAAGTTTATAGCATCATGCATCTTAAGTAGATGGCAGCTAGTGAGGAGATTGTCCATGGGCTGTTAATGAGCTACTTTCTGTGGTGAAAAGTTTGATTCCCTTAGTCTTCATGTGCCTACTGTGCAACATTGAGCAAGGCACCTAACCAGACGGCTGTTGGGGCAACTGGGAATTTTGGGCTAAGCTCTTCAGTGGTCTGCTGAACTATATTCTTAGTAAGCTACCGTTGAACCTGTGACATAGAAAGAAAAGATTACACGTCATTCGGGATGTAGATGACTACGAATAAACTTTGACCTTTTTGTTATATAATGAGCTACTAATCTGTTAAATACCAAGCCGTACCGCAGTACGTAGTGCATTTACTGTGAGCCTGACCTCACATTTTTCTGTGCAATCAAGAGAGGCCTCCAGAAAATGTCATTGAAGGAAATAGGACTGGATGAGAACAAAATGTGAAACACAAGTGAATCTTGTTTGTAATGTTGCAAAAGCCGTAGTAATGTTAGGAGCGGGAGAAGTTGAGCAGTGAATATTTCAATGGTTTAATAGCATAGGTCATCTGTAAAGCTGATAAAATGTGTCCAAAACTAAGGAATACTGGTCATCGGAAAACTGAGTTAGGTAAAGATAAATAGAAAGAGAAGCCTTTAGGGCCAGTTGTCAAGAGTTAAATAATGCTAGAACTACAATCGTAGGGATGTTTGACAAGAGATGGTGTGTTCTGGTTAAGGTTTAAGCAATAGTGCATTGATATTTCCACACTGTAGCTGATTTTTTAAAGGTACAGGTTTAAAAGGTATTTTTCAAGGATGCATTGGACTTGATAAGGAGAATTGATTCCAAAAATGACTTGCATCAACAGCAGAATGTTAAAAAATTTATTTTTATTAGTGGGAAGAGTCTTCTCCATTGTTTACTTGCAACTGTTCACTGCTTCAGTGGTTTGGTGACTTCCTTATATTAATTCATTGTTCTCATTTGCATAAACCCTTTTTATATTTTTAAAAATGTTTGGCCACTATATTGCGGACTGTCTTCTGCATCTGATGCTTGTCCTTTATCTTTGTTACTAAGAGCCACTTTATTCTGCGGGCCTAATCCAGTATTTGCTCTGTTAGATATGCAATTGTTTTTATAAGGATTTTTTTGTTCTTAAACCTTTCCCATGCCTTGCTCTCACACCTGATGTGCAGAGGTATGTTCACAGCTGGTTGATCTAAATGTGAGTGCAGTTTTATATCATTTCATAAATGTACTTGGTGTTACAGTGTTTGAACTTGGTTGATTGAATGATGTTAACTTTGGCTTCCAGTGATCTGCTGATCTGGTCAATCATCTTGTCTGTTTTGCTAGTGTTTGGTGTTTTACATGGCTATTTTTGGATGATGGTTCTTGCATGAAGTTTTCCTGTGGTAATGGTGTTGTGCTTTGGCAACTTGTGTACAACATTGAAAGGACTTTGACTGGACTTGGTTTTTATTTAGCTGATGTAGACTGATTTATGCCAAGTCATTCTTACCTTGTTATGCATATTGTTCCCTTTTTATTAGCTTCATTACGGTTTCACTGTTTAGTGTGACAGTTTAGCACAGAATATAAAGGTTATGAGCTGCTAAAAAGCTTCATCCCAGTAGCCTTATGTATCAACCTTTTAAACACAGCATGTAGTAAAACCAAGTGAGTGTGTGTGTATGTGAGCATGTTTGTGTGTTAGCGAACACGTGTATTTTTAATGTTTGATAAGGAAATGTTTAGTCATGTGACTCTCTAGTTAGGCATACAGACTTTACTTTCACCAAACTGGAAAAGAATAGGGTAGCTGTAGGGTACTTATCCAGTGCCAGGGTCTGTGATGTTATAAGGGTCCTAAGGACCCTTAAGATGGAAATATATGACTATGAACTAATGGTAGTCCATGTGTGAGCGAATGACCTTGGACACTCTATACAGAGGAACATGTGGAGTGACATAATGGTACTTGCTGTGCATGTTTTAAAGGCATTAAAGACACTGGTCTTATCTAGTATCTTGCCTTCACCAGGGATAATGCTTAGATACCAAGACAAGGTAATTGGATTAACAGTTAGTTATGTAACTGGTGTCATTCTAAGAAGGTCTGGTATAAGTCTGTCTATGATGAGATGCTGGACAATACTTCCTGTTTTGCTAGGAGTGGCTTAAACCCGTCATACCAGGGCTCCCACATACCGACAAATTTTTTGCTGCCCCCATAGTACCTGTTTTGAGCAAAATCCCACTGCTAGTCCTTCCTACATCACAGACCGAATCTCATTTGTACAACATCATGATGGCACTAGTCAGTGTTAGGAGTCTAAATAGAAAAATGCCAGAACTTGAGGCACTTCTGCAACTCTTAATATATTAATATTTGTGTAGTTACTGAGATGTGGTTTCAGTAAAATAATCCAAACTACCCTTAAGTCCAACTTTTACTTCATTGCTAGCCACAGATTCATATAAGAATCTTCCCAGAGGTCATGGAAATTACATTAGCACCACCAAGGCATTAATTATCAAACCAAGTACTCTTTTACTAGGGGACTTCATTTACCACAGCATTGATTGGCACACTTAATCCTCTAGGAATAGTTATGCTCAAACTTTCCTAAGACTTTAATGCCAGTGCGCTGGAGAAAATTGTAGAACTACCATCTTCATACTCTTAACATGTGTCACCTGTTTTTTACCAACTTAACCCCCACCTGCATCTCCTCATCCCTGGTTAATTCTGACAACAAATTGGTCCTCTTCTCTGTCAGGCCTAGTTGTTCTACCTGCTCAAACAAGCGAGACCATCTTTAGGGAGTTCTCCTAGACAAACATACTTCACCGTGTAGAAAATGTATGCAAAATCCCCAGCAATCTCTTCAAGTGTAGCTGTTCTAGAGGAATGCCACTTTCATCTCGGACTTTTACCAACTCCTAAATGGCTTCATAGACAAGTCAGTACCCATTCCTCCTAAATATAATAAAGTTCAGAAAAAAATCTCTGGTGAAACTCTGTATAAATAGTATAAAAACATAGAAATGAAAAGTTGCAAGAAATTCGTACCCCAGTACCTTGAGACCACACTGAAACATGCCAGCAATGAGCGCCATGAGAGAATGTAAAGCAGAATATGAGCTTAACGTTCATAGGTGTATACAGAGTTAATGACCACTGGGACTTTTATAAGCCATGCAACCCAAATTTATCCCATGAGTTATCGTGCCTTAGAGATTATTTTAAGGGGTATATATTAGGGCATGATTTAACATCTGCCTCTGTCCGTTAGGGACATAGGTGTCAGACCAGGGCTGAATTTCTGATTTCCCATCCACTGGTCCAGGTTGTACTTGAATAGAGTTGGGTAAGGGCTCTGCTTCACATGGATGGCCTATTTCAGAGAAAGGTGATTCTCTGAGATGCATGCTTGTCCCTTCAACCTGTCCTGTTTGTCACAGGCAAAGTTTTAAATCTTTAGCTCTATTAGTTCTGGTGCTGTTTCTTTATTTAGCTGATACAGACTGATTTATGCCAGGTCACGGTTACCTTGTGATGTATATTCTTCCCTTCTTGTTATCTTCATTACAGTTTCATTGTTAGGGCATGAAATGCGGAAATACAGAAGGTCCATGAGAGCAGGAGTCAAGGATTCCTTGTATGTCAGGCATAAATCGCCTCTCAGCAGTCTGTAGGCAACCGTTATTAGAGATAGGACTTCGAGACGATCTGCATAGGACTCTATTTTTTTTTTTTGAGAGGAACCTCTGTGTACACTCCTGTTTTTTTCATGTGCCTGGTTGGGTACTTACAGAAAGGGGTGTTGCACTCAGTGACGGATCTGATGATGGCTGAGTACAGTAGTGGAATGACATCACTGAACCTAGATGCCATGCCCTTATTTATAGGATGAGTGAAATAGAATAATTTTCTTACAACTGCCAGACACATGTTGGTCAGAAGCCAGGTTACTATGTATGTAAGTCTCCAAATCCCTGATTTTTGTTTGTCTTTAGGAGTTTTTATTAATGAAGTAGCTTCCTTGTTTGGCTGACTTCCCAAAATGTACTATTATGCATTTCTTGGCATTGAGTTTAAGCTGTGGCTTTGGCACCAGTCATTTTTCTGTTAGACATTTCTGTAAAATGTTAGCGTCTTGTGGGGTGTAGGGGTGGGGTCTGTGATTACCAAGTTTGCAGAAAATTGCAAACTAGGAGCAATCCAAAGGCACTTGACTTTGCCCTCAACTTCCAAAAAGTAAATACCAAAGAGATGTGGGCCCAGCACAGAGCCCTGGGGGATGCCACTGGAGACAGTCCCTCTTTGTGGAGGTGGTGTCTCCAGTCCTAACTTCCTGGGTCCTCTCTATGTGCCATGTGGCTCTCCAGCAAGTTACATGGGTTTTTTTGCCTAATTCCATGAGCTTGTTTACACTTCCTGAGTGTGCGGTATTATATCAAATGCCTTAGCTAGGTCAAGGTAGGTAGTATGCATTGTTTCCCTCATCCTTTGCCTTGGTGACCTTCTCAAATATGTCTTCCAGGTTCACTAGGCATGACCTGCCTTTGATGAAACCAAACTGGGTTGGATCCAGTGTCTGAAGGTTTCCTATTATTATTGTTAATCATTTCTATGATTCTCTCCATGTCTTTGCATATGACACTAGTCAGACTAATGGGTTTGTAGTTCCTGGGATCCGCTGATGGTATGCCCTTGTCCAGAAGTATGACAGTTGCAGTCTTCCATTCATAGGTTCATAGGTGTGTACTAGGCTAATGACTGCAAGGGCCTTTTTAAGCCTATCCATGCATCTTAAATTTCTGACAAGTTCTTGTACCCTTTATAAGTGTAAGCAGGGGCCTGAGAGGTGAACCTTATAAAGGCTGCCTTTGTCCATTAAAGACATTGATGCTATATCATAGATGAATTTCCTCTTCCCCATCCAATTGTCCAAGTTACACTTGAATTGGGTTGAGAAGGAACTCTGCTTCACATGGATGGGGATCCTGTTCCAGAGAAGGGGTAGTCAATGGGGTACATACCTGTCACTCCATCAGGTCCTGTTTATATCACAGGCAAGGTCTATAGAACAGGTAATTCTGGTGCTGTTTATTTTGCAGATGTGTAGGAGGTCCATCAGGATGGGGTCTAGCAATGCCTTGTATGCCAGGCATAGATCACCACCCAGTAGTCTGTAGGATAGTTAATAACAGGGATAGGGCCTTGGGGCCTTAAGACAGTCTGCATTTGCACAACATAGAATACAATGATTTCCTTACTACTGTAGACATGGGATGGTCAAAAGCTAGATTACTGTGTGTGTCCCGAAGTCCAAACTGCTGGATCAACTCTTAGGGGTGTGTGGTCAATATGATAGTTACCAGGTGTAAATAACTTCCTAAAGGATAGTATTGTACATTGCTTGGCATTTAATTTTAATCCATGGGTGTGACATCAAATTTTGTGTCAGTAGGGGATTGGATCATAGCTCCTAATTTACAACAATCTGCAGATTTAATCAGCCAGAGGTCCTTGACTTCAGAGAAGTAAATGTCAAAAAGGAGCGGTCCCAGGACTGATTCCTGAGGGACTCTAGTTGTGATTTGCCTCTATGTAGAGGTGTACTCCCCACTGCTAACTTCCTGGGTCTTGTCTGTGAGCCAGCTGGCTATCCACCTGGTGACATAAGTGATTATACCTAACTTCTTGAGTTTGTCAGCAATGCTTGAGTAGGATATTTTGTCAAATGCCTTGGCCAGTCAAGGTAGGCAGTGTAAACCATTTTGCCGTCATCCTTTGCCTTGGTGACTTTCTCATAGAAGTGCACCAGGTTATGTAGGCATGGTCTGCCCTTGATGAAATCAAATTGGGTTTGGTCAAGTGTCTGGAGTTTTCCGATGTTGTTCATTTCCATGATTCTTTCCATGCGTTTGCATATGACACTAGTGAGACTTGGGGTCTTTAGTTTCCAGGCTCTGTAGATGACCCACCTCTGTGAAACGGGATGACTGTTGCTGTTTTCCATTCATGATGGATGAGGCTGTAGTTAAATAGCAGTTCCAGAGGGCCTGATAAGTTTCATGCTATTTAGAAGACATCCTGGAATATTGTCTGAGCCCACTGATGTAATGTTCTTGGGCTTAAAGAGAGCATTAAGGATTTGCTCCCTATTGGTAGTAGAGGGAGTTGTATTTGATGGTATTTCCTGAGATGAGGTTGAGGGGAGAGGGGGTAAAGTTAGAACTGATTTGGTTGGCCAGGCAGTTTGCCATATCTTCCGGCTCTGTATAGGTAGCTCCATTTAACAATGAGCTCTGTACACAATTGTGTATTGCCTTTGAGGTTGTGAGGGTAACTAAAGAAAAGCTTAAATTATTATGGCAACTCCGACTGGATGCATGCCGTTACCCTGGAATAAATGAGATGTGTTCGATTTAAGTGTTCTTAAACTTAAAAGTCTGGAAAGATAAATTTGATATTTTTTTACTTGTAGTACGAGTGTTAAGTGTATGTGATGAAATATAAAGTGTATTGTATGTAGTAGGAATGAAGAAATTTGTTAATGTCAAACTTTTTAGAAGACGTTTAGTACTTGAATGCATTTTTATTGTGTGTATCACTTTAACTTAAAAGGAAGCAAATTTGCACAGTATGGTCACATGATACAGCCATTAACTATTTTAAAGAGTGGATTTTGAGTTAGTGCTTGAACTTCGTGAGATATAGTCTATCTGAATGAAAAGCGCTTAATAAGGACGTTCTTAAACAGAGCATCATTTGGGGTTTGTGCATTCAACAGCTATTTTTTGTTTATCTAATGATGTGATTCCACCAGAGTAGCTTGTTTTTTCAGGTAGTTCTTTGCTTCTTCCTGCTAGGTACAACTGTCGTGTGCAGCTGTTAACATGTTTTAATGTTTTTTTTTTTCTGAACAGTTCCACATAGGCAGCTATGTTTTCAGGGTTTATGGGGCCTGAAATTTTGCCAGGTTACCACGTAATAGTCGGAAGTTGGCCTTAGAGTAGTTCCTGAACATTCCACAGTTAGCAGGAGGTTTACTTCAAAGGCGAACATTTATGGTATGCCCTTACCAGAGGAGACTTTACACTAAGTGTGTGTGTGTGTGTGTGTGTGTGTGTGTGTGTGTGTGTGTGTGTGTGTGTGTGGGGGGGGGGGGGTGCAGCACTGTACAGTATTGGTGAGGACCAGACCCAGATTGTTTGCACCCCTGGTTGGCATAATGAAAATCTGCTCCAGGGAGTTTTCTACAAAATCTGGGAATCTTTTTGCCGGCACATTTGGTGTCATGTATGAGTCTTGGTTAATAATGGGGTAATTAATATGGTACTGGCTTGGATGCTAAGTTTTTCCAGTAAGTTTAAGTGCATGTTATGGGTTTCCTAAGTCATAGTGGGGGTCCTATACCTTGCAAGGAAGTGGCATGGGATTTTTCCTAGGTGATTTTGAATATGGAGAAGCTCAGTGTATTGTCGTGTTTGACCATCCTTGAGATATAATTTTTTATGTAAATTGAGAGACCTCTACCTTCAGTCCCTGTCTGTGTTGTAGCTGTTCTGTGTATGTGAAAGGCATTATAGTGTTGCAGTGCTGATGTGCTCTCCGTGGCTTTAAGCCATGTCTCACTGACTGCACAGATATCACCATTCTCTAGGGTGAGGAGAGCTTGTAGGGAGTGGAGGTTCTTTTAGACTCCTAGCATTGAGGAGTAACAGCTTTTAGATTTTTTTTGTTTTGATTTGCTATGTTGGAAGTACTTTTTAGTTTGGCATTGCCTAAAAAAAGGCACTATGGGATGGCAGACCATGTTTTAGCTAATATTCAAAAGTCTTGAGGGGAGAGGCGCAGGCCATCTATGGCAAAGCAGCGTCGTCTGTTGACCATATCCTTCCATGTTTACAAATATTGCACCCCCCCTTAGAATGACACCCGAAACTAAGCCAGTTATTAAAGTCCGTCATCCTCTGTTCATATTGTGGCAGCATTCTTGGAGAAGGTAAAATGCTTCTAAATGCTATGCTCTTACCAGCTTGAGACACACATTCTGAGAGCTTCATGATATCTTTTTTTCATATAGTCTAGGGAGGTACGACTCTGGTCATTTACACCCACATGGACTGTGACTGAGTCATACTGGTGCTTGTGGTCCAGTGACTTGAATGTATGTGTAATGTGGTTGATCCTGATAAGCAAGCGGTCCTCATTTTCTCCTTACTGAACCTGGTGAGAGGGACATTAGTGTGTCTCCACAATGGAGTTTCCAGTGACTAAAATGTTGGATTGTGTGCTGGCTTGCCTTATGGTCTTAGAAGTAGAGGCCTTCATGAGCTGTGGTTGTATGTGTTCGTTTGGGTGGTGTTTTGAAAGACTGCATTTGGGGTTGAGGGTATTTGTTACGTATACTTCCTCTAGGAGGTCTTCAAGGTTTAGTAAGGTTACATTTAAGTGTCTCTGCATACATGGGTCTATGTGTCTGCTTTGAACTGTGTGTAATGGGTGCAACGTGTACTACAAACAACTTGATCGATATCAGGAGTGCTTTTATGTGAGAGCTTTGCCTCTAGTGACATTGTATAAATACATCTCTACCATATCAATTTGTTTGAGAATTAGCTCTTTGTAAACATGAGACAATTTCTTTATTGCCCCAGGATGTCCATGTCCACCAAGCTGGATGTCCATGTCCACCAAGCTGTTGATGGAGATAGTGGGAAAGTTCATGTTTGACAGCAGGTCCTTTTTATTGATTAGACTGTTGCGGTGAGAATATAAAACAATGCCAGGAGTATCTAATTTGTAACTCTGGGATTAGTGTTCATATCTGCAAACTAGTTGCCCTATGTGCAACTAGGTATGTTGAAATTTCAAGGGTGCTTTTACAGGGAAAACGTCAACTTCTGGTGTCTTATCTGTTGAGGGCACTACCAAACACTTGAGGGGAAACTAATAAGTACATCCTGATGATTTATGGATGAAGTATTTTAGGGAGATATTCTGAAGTTAGATTAGACTGCAACTAATCAGGCAGTACTTGCTGAAAAGAAAGAATTATCTTTGTCAAGAATGTTGAAAAGGGGGATTTGCCTGATAGGCTACTGCCTACTTACTACTAGTGCTGGTCTTGCCACACCTTCACACTGCTGGGATATAATGTTCCTTTGTTCCTTCTGTCACTAGAAGCAAAACAGTATGACCAATCCTAAGATGAGAAGCGGGCCACAAGCTCTGTGGTGATCAGCAGCCTTGTCCAGATGGTGCAGGGGTCTGTAGGCTTGTTGTAGCATTTTTCTGGTAGATGCCTTGAATAGGAAACTGATCAGTCGGGACAGTCCAACCCATAACTCAATGCTCAATCAAAAACTGTCAGGAATCTGTGCTCCCTGCTCCGTCTCTCACCAGAAACAAATTATAAGCATAAATTCCAAGATGGCACCTGTGAAGCAGTTTTTAGGCTTTCTGATTATTAGCAGTCTCCAGGAAGTAATGTCTCTATGCCCCTTCTTTCACCAGGAGCAAAACAGAAGCAGTAATCTCAAGATGACTACTGAGAAGCAGATTGGATTCCACCAGGGTGTCTTTTTTTTTTTTTTTTTTTTAGTTAGTTTTGGGCTTACTTCTGGTAGGCACAGCAGTCTCTCTGCGTTCATTGACATGGTTGTATAGTGCATCTGTGAAGAATTCCACATAGGCTGATGTGTTATCTGGGTTTTGGAGGGGCTTGAAATTTTAACAGGTTCTCACTTCATAAAAGGTAAGTTTTGCCTTTTGAGTAGTTTTTGTTAAACTGTTTGCTGGGGTTAGAGAATTGATCCTTATTTGAAGGAGACTGCTTTGTTGTCTGTCCTTACCAGAGAGGACAGCGTGGGAGGGAGGTACACCTACACCCCACACACAGACCTGCTTATACTGAGGCACTTAATGCAATCTTCCCAAACCCCACAGATCTCCCAGAAATTCCACCTGCAAAAATTATCCTCTGCAAAAACAAAAGCACTCCACAGAAAAGGCTAACACTGCACTTACAGCCACACCCAGTGGAACCTCAACTGCCAAGCCGTATGGCAAGCTAGTGCACTACCCAGGGCCTTAGTCATAGGGGGTTCCATTGTACAACATACTGATGCTCTACTCACTAGGCTGAAGGAGGATGGAATAAGTCATTTGTCTATCGAGCCAGGATCCGCCAAGTTGCATATGTACTCAAGTGACTGCACCACAGGCACCAGCCAGTACGATTCAGTCATAGCCCATGTAGGTGACCTGAGACATACTTCCCTAGACTATATGAAGCAGAACATTATGGAGCTCTTTGATTGTATGTCAAAGGTAGGTATTTGCCTAGCAGTAAGCCACATTCTAACTTCACCAAGGATGATGCTACAATCTGAACTGAAGATGATTAACTTTAATAATTAATGTTTTGTGTTATTCTAGAGGGCCACAGTATTTATCAGCATGGGAGGACATGGTTAACAAACCATGTTGCTTTGTCAGGGATGGTCTGCACCTTTCCCCTCTAGGATTTTGAATATTGGCTAAAACGTTCTCCTGACCTATCAAGCCATTTTTAGGCAATGCCAGATTGACCAGCCTTCAAACATAGCAAAGGCTGACCAAGGAAATCTAAAGGTGTCACTGCTTAATGTCAGGAGTCTAAACAAGAAGTTCCTCTCCCTCCAAGCTCTCTTCGGTTTGGAGGATGTGGACTTATGTGCAGTTACCTAGACATGGTTTAAAGCTGCAGAGAGTACCCTGGCAGTGTAAGGCTTCAGTGACTTCCACACAGTTAGACGAGCAACTGCACAGAGAGGACTAAAGTTGGAGGTGTCTAGATCTACATCAGTAACCGCCATGCCTCTAGGTTGGTTAAACAGGATAATGCACTGGAGTCCCTCCATGTCCAGATTGCCATAAGCAAAGTCTCGTACCATATCCCAGCATATAGGTTACACTCTGTCCCATGATACTAATTGCTCGTATTTAGACTTATTGGAGATGTTCATCTTTCAATCAAATACCATACTCGTGGGGAACTTTAATTATTCCTCTATAAAATAGGAATCCTACATGACCACAAATTTGCAGTTTCCAAGATTCCTAGATTTTGTAAACACTCACACTTTGGACTAGTTAGTGCATACACTTACTAGAAGTACAGACAATACTGAACCTGGTATAAATCCCAGTGTTATGTCCCCTCTGGTAAGGTCAGACCACAAAATAGTCTCCTTTTGAAATAAGAATATGTTCTGTAACCTCACCAAATCTGTAACGGTTAAAAACAACTCCAAGGCAAAGTATCGTATTTTAAATGTTAAGACTTAAGAAGGAAGAACAGGGATCTGTGTTAGATCTTTTTCTGTTTGACATTTATTTTACCAACATCGAAGCCAATGTCCTGGAAGTGTGGTTGACCAAGTTACTGATGACTACAAGCTGGGTACTATTATCTACACATCCACTTACACTGAACAGCTAAAGAAGAGTTGGAATGTGCATGTACCTCGTATACTGAAAACAGTCTAAAGTTAGATGTGAAAATGTGCCCTGTAGTTTGACAATAGCTGCTCCCACCTCAAATGTTAGAAGTGATACTCCTCTTTAGACAAAGAAGTTGATAAGAAACGTGGGTACTTTTATATGGAGAACTCTGTCTCATTCGATTATTGTGTTTCCACCACAGTCAGGAAATTCTTCTCTCTGTCTAACTATCTATCTGATCCAGTTAATTAACAAGGGACTATCTCTTCAAGAGCTAAAAAGGTCATCCTGCACTTTTATTCTTTCCTTATCAGATCCATCACTGAATACAGTGCCTCCTTTGGCATGTACAAATTCAAGCTTATTGCTCCGCTTTAAAGGCCCTAAAGATTTCTAACCAAGAAGATTAAAGGTATTAAATTCTTCTAATATCCTAAAAGATTAGCATGACTCTTATTCTCAGTTGCCTAACTGCTGCTTCGAGGTGAACTGTGTCTAGCTTTTTGAACCATGAAAGAACCAATCCTGTTTGATCTCCTATGTCTTCACAAAACCAGTGCTTCTAGAAACGCCTACACTAGAGACCTAAACCTATATGTACCAAAACATAAACAAGACTAGTTGGGGGATAGGTTCCTACCACAGTGTATTCCTAGCATATGGATTAAGTTGCCACTACAGGACAACCGAAGTACTACTTTTGCTATCTTTTAAGGCTAGTCTTGATGACTGGATAGGCAGGTACAAATTTGCACCAGGCTTATCCTATAAGGCTGTGCTCAGTTTGGGTGGTAAGCAGTATTAAGTCCTTGACAAGGGAGGCAAGAACTTTAAAGTTTGCCTGCATAAAGTCATACTATGGACCCCATAATCACTTGTACAAAATTTGTTCCTGTGTTCCTATGGGAAAGAAGTAATGGGAATTATTTAGAGGGGTCAAGAAAGGTTAAAGTATTGCAGAGTAAGAGGAATCTTACGGAACAAGATGAGGAGCAACTGCAGAGTACTAAAGGGAAGTAGGGAACTATTTGGATAGTATGCCCGAATTTAGAGATGTTGCTGTTAATCAACTCTTGTTGATGACTCCAGAGCAGAAAAAAATTTGAATAATTCAGACAACAGAAAGTAAAAAGGGTTGTCTCCAGACTTTGGGAGCCTACGACAAGAAAAGTAACCAGAGATCCTATAGAGGAATTAGAGACGTTTTGTAAAATTTATGGAAATTTGTATAAAGCAGAGGAATGTGTAAACCAAAAAAGTCACAAATTGAAATGTTTATGGAGGATTTGATGATGCCAATTTTATGGGAGGATGAGACTCAAAAAAATAAATAGGTATGACAGGAAGCATATGAAAAATTGAGATGTATAATCAATCAACAGGAATGTCTCCAGGAACAGATTGTATGCTTGTGAAAAGTTTGTACATTGGGAGGGAAGGTAGTGGTAATGATCTGTAAGGCATTGTTTAACAGCATTATAATGGATGGGGTAGAGTACCAGTGTCTTAGGAGAATCATTTGCATCTGTATTAACCAAAGAGGGTAATGATCCTTCAGACCCAGTTTCACTTCTACCCATTTCAGTGTTAAACCATGATTATACAGTGTTTGCCTGAACTAGCGAAGAGAAGGCATTGAAAAAGCTAATTTATACGGATTGTTGTGGCTTTGTGGAAGGGGGTGGGGTGCAAATATTTGACAACATTGAGACCAGTGATCCAGAGGGGAGCAAAATATAAGAAAATGTACTCTTATTGGTTGGTCGTGATGCAGTGAAAGCATTTTAAAGAGTGTGCAGTCATTTTGAGTAGTGCAATATTAGCATCTGCTTTCCCTGATAGAATAAAAGGGTTACTTATGAGGATATGTATATAAAGGATCAGACTTAAGAATTAAGGTGGGAGGTTCCTGTCTGATAAGCTGCTTTTGATCAGATGAGTAAAACTCCTTTCCTTTCCCTTGTATTTGCTGTATGTTTATAGCCCTTGACAAAGAAAATAAGGGACTCATAAGTTCAAGGATGTACAGTTTTTGTTAATTAAGAAATGTTAGCTTTATTTGCCGATATTTTGCACTTTAAAAATCAAGAAAAGGACATTTTGGCATTGTGGAACAAGACAGTTCCAAGTCTTTTCAGGATGTAAAACTAATGAAGGTAAAACAAAGGTTGTATGTACCCAAACATATAAATTAGTTCAGCAATACCCACATTTATGAGGACAGTAGTTGATATATGTAGAGGTATGAATTAAAATTGTTTCTTTTATGGCAGCTAGGGCTATATGGGAACAGACTAAAAAGAAAATACAGAATATGAAAAACTGGAAGCTCCTTATTTTGGAGAGAGATAAGATAAAATCAGTGAAAATGTTTAGTCCCTTTAGGGTACTTTTCCGTTATCGGGGCAACAGCTGTTGGACGGTTAGCATGTGGTTGCCTAGATCACTCTGCTGCCGCTGATGTGGGAACAGCTGTCAGTTTTTCTGAGAAGAAATTTCCACTTCTAATTGTGGACCAAAAAAGTAGTACGGACATTTTTGCAGCTAATACATCCAATTCGCATTCTAAAATACAAAGTCCCTTCCTCTTACATGACATCAGTGAAGGTAACAGTTTTAGGGGGACATCAGCAAAGCGGACATGCTTTTCCTAAAAAAGGCAATGTATTGTTGCTAGGAGTCTGTAAAACTTGACTCCTTTATTAACACCCTCCCACAGTTCCAACTAACTACCTAAATTCATTGTACTTTGTCTGTAGTAAAACACAGAAGAGATTAGTAAACACAAAACACTTGTGTACCATTTTGTGTTGGTAATTGCAGTTACAAAGTTGGAAGGCTGTGAGGTCATATTGAACAGACCTGTTACCTGACAAAGTTTGTTCCGTATACTTGGGTGGCATGGTTTGCCACTGGGTGATTATCCTAATGCTGTTTGTAATGATCCCTGCATTGAGAATGAAAAGAACTGCTTTCCAATTACTAATTTACTAAATATTGTTACTGCACATATTTACTGCTACTGGCAGCAGTGCTAAAACAATGGTACCTGGTAAAGTACAGAGGCAGGAGCATTAACCACATTAGGTCAGTTTGCTGTAAAACATTTCCTACTAAATTTAAGTGCGCAAATCATCTTCCTCTATATAACAGAGAAAACCTTATTTTATGGATCATTGTAACCGCGTGCTAACCTTCCAACAGCTCATTAGAGCTGTTGCCCTGATAATGGAAGAGTACCCCCTTTAGTTTAATGTACATGTCAGGCATATTTTTTCAACTAGAGGCCAAGTTGCAGAAGATAGTTAATACAGTTGAAGGAATTTATGAAGGAATTTATTTGGGAGGGGAAGTGGGCAAGAGTCAAGTGGGGTAAGTTGATCCTCCTAGTAGAACAAGCTGGTTTAGGATCATCTGGTTTGAAAGGATATTTTAGAGCAATGCATTTGGTTATAAATCAAAGTTGAAAGGGATGGTGATAGAACAGGGGGAATTTTGAGAAATGAGGATAGAGTAGGAGTTTGGCTCCATAAGGAGATTAGCAGAAACCAGAGTATAATATTCATAAAATAGCAGAAAGTAGTCTAGAAACTAAACCAACATGGGAATGGAGAAATGAGATTTTGCTGATAAGGATGACTTCAAATAGTGATGCAGAAAATGAGCAAGATTGATTTATGTATGTATTTATTTATTTATTTTATATTTGTTGATCGGGTTTGTCCGACTGGGCTACAAATGCCTATTTTCAGCGGAGGCCTGAGGAGAAATGCTTCAACAGAAAATATAAATTTTAGATATTAAATACATATAGAAATACATTCATCAGTACCACAGATTACTGCATTACAGTGCCACACATTACATTCATCAGTACCACACATTTATTGCATTGCAGTGTTATACATTAAACTGTGGCAAGTGAAATACATTCACCAGAGGGATTCATAATTGCATATTATATACATAATAGTGCAATAGTTACATAGCTGAAATATTTTACTAGTTATGTTTGTACAGTGATGTAGCAAGAGGAGAAGATAAAGTAGTAAGTTTGTTTATTGAAGGGAAGGAAGAGAGAAGTCGAAGGTTATAGGGGAGTGTTTACAGGGGATAATTACATTGGCAAGTCCATTTTTCATGAAGGTATTTTTTATACAAGGCCATGTCCAACCCAGAATTGATGGACATGCTCCACCTAAAGAAAACCTTATCTCTGCAAGCCACATGTTCTAGGGATCTCTAAACCTCACCACAACAATAAATAGGACGTGCTGGAGGAATAGATTCCTGTCCCAGAGACTTCCCATGCTTTGGAACAAGATCCCAGTCTACATTAGGCAGAGCTCCTCGCTAACACTCTTCAAAAGAAATCTTGGCAAGTGGATGGGAAACAGAAAGTTTACCTCTGGGATCACTTCAGTGGCTCTGCTGGACAGAAGCACAGGGAACTAATCTAAGGGGGTGGCAAAAGCCAACACATTCTGGATAGGCTTGTAAATGCCTTCGGGCAGATAGGTTCATAGGTAGGTACTAGGCTATGTAGCGGTTTTGAATTGTTTGGGATGTTCAAGGGATCTTATATCTAGTGGTAGGCTATTCCAGACCTTGGAAGGGTTAAAGCTATAGACTAGGTGATCCATTTTGGTCCTTGGTTTGTAGATTTTTAGTAGGCCTTGTTCAGAACTGCGAAGTAATCTCGTGGGAAGGTAATGAGAGATTAGAGATGAGATAGTTGGACAGAAAGAGGGTTTGTAGAGAATGTAATGAATAATCTGAAACTGATTATACCGAAGCAGGTTAGGTAATTCTAGCCAATTTAGTTCTTTTAGTGAGAGACGGTGATGGGATTTGTAAAAATTTTGGTCTGCAAATCTGGCAATCCTGTTATAAGTTGTTTCTAACTTGTTTTGTAGTCCGGTGTTGAGGCTGGTGAGAATCTGGGCACTATAAAGTAAAGTGGGTAAGAGGTAGGCATTTGAAAGGGTTAGTTTTTAAGATATTTTTTGTTTCTGTAGAGGAGACCTAGCTTTAGATGGGTTTTTTGGATACAGTTATTGATGTGTAAATCAAAGGTTAGTCTATCATCAATAGTACCACCTAAGAGTTTTGTACTGGTGTCCACCTGTATTTCAGTATTATTTTGTGACAGTATGGAGAAGGAAGACTTATGTGGTTAAGGTTTTTAGGCTCAGGCCAAGCTGAAGAAAAAGAAATGGAATGGAAGAAAAAGAAAGATGGAATGTGTTGGAGAAAATTGGCCAAGAAACCAAGGTAATGGGAGAAAATAACCAGAGTGGAATGAGGCCAAACAGAAGTTGGGACTGAAGGTTACAGAAGACTTCCCTACCAGGGATTGACATCAGAGTACAGTGAAATGGATAGGGGAGTGCTAAGTGACGACAAACCAGCTCTTGTAGAGTTATTTGTCACATGTAGAATAGAAGCTGCTGCTAAAAAAAGATTATTAGTACGGCATGTAACACGTTGCATGATGACTATAAGAATCTATCAGAGGGGGTTAGAAAAGATTAGGAAGGAAGACTTTAAAGGCAGTTGGCGAATGAACAATGAGAGTACATCTGTATAGGCAATCTTGTCAAGGAGATTTAGGATTTTTGCATTGAAGTGATTACATAGGTATTTTTTACACCCCAAGCAAGCTTGACAGAATTTTTCCTTAAGAAGGTAGCAAGGGTCTATATTATATTGTCGAAACGACATTACAGTGAATGCCATTTCAACAACACATAAATTAAAAAACAATGAAACCTGAGGTCAGTGATTTTTTTTTTCTCGCTTGGCTTGAGCCGTGACATTGCCCTTTACTTCACTGTAGTGTGATCTCGGATTTGGTATATTTAGTCAGGGGGGGGGGTGTGGAGGTGAAGCCCCCAAGTTTGAAATGTTTTAACCGGTGTGTGTGTATTGTTGGTCTACTGATTCCCCCCCCCCCCCCCCCCTAGGAAAAAAATTGGTGACCTGGGGTTTCGCTGTTTTTGAATTTCGCCCTTTATATGTTGCCACAACTGCATTCGCTGTAATGCCATTTCAACAATATAATGTAGACCCAGGTAGTAAATGCTGGAGGTGTGATGGGAAGCAGAGAGGTAGTTAGGAACATGTTTTTTGAGAATGTAACATGTTGGCAGATTTAAAAAAAATGTTTATAAAGAGTGCTACGTTTAATGTTGGTTTCCAAAAAAGCAATTGCTGTAAAGAATCTCAAAATCCAAACCAACTGTAATTGAACTGCTGGATATTGTAAAGGCAATACTGGAGGTATGAGTTGTAAAAAAAGAGGAGGAGCAAATTATTACAGAGAGAAATTTAATTTATGGGAACAACACATATAGAATAATAATCAGGAGGAGAAGTGAGGTTTAAGGGTTTGTGCTATTTACGTAAAGGACTGAACAATGATTGTTAAAAAGTAAACTTGTATGTTTCATAAAAGTAATGAAAATGTTGTTATGGTTTGTTTTCTTCTCTAATGTATGAGTAGCTATGCCAGTGTATAAAGATGTTTAAAAAATCAGTGACAAATCTACAAATAATTATGGGGACACAAAGGCCCAAACATTAATGAACAAGAAAGATTTTACATCTACCTGCATTTTCTCTTGGAGTAAGAAATATGAAACTATTATGTCTGTCAGTACTGACTTGAGTGCAGTCTTCAGAGATTTATTAGAAAACCAGAAAATTTTGTGAGGAACAGCATAAAAATATGAGGCATAATCAGGGACATTCTGCCAAGTCTTGGAAGCAAGCATGAGGAAACTTCATCTGACATGGTTTTCTGTGTCCCTTGTGCGATGCATATAAATCTTGATGAAAAACACAAAGACCCATTTACAACTTTATTTGTAACAGAACTAAGTAAAACAAACTTAGTTTAATTTTTGTGCAGACAAGCTTCTATTCTAGCTGTATTAATTATTGTATTTTATTATATGGATTAAAAACCGATACAGAGACTGACTCAGTACTGGGGAGAGACTTCCTATTTTCTTCCATATCCAAATATGTTTACTGTATAAAACTAGCTAAGATGTAGCAAGTAAAAATGATAAAACAGTATAAAATATGAGAAATTGTTAGTTCTAGGTAATTTTCAAATGTTTAGCTGCAACATTTAGTCAGGACTGTTCTTCTCATAAAAGTTGGCAGAAGTGAAAATAAGAGTAGTGAAATATCGCTCAGCTGTAGTGTCCTACTATTAAAACATTAGGAAGGGTGCAGTGCAACTTGTAAAAGCAAGATTTTGACTTTGCCCCCAGTTATTGTTTTGTTGACACCTGATTCATTGATGCAGAGTATTTTGAGTCCTGATTTTTTGGTTGTGCTATATTAATGCTAAGTGTAAGGTCACAAAGTATGGGGTAAAGATATTTTTGCCTTACTCTCAAGGTTCAGAAAACATGGAGTTAGCATAAGCAGGGATACTGGGGGATGTGTAGGGGGATTTGTCTCCCTGCAAAAAAAGCTTTTAATATTCTTTTTAAGTGTAGTGGTATGTGGCTTTAATTAGATAAGTTACGAGTTGAACAACATCTAAAGGAACCAGCATTTATAAGGAAAATAATAGAGGTAGATTTGACACCAGGAGTTTCTCCATGACGATTCTGAAAGAGACCAGCTGGGTTAATTTAGGCTGGCACCAATCTTTTTCAAGGTACCCTAGTCTCCCCACTTTTGTACATATTGCCATGTGTAAAATGTCAAAGGCAAGAAACAAACCGGCAAGAAGGGTCCCAAGGAACACCAAACACAATAATGTTGAATAAAAACAAAATTTGTTGCTGATTAAATCCAATAAAATCAATGTATAAATCCAGTAAAATCGATGTGAGCACTTTCATTAAAACAATGTGAGTCTATGCGTGCAGCCAATGTTTAAATATATTTTAAAAACCTTCTAATGCATTCTGATTAGACACAGAAAACCAGCTATGAGTAAAATGAGTAGCTGTAGTTAACCCTTTGCTAACCATTATAACAACACTTCACTTTAAAAAATATGTATATATGCTAAAAATAATTCTAAAAGTTGAATGTTTGTAAAAAAAACTGAATTAGCAAACCAAGCTGAACTATTAAAAAGTTGATGTTAGTATCATAATAGTCAAACTTTATATTTTACAATTTAGGTAAAAACATTAAACTTTTTCTCATAGAGTGCTTGTGCAGGATTGCTAAGTTTGTACTGTTTTCTTCCTTTCCAAGGCTTTTAGTTTTAAGATGGGGTGACTGATGTCCTGTCATTAATGTCAGGCCATTTGTCTGCATGCAAAAGGATCTGCCATCTCAATTCTTTTAACTCCAACTGGAGTCCCCAGGGTAACTTGTCACAGTAGTAACATGGTCAATAGCCATGAAACTGAAGATGTGGCTATTGTTGTCATGAATGGGCCTAGCCAGTGCATTATTCATGTTATTTTTCCTGATGGCATAGTCTTGTTTGTAGATTCTTGCCTTGAATTTTCTCTCCGTTTTACCTACATAAAACGCTGTGCACTGGTCACATGTCGCAACATAAACAACTGCTTTGGAAGAGCAATTGTATCTCCATTTTACTTTAAAGACCATGTTGTTACTAGAAAACGTATTGCCCCTTTTAACCTTGTGACACCATTTGCAAGACTCACACTTGTACATGCCACACCGGCTTGATATTGTGTTCCTTTCTAAGGAGGTCTTTTAAATTCGGACCTCTTCTGTATGTTATTAATGGTTTATCTCCCAAGTGAGTTATGATGTCTCTATCTTCCATTACAATTTCCCAGTTTTTACTAAAAATTAACTTCAAGTTTTAAGAATCAGAATTAAAGGTGAGTGTTAAAGATCTAAGGAAGAGGCTTATTTTCTCCTCTGGTCTATTCATCCCTATAGCAGGTTGACTGTTGTCAAGAGTATGGACACCAACTATAGGCTTGAAATGGCTTCTCTTTCTTTTCTTTGCGACCTAATCAATGAGCTCATTGACCAGTTCTGTGGATAGGCCCTCCTTTCAAATATAGATTTCAAGTTGCTACACTCAACTGTAAAATCCGCTTCCCCAGAGATCATACGGGCGGCTCGGACAAGTTGCCCTTTTACCACTGACCTCTTCTGGTGGTTGAGGTGGGAACTGGTGTAATGCAGAAAAGAATTAGAGTAGGTTTCTTTTTTGTGAATCCTAGTAGTGTACGTCCAAGTAGTTCATATGGGTAACGTCAGTTACCCAAGTGAACCGCAAAAATGTGGTTGTAGCATTGAAGTACTGAAAAAACTCATCAAACTCGGAAGAGGACCCCTTCCAAATCCTGAAATACAACTTGACACTAGAATAAAATCAGGATTTAAAAACAAAGTTCCTCTCCCAGTGTGCCGTGACCATATTCGCAAATGCCCCTCCACAAGCTGATCCCATGGCCACTGCAGTTGTCTGCAAAAAGTATCTGCCATTGAAAGAGAAGTAATTATTTTTTAAAACTAGTTCAAGTAGTTAAATTAATCTTCTCCTGGTTTACTTTATGTTCTAATAGTAAATCGTCAACCCAGTCGAGGCCAATGCTTTGTGTAATGACAGTATACAAAACCTTGACATCTATTGTGACCAATAAGTCGCTCTCATTGTACTCAACTCTGTTGACCTGCTCTAAAATGGTCCATGAATCTTTGCATATCTGATGTTCTTTTTGTAATATTTTCTTGTGCTCGTGGTCTAAATATTAGGCACAGGCCATGGTGATGGAATCCCTACCGTCCACTAAGGGTCTCATAGGTGGATCTAAGACTTTTATGGGTCTTGGGGATTCCAAAAAAACACTGGGATCCTTGGGCTAATAATGTTTAGGTAATTGTATAGGGAAAGATCTATCCTTCTCTCAAGGAATATGTCAGTTAATTGACCATAAATTTTCTTATATGCAGTGTTCAATTCGTTTAGGGATACCTCTATGTAATTTGCTGTGTCTAGAATAGGTAACATTTTTGCTGTGTACATAGAAATGTCCATGATTGCCACGTCACCCCTTTGACAGTTTAATGTTTTTACCTAAATTGTAAAATATTTCTAAAGTTTGACTATTATGATACTGACATCAACGTTTTAATAGTTCAACTTGGTTTGCTAATTCAGGTTTTTACAAACATTCAACTTTTAGAATTATTTTTAGCGTATATACATATTTTTTTAAAGTGAAGTGTTGCTCTAACAGTTAGCAAAGGGTTAAGTACATCTACTTATTTTACTCATGGTTCAGCTGGTTTTCTGTGTCCAATCAGATTGTGTTAGAAAGTGTTATAAAATATATTTAAACATTGGCTGTGCACATTGACTCTTGTCTGATGAAGTTAACATTGTTTTAACGAAAGCGCTCACATTGATTTTACTGGATTTATACACAGATTTTATTGGATTTATTCCGCATTAAATTTTGCTTTTATTCAACATTTTTGTGTTTGGTGTTACTTGGGACCCTTCCTGCCAGTTTTTTCATTTATATTGCTATGTGTCTATGTGGCTAAAGTGTAGATTTTAGGGAACACTGACAACAGAATTTGAAGAAAACAATGTTGTATTTCACTTTTTTAACTGTATGTGTGTGCGACTTGTTCACTAATGTGCTTTTGTGCGTCTAGAAATAGAAAAAGTTAACCCCAAAGGGCCCAAAATACATTTAAGATATAAATTGCATTAGGATTGCTTTCACATGAGCATCTCTTGCCTGCAGACCTTGTGGGAGAGGTGTCCTTGGATCTGTGGACATGTTATGGTGTTGACGCCTCCTTTGTCTCTTAAGAGTTGTATTCCTGCATGCTTACAACATTAAGTAATCGTGCTGCAGCCAGAGCGTAGTGACATTTGCAAAATATAAGAATGTTAGGTGCTGACATTGTTCTTCTCAAGTATCAGTATATGCTTTGCTTATTAGTAAGTCAAATTTAAGAACCAGGGAAGGCAAAGATTAATGTAGGTATTTGAAAATGGCATTTGTATGGACTATGGTTTTCATGTTTTGTCAAAGCACATTAAAGATCAGAAAAAAAATGGGACATAAAAGTTGCTATTTTTGTAGTGATGAGTAGCAGCCAACAGGTGCAAATGTAAATTTTTTTTCCCAGTATATGGATGAGGGTAGTGGTGATGGTGGGGATGTTGTCTTCTGTTAGTGCCTGAAATTGATTGCTGGCAGACACTGATAATGGTATGTGACTTTGTTGTGCTGTTAGTAGTTTTTGCTGCCCGGTGTGCTGCTGCTGCTTGGCAGACAGATTACATACTTGTTCAGTGAGTTGGGGAAAAGGAAAATAGGGGCCAATAAAAGGAGGTTACCCCTTCAGTGACCTTTAGGAGTGATGCCACAAGCATGAATAGTACTTGGCTGATAACTTTTCCAGGCTGTGAGACGCACTGCGTCTCTAATCATAGGTTCACAGGTAGCTAGTAGGCTTGCGATCTAGTAGACTATTGAGTAGTCTAGTCCAGATGTTCTTCATTCCACATTGCTGCAGTCCTAACCATTGGGGTAGTCCGCTGTCCAGTCGGCCCGAATACCAAAGTATATGGCTGACGTCGGTCAAGGCGCATTAGACTGATGTCAGGACGTCAGGGTACTAATGCGCATGCCCGACGTCATATCCTCAGTCTTTTTTGCCGCATGGTCCGATGCAGAAGCAGTTTTGCGAGTGCAGGTTGGCGTTCTGAAAAATTTCCGAAGTCGGAGTTTCAGACCGAATCAAAGTTGGCTAAGTACCCCGTTGGGGAACATTTTGGTTTTTTCTTGCCTCAGTATTTAACCGGATGTCAGAAAAAGTGAATAACTGTATTTCTTGTGGGAAGCAGATACCTCATAGGGATTACCATACTTTGTGTATACCTTGTTTAGGGCCTGAGCACGACGTTGTTGGTTGCCGCTCTTGTGCTAGATTTAACAAACGCACTATTAAGAGAAGGTTAGACTGTGCCAGGTTAGTGTTTGGGAAGCGTTGTAATTATAAAATGCCGTGGGATGCTCCGACGCCCGCTTCGTCCAAAAAGCGCAAGGACAAAACAGCAAAGCCTAGGGTTGATGAACCGGCAGTCCCGGACGTCGGTTCTTTAGAAGGCTCAGTGGAGCCAGAGGTTTTGCCAGGAGTTTCTTTGGAGTCTCAGGCAGAGACTTTACTGTTACAGGATGTGCCCTCTCAGGAGGTAGGCCAGGCTGAGGGGGCCTCTCAGGTAACTGTTCTTCCCTCTCTTCCCAAGGTAGTTAGAGCCTCTCCTTCTGTTTCCAAAACTTCTTTGAGAGGTAGGCCAAGTTTAGCTTCAGTGGGGCTTCTCCTAGCACTTCAGGTTCTGTGCCTAAGAAACATATGCTTAAAATGGCAGAAGATTTAATTACTATGATTAGAGGCTCTATGCCCCCTCCTGATAAGAGGCCTAGGGTGGAACCTGAGTTTGAGAGTTTTGAACAGTGTTCAGAGGCTTCTGAGTCTTCTGCGGAAGACTTGCAGGAGTATCCTCCTTATTCTGATTCTGATGTGGATGATTCCACTCCTACAGCTTCTCCTCCTGAGGATTTCTCATTTTCAGAGACTCTGCATTCCATGAGGGAGCACTTTAAATGGGAAGGCCAAGATTACTCTGATTCCAGGAAAAGGCTTAGGGAATTCTTATTTTTACCCCAGCATAGGCCCTTAGCTATACCTCCTGTGTTGAATGTGGTGGAAGATGTTTTTGCAGAGGCTTCCCTGAACCCTGATTCTTTGCCTCCTGCCCCTGTTAAACCTGATAGGTACTATAGGGTGCCTGAAGCTCATAAGTATCTGTTTAAGAGTCCTAGGGCAGACCCGAAACTATTTCTCAGGGGCCTAAAGGTGTTAAGGCCTCTGTTGTTAAAAATCCTGTTCCCACTGATAAAGAGGCAAGGGCTTTGGATAGGTGGGGAAAGAAAGTGTATACTTCTTCCACTTTAGCCATGAGGCGTTGAATTGTCAGTTTCACATGCTAAAATATCAAAATTATCTCCTTTCACAATTGAAATCTAAGGTGGATGCTTTGGCGGAAGGTATAGAGTGTAAAGAGTTGCTGGATTTAGTTCATGTGTCTGAACAAGTGGGTAAGCATTCTTTGCAATGTGGTTTTGATGCTGTGCAGGCCTCCTCGAGGGTGGCTGCCACTAGTTCTGTTCTTCGCAGGCATGCCTGGTTGAGGGATCAGAATTTAGCAGAGCATGTTAAGACTAGGATTTTGGATGCTCCCTTACAGTCTGATGTGTTATTTGGTTCGCCTGTGGAAGCAGTTTTAAAGAAAATGGAGGACAAAGCTAAGTCTATGCAAACTGTTAAAGATTTTTTGCAGGTGCAGCCACCGAAGTTTAGTAGAAATTGGCCTACTAAGGGATGGACATATCCTGCTTATGATTCTCAGTCTAGGGGTAGGTCTAGACGTGGTAGGGGCAGAGCTCAAGGTTCTTTTAGGCCTAGAACAGGGGGTTCACCTGCTCAGACCTCTGGTGAGGGCAGGGGTCAGTCCTTTCGTAAACAGACCCAATGACCTGCCTTTTCAGCTGCCAGTAGATTCTCGTCTGGCAGCTCCTTTGGGAGGAAGACTGTCTCTTTTCAAAGGAAATTGGGATTTAATCACTCAAGACAGATGGGTGTTGGATATCATTCACCACGGTTACAGGTTTTATTTCCATACATTGCCCCTTTCAAAGGCATGCCAGACGTTCCCCTCCACAAAGGAAAGAGGCTCACAAGCAAATTTCTCTGTTACTCCAAATAGGGGCCATTCAGCCAGTCCCTGTACCAGAAAGGGGCCTAGGATTTTATTCTCGCCTGTTCCTAGTACCAAAGAAGGGGAACACGTGGAGACCAATTTTGGATTTATCTATCCTCAACACTTATCTGGACATTCCCAAGTTCAAGATGTTGACGTTACAACAGCTTTTACCTCTGCTGGGCAAAGACCATTGGATGGTAACTTTAGATCTCAAGGAAGCTTACCTTCATGTGCCTATAAGACTAAGTTGCAGGAAGTATCTGCGTTTCGAGCTGGAAATTCTCATTATCAGTTCTCTGCATTGCCCTTTGGCTTATCTACTGCCCAGAGTATTCACAAAGGTTCTGGCTCCAGTGATAGCTTACTTCAGGCTAAAAGGAATTCAAATCTATCCTTACTTGGACGACTGCCTGATTCTGGCTCAAGAAAAGGAAGACCTTCTACAGCATCTGGAATATGTCATAGCAGTGCTAAGATGCCTAGGGTATTCTGTGAACGAAATAAAGTCCAGTCTAGTACCCTCTCAAGACATGTGCTTTCTGGGTGTGAGACTGAATACAGCAGCCCAGATGGCCTTTTAACCCCGGACAAACAAAAGAATCTTTCCAGTTACTTCCATCAACTATCTCTTCAGTCCGGGCTGACTGCAAGGACAGTCCTTCAAGCCTTAGGGTTCATGGCATCTTGTATTCTGGTGCTTCCCAATGCCAAACTGCATATGAGGAAGCTGCAATGGTATCTCAAAAATGTGTGGACACAGCACTGCCAGGATTTGGACACTGTCATTCAAATAATACCTTGCATTCAAAAAGAATTTTTGTGGTGGGCTCAGGAATGTCACCTAAACAAGGGACTCTCTGTGACCCGGCCAGAGGCGAGTCAGATTTTAACGACAGATGCCTCGGACATTGCTTGGGGAGCTCATCTAAATGGAAAGTGGATACAAGACAAGTGGCCTGCCAGACTACAGCATCTACATATCAACATGAAGGAGATGTTAGCAGTCCAGTTTGCATTAATGGCTTTCAAGGAGTTACTTCTTCCTGGGCAGGTGTTGATTCTAACAGACAACACAACTGTCATGTGGTACATCAACAAACAAGGGGGAACACATTCTTATCCTCTATGCAGGCAAGCAATGATTTTATGGGAGACTGCGCTCAGCTTGCAACTAACTCTTCAGGCAAGGTTTCTGCCGGGAGCACAGAACTCCTTAGCAGATGTGTTAAGCAGGCAAATCATGGGTCCCCACGAGTGGAAACTGGATCTTCATGTATTTCAGAAATTGACAGTGTCATGGGGAACTCCAGACATAGACCTGTTCGCTTCTCCACTAAACCACCAGCTGCCAAAGTTTTGCACAAAGGGGTTTCATCATACAGCTTGGAAAGTGGATGCTCTTTCTTTCAGTTGGAAAAATCTTCATGTGTATGCCTTTCCACCTCTGCCTCTTCTCCCAAAGGTGCTCCTAAAGGTCAGACAAGACAAGCCAAGGATGATTTTAATAGCTCCAGATTGGCCTCGGCAACACTGGTACCCACTACTAAGGAGTCTGGTAAGGAAGCCTCCATGGCCTTTACCTTTGATTCCACACCTGTTATCTCAGAAGGACGGTCACCTACTCAATGTCAAGCTTCACTCTCTTCATCTAACAGCCTGGCATATTCTGTTTTGAAACACAGCAGGTCTCAACTTCCTCAACAAGTTTTAAATGTGATTATGGAAGCCAGTAGACCTAGTACAAGGAAAGTGTACGCAGAAAAATGGAAGAGATTTTTATTTTGGAGTGCAGCAAAGAATTTGGAGATTTCTGAGCCTAATTTGAGTGTGGCTCTTCAATATCTTACTGAGTTATTGGACAAAGGTTTGTCCTTCTCTTCCATTAAGATTCATGCTGCAGCAATTTCAGCTCACTATGATTGTGACCCTCCATTGTTTTCGCATCCTTTGTTCAAGCAGTTTCTTAGAGGGGCAAAGAATATAAGACCCCACGCAGCTCCTACTCCTGCTTGGGATCTCAATTTTGTGTTGGAAAAACTTACTCTACAACCTTTTGAGCCTGCGGCTACTGCTGAATTGAAATACTTGTCATGGAAGACTGCTTTTTTGTTGGCTATTACTTCTGCAAGAAGGGTTTCTGAGTTGCAGGCCCTTATGGCAGTAGAGCCCTTTTGATTTTCCATAAGGATAGGGTATCATTACGTACTAATCCTTCCTTTATGCCTAAGGTGGTTTCTAGTGTGGCTTTAAACCAAACTATTCATTTGCCTACCTTCTATGCAGATCCCCAAAATAAGGGAGAAAAGATTTTGCACACTTTGGATGTGCATAGGCAGTTACGTTATTATTTAAGCAGGACTAAGGATTTCAGGCAGTCTCAGCAGTTGTTTGTTTCTTTTGCTTTGGGTTCTCAGGGCAAGCCTGTGTCTAAGCAAACTATTTCTAAGTGGATTGGGTTTTGCATTTCATTTTGTTATTCCCATCATGGCAAGGAGATTCCAGCTGGGATTAGGCCTCATTCCACTAGGGCTACTGCCACTTCTACAGCATTTCTAAGGGGGGTGGCAACTAAGGATATTTTGGAGGCAGCTACTTGGAGTTCAGTACATACTTTCTCTAAGCATTACCACCTTCCTCTCTACTCTAAATCTAGGGCTGGTTTTGCCACAGCTATTTTGCAAGGCATGTTGACAGCTCATGCTTCCTTATGATTTGCCAGCCTCCCTTACCTCTGCTTTGGGATTCTACCCAATGGTTAGGACTGCAGCAATGTGGAATGAAGAACATAGTACAGTTTTGTACCTACCATAAATGTAGATGTTCGAGGATCCACATTGCTGCAGTCCAATTTACCCTCCCTCCTTCCCTTCTGTGTTTAGGGGTGGTGGTGTGGGTTAGGCTATATTCTTGTAAATTTGTATATATTGTATATATGTTTGGTGCAGGGCTTTTTGGTGTTTTTGGTTTAGGCCTTGTCTTTTTAGGGTCTTCTGACATCTGGGGCAAGAAAAGACTGAGGATATGACGTCGGGCATGCGCATTAGTACCCTGGCGTCCTGACATCAGTCTAATGCGCCTTGACCGACGTCAGCCATATACTTTGGTATTCGGGCCGACTGGACAGCGGACTACCCCAATGGTTAGGACTGCAGCAATGTGGATCCTCGAACATCTACATTTATGGTAGGTACAAAACTGTACTTTTCCAGTATACCAGAGAGAACTGTCTAGTTAAGTGACTTATTCAGTCGTATAATACATAAACAGAGGCAGGGAATCAAAAGCTGGACTACAGGAAGCAAGCAGCTTCTTAACAGTTCATAGCCTTCATTCTCTTTGCTAACTACCAACTCAAGAAGCCAGTGCTCGGGTAGTTGGTGAAAAACAAAACTGATCAACAGCTGCTGTCTAACGCACACAAACAACTTTTATTGAGCACTTTTGTCCTCAGAATACACAGGGCGTCTTCAGACTAAACTTTATTTAAATGCCTACAACTGTTACATATTATATAAAATCAAATAGTTGCATACATTTAATAATGGCTCCTAAGTGTTTATTCTGAGTGAGGATGAATTTGCTCAGTAAATGTGTTTCCTGCTGTAGACAATGGTTGGCTTTCTGTTCACTAACTGCTAGATGACCCACTGGGTATATTTTAAGGAAAAGTAATCCCTTTCCAATGTCCTAGAGTTTTCCCCCTACAGTATCACTTAGATGGTGTTTATTACGAATTTTTCAGCACCATTCTTTTTTTTTTTTATCTATTTCCTTGCCACAGATCATGAAGGTTTCAGAATTTTCTTCTCTCCAAATTGTCACACAAATTTGTCTTAGCCTACACAATCTAGGTTAGTGGGTTGGGTTTCCTTAGTTTTAATTTTGGGTGCTACAAGCAGTTGTGTGTCATGGAACTGTCTTACTGAGGTCAGCAAAGGGCTTTAAACCGCTAAAGTGAAAATATTTTTTCAAAGACTAATTGTGGACGAAATCCTTGTTTGAAGAATGACAATGAGTTCTATTGTAGTGCTTTGTAAACAAACTAGTGAAGACATCATTTTTTGGCAAGTGAAATTATGCTTTTATTTGTTTAACTACAAAGTTAAGCCTAATAATAATCCTGCAGACACTTTTCATTTGCCTCTAGTTTCAATCTGTTATGAAAGCGCACTGTTTGGATATGTTCACATCCTGCAAGTGTTGGTGGTAGAAGTTTTACTGTGAAAAATGCCTGCAGTTTTAGGCTGGTGATTAAAAGTATACCTATTTTTGGGCACCTGACAAAGTGATTTGCCTATGAAAAAAACTTAACTGTGCACCACAGCATGTGATGCAGAAAGCCCCAAACAAACTTTTCTCCCCATCACTACAGAATGTGGGGGTTTGATTAATCTTAACAAAAAAAAAAAAAAAAGTGAAAAGACCCCCAGACTAATTTTTTTCCTACTCTGATACTACTGAGTGCAAACTGTGAACTTTAACCTTAGTGCTAGCAGTGTAGCGAAAATGTGGTGTGTTCGTAGACTTTTTAATAGATGCAGCATTGTGCGTAGGTGAAGCCTCATCCATTAAAGCCTACAGACTTGCACTGTCTCCAAGGTGATGTCACCAAATGGTAACCTACATTTATTTAGGCCATGGTTTTAATAAATAAGCTTATTGAAGCTATTTATTAAAATAACATCTAAAAACATAAGTGCCAGCAACACAATTGTATAGGTGCATTTATCACTGGTTACAAGGTACATGTGAACACTGGCAATCACTTTAAGGACAGGAATAATAGAAAGAAATTCATAGTACAGGTTCACTTTGCAGTACCTGATATGCGGTTTCATTCCTTCATTTCACAAGTACCTGTGACAGTCAGCACTTCTACAGTGAAGCCACAGAACTGGCATTATTGATTTAGTCTTCTGGATGTCTCCATAAACAAGTCATAGATTGTAGCAGAGTCTTCATAACTTTTTTTTTTTTTTTTTTTATGATTAATAGTAAGCTGAAGAGGTGCACAGCAGACTGAAAAAGTACACAGTTGCCATAATTGGTGATTCAGGTGTTTGTGAAGAGTCAGTAGGCTATAATGGAATAAGTAAAGGGGATAGCAGTGTAACAGTACATGTGGAATAAAGTAATGCAAGATGGTGTGCCTGTGCTTAAGTCCATTCATCCATTACCCATTTTTCTCATTTTTGCACATGGGGCAGGGGTGTCACTTCAGCAGTGACAATCATCTAGAACCAAAGTTTACACCACCAGGTGGCTAACCCTGCTGCAGTAATTCATCCACACCGACCGCACACTCGCAGATATGGCCAATTTAAAGTGTCCAGTCTACCTACTGCATGTGTTTGGAATGTGGAAGGAAACCAGAACACCTGGAGGAAACCCACCAAACACTGAGAGGACATACAGACTTCACACAGAAGGTACCCCAGCTGAGAATCGAACAGGGGAAACTCTTGCTGTGAGGTGACAACATTATCTGCTGCACCACTGTGTGTGTGTTTGCTTAAGTGAAAGAAGCAAAACCTCAGAATCATTATCGGAACACCAAGGTTACATGTGTTCTGTATTTGAGAGAGTAGACATAACGGCTCATTCAAAACTATTTTCTTTGTATAAGTAAGAGTTCATTGTACACTTCTGTGTGTACACCTAGGGAAGGAAATGGTGAAAAAATGTTGGTATTTGAAGAACTTCTGCAAGTCGATAGGCTTTGAAAACCCTTTAATTTAGCTGGATTGTTTTTGTGAGACTTTAACTGCGAAAGGGTTAGCAAAAGCTTACTCAGCCATATAAATCGATACAAATTTAGGAGGAAAAAGTAAAGCAGTCTGATTCCAAATGCCAAGCAAGATGCCTGCAACTTGCAATACTCTCATTTAATTTTGTGTGTGTGTGTGTGTGTGTGTGTGTGTGGGGGGGGTGGGGGGGGGGGTTCTTCCTTTGTCTAGCTTGAGTCATAGAGAGGGGATGAATTTGCTTATGGGAAAGAGAGAAGCAGCACAACATGATCAAGTCAAGGTGCCAGGCACCCATGATGGCCATTTTGTGGTAAACGTATTAAAGTTTAAGAAGAAGCACTTGGAGTGATTTTTTTTTTTTTTTTTTTTATGCATTAATATAGCACAGAATACTAAGATGCAGTGGAAAAATAGTTTTGGAGTTTCAAGATGGAGTTGCTGTTTAAGGATCGGCAAGCTAGGTGGTTGCCCAGGGCACCATTTTTTTAGGTTTTAATTACTAATATTTTGTAGTATTTTGTGTGGATTTAGTCATATGCTGTTTATATTATACTTTTCAAACTGGACACAAACTTGGGTACTGAGATCCTTGAAAAGCAGGTAAATTGGACAAAAATCTGGAAATCTGATTGGCATAAAAGTTGAATATCAAATAACACAAAGCTCTTCACGCTTCCAGTAGGAATGTGGGATCTTTCTCAAAAGCACATGTGTGTGTGGAAAAATGATGGAAATATATAAACACATTCTGAGAGACAATCTGTAGAATTTAATGAATTGTAAAATTCTACCACACATGGTCGTTTATTATCCCCTTTGAAAATAGGGCGATGTGAGCTGTGTGTCGCTTTTTCTTTAAATTATTTGTGCCACTAATGTATTGGTCATGTAGAATTATTTTCTGTGTACTAGACAGTTTCAAAAATTGTACGTGATGAGGGTGATTCAGAAAATTGTGTGAAGGGGTAAATCAAACCTGAAAAATAAAGACATATCTCCAAAAACGGGTACATCATGTGCAGGGGTAAATTGGACCTGAAAATAGGATGTTCCTTCAAAATGCGGGCATTTCAGAAGTCTGACTATGCTGTTGCTGTACAGAGACCGCAAACAGGGGCTGCTTTTGCTGCATTATGACACTTCTCACTTTCCTAACTTTACCCTTCTGTGCTGTTATTACTGCTTGTATTGTGAATTTTGTAACTAATTATAAGAATCAGAAAATATAATCTAAATGTATAGTCAAGTATTCTGCAGGGACATGTATAACTACAGGATTTTAAATTACTCAACCTCTGTCTTAACACAGGTTACCCAAGTTGTATCTGCAGGTAAATAACCAGCGTGGAAAAGTTATTCTTGTATGTTCTTTACTTTTCTTTGCTTAGTGTACAGTTATGTGGATTAAACAATTGTAAGTTGAAACATAACAGTAACAAGCTAGTAAAAGTTGTTGACTTGTGTGAAAGCTGTTCTTTGTTTACTTACGATGTTTTGTGCCAGTTTATGTACCCATGGCAGCTCTTTAAGGGCAGTGTATGCTGATAGTTGCCAAATTAGGGATGAAGACAGTACTTGCAGAAAACCATTAAATGTATGCTACAGCTGTGTTAAAATACTGGCTGCAGTTAAAATAATTGTTGAAAAAGGCCTGCTGCAATCCAAGTTGTAGAAAGCTGTGCCTGGAGCAATGTGATTTAGCAAAAAAAAATGTTTCTCAGTCCATTCATCTTAAGATTTTTTGGGGCCCTTTGGTTGTGTTCCTGTGTAATAAGTTCTAAAACTCTCCTTGTCATCTGAAATCAAAAACACTGCCCAAGTAGAGCAAAAATGTATGTGGTAATGCAGACAGACTGTTCAACCTGCAGGTGTACAGCATTCGGAAGTTTGTGTATAGCCCTTTTTTGTCATTGTCCGTACGAAGAAATACAGAGCCAACCAGCAGATGATTTCTGAGGTTGCTAAACCCCATGATTATCTTCTTCAAAGATATTGCACAAAGAAAGTTTACTGTCTCAGAGGCAATGCCCCCAAACACAGCAATATCAGTACACTGTACACTAGTGAAGACAAAAAATAAACTGCCTGAAACTAAAGTGCTTCACACAAGCACATGTTACATTGCAGTTATGGAAAAGAAACCTGAGCCTATGCAGATACCTTTAGCACAGAGCTTTACACAGCATTCATGATTTAGTTATTGACTGCTGCCCACTGCTTACTTTCTTTCTTCTGGAAACTGTTGACACTGTGTACAGGATGCTGCTTTTTCTGTATGAAGACATATTAATCTATGCAAATTAACTGTAGCCTGAAAACATGCAGACTGTCATTTTTGTCATGCACTTATAGCAGTGCAGTCTTGCGTCTGTTGGTGTCAGTTGCATGGTAATGGAAAAACATTCTGATTTGGGGGGGGGGGGTTGAGGGCAGTAGATGTCAACAACTGAAATGTTTGCATACTGTGTACAGCTGTGTGCTAAAGGTACTTGGGTAGGTAGGCATAGTAGATTTCTGTGCTATACAGCATATACTGGAGATGGTTGTGAAGATAAAACTCCCAAGATTTATGAGATCTCTGTGAAACGGAACTGATTCATAAATCAATTGTGAGTGATCTGTTGGTGCTATCAGAAGGCCAGAGAAGCATTAGTAAATGAGCGAGAGAATGCAGTAATGTAAACAATTTCAGCACCTACATTGGTGATGTTCTGTAGTCTTATGATCTGGATGTTGATGGTACTGGATTAGAGTAACATGCAAGAGTATTGTTTTTTTCCTTGACAAAAGATGTATGTTCTTAGAAAATGCTGGCTGCTGGCAGAAAGGGCATTGGCTTTATGTCTTACCTGATAGATGTCAACCAGCATAACCCTGATTATTTTGATTAAACGGATTGGAGATCTCATCTGTATCAACCACTTCAGATATCACCTGAGGCAACAAGTAAACCTCATTGGATAACCAACATCACCATATTAATAAATAGAAATGAAAACACAATCTTGTTAAGTGAAGTGGTAAGTACAAATAGAACAGCAACAATGTTAACTTTTTTTGTTTTTCTGTATGCTTTTTCAGCCTCTTACCATGCCAACCATTATGCGTCCATCAGTTGTATTGGCCCATTCATTCTGTAGCTGTGATGATATCTATCCTTCAGATTCATTAGTACAAGAGATATCTGGAAGGGCCATCATCATAGCAGACATTGTGAGGGGAAGTTTTGTACTTTCACAGACCTTCTAGGAATGAAAGGTTTTTCACATTCGCCTAATCCAATCCCTTGTGTGGGGTATTCAGTCACCAGTGTTGACCCACAGTAGTAGTGATAGGACTCATAGGAGTTTAAAGACAGTTGAGTCGTGTGACCATTTATGCTTTGCCAGTACCCACTCTTAAGCCATAACCCCTTTCTGCATGGAGGCTAAGCTGGTCAAGCCTGGAGTGAATTTGTGGAAACTCATCCAATCATTTTGGTCCTGTCTGAAGGATGATAGTATATCATACTGCTCAATCAGCAGGAGCAGTCTGTTCCAGTGATTGGGGAAGCACTGTATGATGACTGTCTCAACACTGTGTTTTATTTATCTGTTGGTGAAGGTGTTGGTCTGTCGTTGTGGTATTTGTGGAACCTCTAGAATTGTGTAGATAGAAGAGATCCAGATCATCTGGGTTTGTCTTTCATACCATTACAAAGCATGGATCTCCCCTCAAGAGTCTGTAATACAGATACTGAGTAAAAGGACAGTGCATCTTGTATCTCTTGGTAGCTCAGGGTTTTTAAATCCACAAACTTCTTCATTAGGAAACTTGTTTTTTTGTTGTATGTTTAGCGAGATACATCCTGAAAGGGGCATTATACCCAGTAATTGGCCTAATCCGTACTAATTATAAGGAAACGGCCATCATTATAGATCAAGATGATATTCCTTTGGCAATAAGCTGTGCTAAGTAGAAGAATTTTCTGACTGTCACGTGATCGAAAGAGAGGGAAATATCACATGATCCTAGATTCCCTGACAGTTTTCATTTTGAAGTGGGTATTGCTCATCAGTTTGCTGAAGGTTGAGGGTATATTAACCAAATGTGACACTGTTGTACTGTGTATGCATTAATTTTGTGCCCACATTCAGTGCACCTGCTATTAATGTGTAATAAGTACTTGCTGAGAGGCTAGGATATCAAATGGTGACTTGATAGTAATTCATGTTTTGTTGTCTGCAGGCTTACTTAGTCAGAGATCTTGTTTTCCAGTTTGGAGATCAGAAAAGTTAGTGCCAAAAAGGAGGAGATCCAAACGCTGACCCTGGAAGACACCATTGGTTACCTTCATACTGTCTGAGTCACTTGCCAATTGCACTGTATGGACTCTGTCTTTTAGCTATTTTGCGCTCTATCTTACCACATAGGGTTGTATTTTTAAATCCTTAGGCTTACTTAAATGCTAGCATGGGTATGGTGTCAAATGGTATGTGAGATGTGCCTTGTAATCAGAATGACCACTGTCAAAAGCCTTCGTAACCCTCTCTAAGAAGCAGATCTCATTCATTAGTCAGGATCTTCCCTTGACAAAGCCAAACTGCTGATGTTCAAGTCTCATCAGCACAGTTTATAAGATTAGTTATAATATGTTCTGTGGCTTTACAGATGAGACCCACTAGGCTGATAATTCTGTAATTTTCAGGGCTGGTGGTGGGGCTTCTGTTGTGTGGTGGCATCAGCACTATGGTGCACCAAATTTAAGGGACAAAATGTTAGCTAAACTTAGGTTAAACAGGTTTAAGGAGTGGCTTTGACAGAGCGTGCTTTGTGCTGTTTATTAATAATCAACCAGGCATATTGTCAGGCCCCATCGAGGAAGCATTTTTGGTCTTGGTAGGCACCTCCAGTGTGTGACTGTTTGTTTGTTCTAATAGGTTGTTTAATGGATTATGGGATATGTAAACTTTGTAAAGATGTATGTAAGAAATTTGGCACTAAATTTGTTTACTAGTATATTGTCAACGTTTGTTGGGTCTGAATAGGTGAATCTCCTTGTGAGTGAACACTCCCCGCCCAGTCACTAATGACAGCTGCCACCATACAGTGGCTTGGTGAAACAAGACCTAGCACTTAGAATCTTTACTGTACCTTATTCCTTCTGTGAGGGCATATGTCCTGCTCTGCCTGTTTTCCCCCAGGATGAGCATGCCCATGCTCCTCTGCCTGCACCTTTAAGCTCTTGCTCTGCTAATCAAATTTGGTCACCTGGGCCATAATCAGGGCTGTATCCCTATAAGCTACTGTAGTAGGTGTGAAAGTTACTGAAGCAGTGGATGATGTCAAATTGGTACACACCACATATGAAATCTTGCAAAAGCGTTCGATCCCATCCCATACTTGGATATCTTTCATTACAACCGGGTGACATATCCAGGTGTTTCTGCAGTTACTTCCTACTGATGTCTCTAGGCATCAAATATTGCTAGGATGTCCTTCAAGAATGCAACTGCAGTCCTTACATATGGGTTGTCCTGCTTCAGGCAGCCCTCGGTCGGCCGGATTCCAAAGTCTGGGTCTGGCGTCGGCTGATGTCGCCTCCTCCCCGACGTCAGAGCGGCTGGGGTATAAAAGCATCAGCCGACGCCATCTTCCTCAGTCTTTCTTGCCGCGCGGTGCCCGAAGCAGAAGCAGTTCGCAAGTGCCGGTCGGTCAGCTCCTGTGTTTTACATATCCGAAGTCATCAAAAAGCTAAGTACCCCGTTGGGGAACCTTTTCTTGCCTCAGCCGATGTCAGAAAAAACTAAAAAAGTTAATAACTGTTTGTCTTGTGGTAAACAAATACCTCATAAGGACTTCCATTCTTACTGCCTTGGCCCAGACCATGACGTCTCGGCCTGTGCTTGCTTCAATAAGCGTACACTCAGGCGCTGGGCAGAGTTTGCTGAAGACTTTTTTGGCGAAAAATACTCTTATACCATGCCGTCGGAACAACCGACACCACATATTTCCAAAAAATGGAAAGACCGGGACCGACATTCTCGGCCCGCGACTTCCACTGACACCACGCCAGAAACTATTGCGAGTGCATCTGTGTCTTCTGAGGCGGTTTTTCCACCGCTCCAGACCAACGACACCGCTTTACCGATCACTTCGGCCCCGGAGCCTACGCCGGTGCCGGTTGTTGATTTTCCTCCAGAAATTGAAGCCCAAGATTTGCCTGAGACCATACCGGTGCACAAGGTTATTCCAGCACGTGGGGCGGCTAGGCCCCCTATGTCTATGTCTATCGAGGCCTACACACGTGCTAAGGCTTCCAGCCAGGCAAAGTCTCACCCTCCTAAATCTTTGCCTCAGCCCACTACTGATAAACAAATCATGACTTTAGCTGCAGATCTAATTTCCTTAATCAGAGGCTCCCAGGCCCATCCTGACAGAGGTTCTCCGCCACCTTCAGACAAAAGGCCCAGGGTTGAGCATACAGACACCCCTTCTTCTGATGAAGCCTCTGGTGACTCTGATCACTCAGATACCCAGGAAGAGTCCTTCCAGGCCTACGAGGATTCTGATGCGGAGGAATCTATTCCTTCTGCCTCTCCTCCTGAGGATATTTCTTTTGGGGAAGTTCTCCACTCCATGAGAGAGCATTTTTAGTGGCAAGGCCAGGAATTCTCTGACTCCAGGAAACTGCTTCGTACCTTCCTTAAGCTTCCCCAACACAGGCCTTTAGCTATCCCTCCAGTGTTAGATGTACTGGATGATGTGTACTCAGATTCGAGTGCTTCTCCTGATTCTCTCCCCCCTGCTCCTGTCAAGCCAGACAGATACTACAGGGTTCCTGAAACTCATAAACATTTCTTTAAGGCCCATTCTGTTGATCTATTAACAATTTCCCAGGGGCCCAAAGGGGTGGCCACATCCATGGCCAAAAATCATTTGCCCTCAGACAAGGAAGCTAGGTCCCTGGAGAGGTGGGGCAAAAAAGTTTATACCTCAACCACACTGGCCATGAGGGCCCTTAATTGCCTTTTTCATATGTTTCAGTATCTGGATTTCTTGATGGATGATTTGCAGAAAAAGTTAGCCTCTCCTGAGCCTTTAGATAGAAAGGCCTTGCAGGATTTGGTTCATAATACACAGCAGGTTAGCAATCATTTTCTTCAGTGTGGTTATGATGCATTGGAAGCTTCATGTAGGGCAGCTATGACAGGGGCCGTCATACGTAGACATGCATGTTTGAAAGAACAGGCATTGCCAGATCATGTTAAAGTAAAGCTTCTAGATGCACCTCTGGAAAAACACAAGCTATTTGGTGCTAATGCTCAGGATGTGTTGAAATCAATTGAGGAAAAGGCTAAATCAGTGCAAACAGTCAAAGATTTCCTCCAGGTTCAGCCACCAAGGTTCAGCAGGAATTGGCCTTCTAAGAATTGGTCCTTTCCAGACACTGACAAGTTTCAAAGGGGAAAAAACAGGCATGCCCGAGGGAGAGGGCAATACAGAGGCTCCTACAGGGGACGCCAATGGCAACCGACTAATCAGAGAGGTGGCACAGGGACTTCTACTGCTCCACAGGGACAATTACAATGACTTGACTTTCACACCGCCGACCAAGGCTCAAAGAGAAGCACCTTTAGGCGGAAAATTATTCTTATTTTCAAAAAATTGGCACATTTTAACAAGGGGCAAATGGATTCTGGACATAATAGACCAAGGCTACAGATTCCACTTCCATACTTTACCAACAAGACAAGGCATGCCCAACCTGCCACAAAATCAAAGGACAGAGGCATTAGTACAAGTTTCAAAGCTGATAAAAATCAAAGCAATAGAAAAGGTACCTCCTCAGGAACAAGGCCAGGGATTTTACTTAAGACTGTTCCTTGTTCCAAGAAAAGAAAAGCAATGGAGACCTATACTGGACTTGGCCGCTCTAAACACTTTTTATTGTACCAAAATTCAAAATGCTGACGCTCCAGCAACTCCTTCCCATGCTGGGCAAGGGGTCTTGGCTGGTTACTCTGGACCTCAAGGAGGCATACCTGCATGTCCCAATCAGACACAGTTGCAGAAGATACCTCAGATTTCTTGCAGGGTCAGAGCATTATCAATTCTCAGCATTGCCTTTTGGCTTATCTACTGCGCCCAGAGTATTCACGAAATGCCTGTCATCAGTAATTGCACACTGCAGACTCCAGGGGATACAAATATACCCTTACCTGGACGACTGCCTTATACAAGCGGACAGCAAGCAAGCCTTGACAAAAAACTTGAATTATGTCATTCACTTACTACAGGCTTTGGGATACACAGTCAACTTACAAAAATCAAGACTACTGCCATCCCAGCAAATAATTTTTCTAGGAGCCAAACTAGACACAGAATCACAAATTGCTTACCTCACAGAAGAGAAGCAAGAACAATTACCACATTACTTCAAAAGCCTAGCAAAGCTCACCCAGATGACTGCAAGGAAAATCCTGCAGGCCCTGGGTTTCATGGCATCTTGCATTCTACTGGTTCCACTGGCAAGACTACACATGAGAAAATTACAATGGTACCTAAAAAGTTTATGGTCTCAACACAGCCACAACTTAGAAGCAATTATTCCACTCATCCCATGTCTACAAAGGGAATTTCTGTGGTGGGCCCAAGCAAGCCAGTTGAACAAAGGTATGCCTTTCAACAAACCTCAAACAAGCCAAACCATTACAACAGACGCCTCAGACCATGGATGGGGGGCGCACATGGAGGGCAGATGCATTCAAGGGCAATGGACCACCCAGGAAGTGCATCTTCACATCAATCAAAAAGAGATGTTAGCAGTAATTCATGCAATCGAGGCCTTCGGGAAATATCTTCAACAAGGCCATCTGCTAATAAAGACAGACAACACCACTGTTATGTGGTACATAAACAAACAGGGAGGTACTCATTCTTACCCCCTTTGCAGACTTAACAATGACTCTTTGGGAAAAGTCCCTGAAACTGAACATACATCTGCAATCCCAGTTTGTTCCGGGCAGGGACAATGTTCTGGCGGACAGTCTAAGCAGAAACATCCTGGACCCGCACGAATGGATGTTGCATCCAGACATTTTTGCACAAATAACTCTTGCATGGGGGAGGCCGGACATAGATCTCTTTGATTCCCACCTCAATCATCATCTGAAAAAGTTCTGCTTGAGGGCACACCATCCACACGCCTGGAGAATAGATGCTCTCTCATTCAGCTGGAACTCTCTAACAATCTATGCATTCCCACCTCTACCATTAATGACCAAGGTGTTACTGAAGATCAAAGCAGAGCAACCCAAAGGCATCTTAATAGCTCCAGACTGGCCAAGACAGCACTGGTATCCATTACTAAGGAGCATAACTTGCACCAAGCCGTGGCCCCTGCCTCAGTGGCCTCTACTCTTGACTCAGCACAATTACAGGACGGTTCACCCCAACCTGCAAACTCTGCAGCTGATAGCTTGGAGGGTTCCATGATTTCTCCCCATATCTCTCTCTCCAAGAAAGTTCAACAGATATTATTGGAAGCACGCAGACCTTCCACCAGAAAGACTTATTCAGCCAAATGGAAGAGATTCAACATCTGAAATACCAACAAGGGACAGGATGCATCAGTAATGAGCATCCCACAGATACTAGAATACTTGGCAGAAAAGCTGCATAATGGACTTTCCTATTCTTCCATAAAAATTCACGCTTCAGCAATTTCAGCAAAATACAACACTGATCCACCTGTGTTTTCACATACTTTGCTAAGACAATTTCTAAGAGGGATAAAGAATATCAAACCTCCCAGAAAACCACCAGTGCCTGCATGGGACCTCAACTTCGTGTTAGAGAAATTAACTCTTCCGCCTTTTTAACCAGCAGCATCTTCAGAATTGCAAGTTCTTTCCTGGAAAACAGTTTTCCTGTTGGCAATTACCTCAGCAAGAAGAGTTTCGGAGATACAGGCCCTCATGGCAGTACCTCCATTTCTCATTTTTCATCAGGACAGGGTTTCTTTAAGAACCAATCCTTCTTTTATGCCTAAAGTGATATCCAGGGTGTCTCTAAATCAAGCAATTCACCTGCCTACTTTCTTTCCCAATCCTCAAAATAAAGGGGAAAGGCTGCTGCACACTTTGGATATACACAGACAACTACGCTACTACTTGGACAGAACAAAGGCCAACAGAAAGTCAGACCAACTTTTTGTAGCATACGCTCCCGCAGTGCAAGGAAAGGCAATTTCCAAACAAACAATTTCAAAATGGATTGGACATTGCATCAGATTCTGTTATTCTTTTCATGGAAAGGGTATGCCAGTCAATATCAGGCCACACTCCACCAGAGCTACAGCCACCTCCACAGCCTTCCTAAGAGGGTTGGCTACAAAGGACATTCTAGAAGCTGCTACATGGAGCTCCGTGCATGCATTTTCCAAGCACTAAAACCTGCCTTTATATTCCAGATCCCGAGCAGGCTTTGCTTCAGCAGTCCTGCAGGGTATTTTAGCCACACCATCCTTATCTTAGAGCCTACCACCCCCAGCTTGGCTATGGTATTCAACCCATATGTAAGGACTGCAGTTGCATTCTTGAAGGACATAGTACAGTTTTGTACCTACCATAAATGTAGATGTCCGATAGATATGCAACTGCAGTCAGGTTTTCCCTCCCTCCTACCCCTCTGTGTATTGGGTCCACTTCCCTCCTTTTATACTTAGCTGGGGATATCTGTTATGGTGTATCTGTTTATTGCTACTGTGTATGTCTGGACTTTTTTATCCAGTTCTAAATTTAGCCTTCCTTGGAGGGCACCTGGCATCTGGGGCAAGAAACACTGAGGAAGATGGCGTTGGCTGATGCTTTTATACCCCAGCCGCTCTGACGTCGGGGAGGAGGCGACATCAGCCGACGCCGGACCCAGACTTTGGAATCCAGCCGACCAAGGGCTGCCTGAGGCAGGACAACCCATATGTAAGGACTGCAGTTGCATATCTATCTACATTTATGATAGGTACAAAACTGTACTTTATATGTGCTTTAATAATTCCAGCACCATTTTACATACAGAGTACTTAAAAAAAAATTCATCTTAAAGCTTACACAGTGGGAAACACAACTGTATTGACAGTTAACATTTGTGTAGTGCAGGTAAAGATAAATTAATTGTTCATATAATAATTTGTTTTGTAATAAATTTCATGATTTTCTGAATATCTTATAAACCAAATAGCACAGACAGAACTGCTTAGTGTCATATGAAATCTGTCAGCTGGGTGAACAAAATGCTGCCAAGTGTGTGTATAAAAGCAGTTGATGAGATGTTGTAAGTTGTTTACAAAATATTAAAAATTTAATAATTACAATGTTTATTATGACTTGTAAAATCCAGTTTAAAACATAGATCCTAAAGAATGCTACCACTATAAAAATAGATTTGATGTTGTCAATTTTCATTCATTCCTCAACAGCTTTGTTCAGATCCAATCCTCGTAGCCAGCTTGGCCATTACTTTAGCTTGTGGCCACTAGAAAACTCTCAAGCTCCTCCCTTACCAATAAATTCACCATCTCCATGCATAACCTCAGATCCCGTTTGCTGCTTTCACTTTTGGACGTGATCACTTTGAGCTCTTCAGCTTTGGGTTTGTAGAGAATAAGTCAGTCTTTTTGTTTTTTTCCATAGCTGATAATTTTTGATATCTTTAATATCGGCCTTTATTACATTAGTTAATCCCTTCCCTACAGTTTTTTTGTGTACTCGTACTTACCATTGTTGGTAAGCCTCTTTTCCATTTTCTTTCCACTTTTAGAAAAATACCAACAATGGTATTAAGGAGTACACTTTCTCTCCATTCTTCCTTTCTTTTCCTTAGCCAGTTAATTATTAAATAGTTTGTTCATTGTCAACACTGAAGAACACAAAGTACAATGTCTGAAAAGGGTTCATCTGGTCTTGGAAAGCGCCAGAAATGCGGGCACTTGAGGTGCACGCCATGTGCGTGTATTGTTTGCGCCCAGAGCATTTGCAGGCTGACTGTTCCATATGTAAGGCTTTCAATCAGTGTGCCATCATGGATGGAAAAATAAACATATTTTGAAGGGGCTACTACCACCAGCCCCCCCCCCCCACAGGCTATTTTTGCGGCTCAACTCCCCCCCCCCCCCAAAAAACTACAGCATAAGGAGCCATATGTCAAGCCTTTGGGTCCTTCTGGATCCTTGACTCCCTCATCTGATCCTACCACAGAACTACCAAGGAAGAAACACAAAAAGTCAGATCCGAGGACTGCTCCTACCCAGCTGGTGTTGGAGTCAAAATTTGCTTCTTTGGATCCTAGCCTTTTACCAAAGCCTTACCGAAGCCTTTACCAAAGACAAGATATTCTCCTTCCATTGACCTGTACCCTCTCAGGTACCTTCCCTATTCCTAGAGTCCCGCCGGCCTTCCAGATCTCCATCAGTTTTATCTTCTCATTCTTCCAGAAGTCTGACAGAGGCTGATGTGAACAGAATAATGAGGAAGTTTCTCTCTGCAGAAACGGATGGGAGTTCTCTTGGCTTCTATCTGTTCGGGTCAGGAAGTCTTGGTTTGCACTACACCACCGATTTCATGTGATTTGACCTACTGTTTCATCGGATTGTAGTATCTTCAGATTTGAGACTTTCTCTGAGTGCACCGGCTCTGACTATTTCGGATTACTCTTGGACCAGAGATATCCCTGTCGGATCTGAGGCTGTAGAGTCAATGCTGAAAGTGTTGGAACCATCTCTGCTCCTCTGAGCTTTGGCATTGGATAGCTTGGCTCTGGCCTCTGCCTCAAATGGATTGCCTTCAGGGCAGCGGGAACTGATGGGTTGGAAGCTTGGCTTTTCAGCTGCGTCAACTTCCTTTTCCCCAGGACTTTCTGCCATCAAAGTGCTGGAGAGAGTGATGTTCGAGTGTATTCACTGTTGCAGTCATTACTCTTGGGTTATCCTGCTGGCAGGCTACCCGCAGTCGGCCTGAATTCCAAAGTCTAGGTCCGGCGTCGGTTGCTGTCACCTCTTCCCTGACGTCAGTGCACCAGGGGTATAAAAGATGCAGCCGATGCCATTTTCTTCAGTCTTTCTTGCCGCGTGGTGCCCGAAGCAAAAGCAGTTCGCAAGTGCCGATCAGCCGACTCCTGAGATTTTCACAGACGAATTTCAGATCCGAAGTCTTCATTAAAGCTAAGTACCCCATTAGGGAAACTTTTTTCTTGCTCCAAACCGATGTCAGAAAAAGTTAACAATTGTATTTCTTGTGGGAAGCAAATACCTCATAAGGATTTTCAATCTTACTGTATTCCTTGCCTAGGCCCTGATCATAACGTTGTTAGCTGTCGGTTTTGTGCTAGATTCAACCAACACACTATTAAGCGTCTGTTTGATTTTGCTTTTCATTACTTTGGCCGAAAATTCAATTACATAATGCCGTCGGAACAGCAGACGACCAGAGTTTCTAAAAAAACGCAAGGAAAAAGAGAATGCAGGCATCCGAGATCCAAAACCGACAACGAGGCTTCCGCTAAGCCAGTCATCGGTTCACCGGTTCTCAGTGAGGCGCTTTCGCAGCCCCTGACGCCTGCTACCTCAGAGCCACAGGCTGCTGACGACTCCCACGTGGAGCCAGCTAGGCCTCTGGATACTCAAGGTATTGGACACTTGGAAATCATTCCCTCAGATGGGTCCGGAGCCGCTGAGCAGTCAGCTTCTGAGGGTGTTTTCAGACCTACACAGCTATATGTAAAGCCTACTTCAGCTTCTAAAGCAAAGACTAAAGCAGCTTTAAAGACAAAGAAACAAGTACAGCATTCTCCAGGACAAACTTCCATGCCTAAGAAACAGATGCATAGAATGGCCGAAGACCTTATTACCTTGATCAGGGGTTCCCATCCCCCTCCTGACAAGAGGCCTAGTCAAGAGACAGACTATGACTCTTCAGATCAGGTTTCCATTTCCTCTGACTCCTCTTCTGTACAGGAATTCTGTCTTCCTCCCTGTGAGTATTCTGATGCTGAAGAATCCATTTCTTCAGCCACTCCTCCTGAGGATTATTCTTTTGGTGAAACCCTGCATACCATGAGGCACTTCCACTGGGAGAGCCAAGATTACTCAGAATCAAAGAAAAGGCTTAGAGATTTTCTTTTACTTCCACAGCACAGGCCTCTTGCTATTCCCCCTGTGCTAGATATTGTAGATGATGTATTTTCAGAGTGCGGCCTTTCTCCAGACTCCTTTCCTCCAGCTCCTGTTAAACCAGACAGATACTACAGGGTTCCAGATTCACATAAATTTCTTTATAAAAACCCTGCTGCTGACCCAGAAACTATTTCTCAGGGTCCCAAAGGGGTTAAGGCCACTACTGCAAAAAAACCTATCCCTTCTGACAGGGATTCAAGGACACTAGACAGATGGGGGAAAAATGTTTACACTTCTGTTACTTTGGCTGTGAGGGCTTTAAATTGCCAATTTTATATGATTAAATATCAGCAATACTTAGTGGCACTGTTAAAACAGAAAATGTTGGCCAATTCTGATTGTGCAGAAAATAAGGAAACACAGGATTTATTGCATGCAACTGAACAAGTGGGAAAGAATACATTGCAATGTGGTTTTGATTCTCTGGAGGCCTCCTGCAGGGCCGCAGTTACAGGTTCTGTCATTAGGAGGCATGCTTGGTTAAAGGAACAAAATCTGCCTGATCATGTTGAAGCAAAATTATTAGATGCTCCATTACAGCATGATACTTTATTTGGTGTTAAAGCAGAGGAGGTTTTGAAGAAAATGGTGGACAAAGCGAAATCTATGCAAACAGTAAAGGATTTTTTACAGGTTCAGCCACCAAGATTTAGCAGGAACTGGCCTACAAAGAATTGGTCCTTTCCAGAGGCAGATCCCAGCCCCAGGGCTCATACAGGCCTAAACAGTGGGCCGCTTCTACCTCCAAAAGTGGAGAAGACAAAGCACAGCCATACAGGAAACAGTCCCAATGACTTGCCTCTGCCAGCACCAAGCACTTATCTTCTTGCAGCCCCCTTAGGGGGAAAACTAGCACTTTTCTCTCAAAATTGGCACATGATCACCCAAGACAAATGGGTATTGAATATAGTGTCCCAGGGTTACAGGTTCCACTTTCACACCCTGCCAAAGGCAAAAGGTTTGCCAAACCTGCCACATAATCAATGGGCAGAGGCACAAAAACAAGTTTCGTCCCTTATGAACATGAGGGCCATTCAGCAAGTACCACAGCAAGAGCAGGGACAAGTCAAGGATTTTACTCGAGACTTTTGTTGGTATCCAGAAAGGACAAAGGCTGGAGACCAATACTGGACCTGTCTACTTTAAACACATTTCTGGATGTTCCAAAAGTCAAAATGTTAACTCTACAGCAGCTTCTGCCCATGCTGGGCAAGAAGGCTTGGCTTGTAAATTTAGAACTAAAAGCGGCATACCTGCATATCCCAATCAGACAATCTTGCAGAAGATACCTCAGATTCATAGCTGGCTCAATGCACTACCAATTCTCTGCACTGCCTTTTGGCTTATCTACTGCGCCCAGGGTCTTCACAAAATGCCTTGGACCAGTAATTGCATTTTGCAGACAAAGAGGAATTCAAATATATCCTTACTTGGACGACTGCCTTATACAAGCAGAGAACAAGGACACACTACTAAAGCATCTGGCGTTCGTAAAAAGATTATTAATTTGCCTAGGGTACACAGTAAACAAAAATAAATCAAAACTAGTACCCTCTCAAGAGATAATATTCCTGGGTGCAAGCTTAAATACAACTGCCCAGATGGCTTATCTCACACCAGACAAGCTAAGGCAACTAACTTCTTCAAAATGTTGGCAACAAAGACCCAGTTATCTGCAAGAAAAATTCTGCAGGCTTTGGGCTTCATGGCATCCTGCATTCTGCTAATTCCATATGCCAGACTGCATATGAGGAAACTTCAGTGGTACCTAAAAAGTGTCTGGACTCAACATTGTCAAAGCCTGGAAGCATTAATTACCCTCATTCCATGCCTGCAACAAGTGTCTGGACTCAACATTGTCAAAGCCTGGAAGCATTAATTACCCTCATTCCATGCCTGCAACAGGAGTTTTGATGGTGGGCTCATGCCTGTCACCTCAACAAGGGACAGCCATTCACTCTACCTACAGCCAGGCAGTCAATAACAACAGATGCATCAGATTATGCCTGGGGAGCACACATGGCAGGAAAATGTATTCAGGGCACATGGTCCACAAGCGAAATGCATCTACATATCAATCAAAAAGAGATGCTAGCTGTTCAGAATGCCCTGACAGCTTTCAAGGATCTACTCCATCCAGGACAACTACTGATAAGGACGGACATTACTACAGTCATGTGGTACATAAACAAGCAGGGAGGCACACATTCCTACCCCCTCTGCAGACAAGCCATGACTTTGTGGGACACAGCATTGACTTATCAAGTACACCTGCAAGCACAATTCCTGCCAGGAAAGAACAATACTCTGGCAGACGAACTAAGCAGAAATCTCACGGATCCCCACGAGTGGAAACTGGATCCACAAGTCTTCAGCATGATAACTGCCAACTACAGAAATTCTGCACAAGGACTTATCACAAGCAAGCATGGAAAGTGGATGCTCTGTCATTCAGCTGGAAAAGTCTAACAGTATATGCCTTTCCTCCTCTGCCTCTCCTCCCCAAGGTACTCCTAAAGGTCAGACGAGAAGCAAAGAATGATTCTGATTGCCCCAGACTGGCCACGCCAGCACTGGTACCCAATCCTAAAAAGCTTGTCTCAAGGCCCAGCCTGGACATTGCCTCTAATTTCTCACTTACTGACCCAGCGAAACAATCAGATGCTGCACAGCCAACTCGGGACCCTAAATCTGGCAGCATGGCGGATAATGTAACCATTCAAAACACACCTCTCTCTCTCTCTAAAGCAGTGATGGATGTTATTTTTGAGGCCAGGAGGCCCAGTACCAGAAAATCTTATGCAGAAAAATGGAAAAGATTTTGTGCTTGGAACCAGGAAGAAGGAATTGACACATCTGTACCAAATATTCCTCAGATTTTACAATACCTAACTGAGATGCTGGACAAAGGCCTATCCTTTTCTTCAATTAAAATTCATGCCTCTGCCATTTCAGCTCATTACAATACGGAACCTCCTATTTTTTCCCATCCATTGCTAAGGCAGTACCTCAGAGGGGCCAAAAACATAAGACCTCCAAGGACAGCCCCAATACCTGCATGGGACCTCAATTATGTCTTGGGAAAAACTCACACTGCCACCTTTTGAGCCAGCCAATACAGCTGATATAAAGTTTTTATCTTGGAAAACAGCTCTGCTCCTTGCAATAACCTCTGCAAGACAAGTTTCAGAGTTACAGGCAATCATGGCTGTGGAACCTTTCATCATTTTCCATCCAGACAGGGTTACAGGCAATCATGGCTGTGGAACCTTTCATCATTTTCCATCCAGACAGGGTTTCTCTAAGGACGAACCCAACATTTATGCCTAAGGTAGTGTCCAGTGTGGCCCTTAATCAAACCATTCATTTGCCTACCTTTTATCCAAACCCACAGAATAAGGGTGAGAGACTTCTGCATTCTTTGGACATACACAGACAACTACGCTTCTACTTGGACAGAAATAACGCTTTCAGAAAAACTGAGCAACTTTTAGTGGCATATGCTGCAGGATCTCAAGGAAAGCCTATCTCAAAACAGACTATTTCAAAATGGATAGGCCACTGCATTCGTTTCTGCTACTCACAACATGGCAAATCAGTGCCCAAGGGCATTAGGCCTCATTCTACCAGTGCAGCAGCCACTTCAGCAGCCTTTCTCAGAGGGGTACCAACCAAAGACATTTTAGAGGCTGCAACTTGGAGTTCAGTGCACACTTTTACAAAGCACTACCATTTATCTCTCTACTCTAAATCCAGAGCAGGCTTCGCCACTGCAGTTCTGCAGGGCCTTATAGCCTCTCCTAATCCTATTTAGGCCCAGCCACCCAACCTCAACTTTGGGATTCAACCCAAGAGTAATGACTGCAACAGTGAAACACGATGAACATAGTACAGTTGTGTACCTACCATAAATGTAGATGTTAGAGTGTATTCACTGTTGCAGTCCAGGTTATCCACCCACCATCCCCCTTTTCTTTGCTGGAACTTACCTATACTTCTCTATCTTATACAACTTATGTGGTTTATTTGCTTGTAGATAAAGGAAATGTTTATTTTATTGCATGCATAATTATTGCCATAATTTTTTAGCCTACCATTTTGGGGGCACCTGACATCTGGGGCAAGAAAAACTGAAGAAAATGGCGTCTGCTGCATCTTTTATACCCCTGGCGCACTGATGTCAGGGAAGAGGCGACAGCAACCGACGATGGACATAGACTTTGGAATTCAGGCCGACTGCGGGTAGTCTGCCAGCAGGATGACCCAAGAGTAATGACTGCAACAGTGAATACACTCTAACATCTACATTTATGGTAGGTACACAACTGTACTTTCTCTGCTTCTGCAAGATGAACGGTTCCTCCCCCTCAGATCTGCTGTCTGTATCCCTTATGTCTTTTTACCTTGAGCCCCATCATTCCACTCCACAAGGACAGTCAGCCCAAATTCTCCAGGCTACCCAGCAGGGTATTACTATTTCTTCTTATACATCTCTGGAACACCCCACTGAAGATGTCGATAGGAAGAGGAGGTGCAAGAGGAAGCACTTGGACTCCCTTCAGGAGTACTTCACTGAAGATATGATTTCGATGAAGGAAAAGGGTCCCCAAGATCACAACCTGAAGATGTCTCATTCAGAGATATCCTTGAGATCCTTAAGCAAAGGGGTGGGTGGTCTACTGATAAACCTTCCCAGAAGGAGTCAGTATCCCTGGAGGCCTTTGGGTCTGACCCATTTATCTCCTGGGTGACTCTCTATCAGCCGACAATCTCATTGACTTGGTCTCTAGATGGGCGTGGAAGGAACCAGACACAGTTGAGCCAGTCCCCAAAGCATCAGATTGGATTCCGGCACCATCTGCAGGACATGTGTTTTGGAACAAGGAAGTACCTGTAGATGCCATGGTCATGGCGGCAGACACTGAGAATGAACTCTCGGAGCAAAGTTCTACTGTCTAGCCCCCTAACCAGGAGTCAGTGGCATTGGACAGATTTGGGAAGCATGTGTATGCTTCAGTGACCTTTGCCCTGAGCTATCTGGCACACTTTGCAAGACTACAAATGGATCTGATAAAGAAACTTTCAAAATCCCTTTCTGGGACCAGCACTGCTGAAACGCTAGCTTCTGTGGCCTTGCAGTTGGCTACCCTTCAATCACTTTCTAACCCGTCCATGAGGATTCTCTCATGTGGTTGAAAGTACCTCAAGGGTGATGGGTTCAGGCATTTCCTTTAGGAGGCATGCCTGGATGTGCTTGGTGACTTTGCAGAGCCCTTCGAGTCTTCATTCATCAATGTTGCTTTTAACAGAAGATGTTTGAGTGTTTCACTGTTGCAGTCATGACTGTAGGGTTCTCCCCTGCCAGCAGGCAGTCCTCGGTCGGCCAGAATCCCAAAGTCTGGGTCCGGCATTGGCTACTCAGCCATGCTCCCTGACATCAGAGCGCCAGGAGTACAAAGCTGACAGCCGACGCCATGTTCTCCAGTCTTTCTTGCCATGCGGTGATAGCAGTTTGCATTTGCCGGTCGGCTGACTCCTGACAATTTTTTCTAAACATACTTCAGTCCGAAGACTTTCTTCTCCTACTCAAAGCTAAGTACCCCGTTGGGGAAACTTTTTTTCTTGCTCCAGTCCGATGTCAGAAAAAGTTAATAATTGTATTTCATGTTGGAAGCAAATACCTCATAAGGATTTTCATTCTTACTGTATTCCTTGCTTAGGCCCTGACCACGACTTAGCTAGTTGTCGGTTTTATGCTAGATTCAATCAACGTACGATTAAACGAAGGTACGATTTTGCATTTCATTACTTCTGTAGGCGTTTTAATTACAAAATGTTGTTGGATTCGGTTCTGGCTACCGGAGTTCACAAACAACGCAAGGATAAAGACATGCCTCCGAGGTCCAAATCGGACAATATTGTACAAGCAGAGCCAGCTTCAGGTTCGGCCGTCGTCAGTGAGGCGCTTTTGCAGCCCCTGTTGTCTGCCATTTCGGAACCGATGGCCGAAACAGTCTCCCACAAGGAGCCCAAGTAGGCCTTTGCAGGACCTTCGGACAATGCTCCTTCGGATGGGTCCGGAGCTGCTGTGCAGGTACCGGCTTCCGAAGGGGTTTTCAGGCCAACTCAGCTTCTAGCAAAGGCAAAGACTCCTTCCAAATCAAAGACTACAGCCCAGGCCTCTTCTGATCCGGCACCCAAGTCTCAGAAACAGTTACTTAAGATGGCGGAGGACTTACTTACTACGATTAGGGGTTCACATCTCCCTCCAGATAAAAGGCCAAGGCAGGAAGTGTATTATGACTCCTCTGATCAGGCTTCTGTTTCTTCAGTTTCTTCTTCTGACCAGGAATATTCTTTCCCTTCTTATGAGGATTCTGATGCTGAGGAATCCATTCCTTCAGCTTCTCCCCCTGAGGGTTTTTCTTTTGGGGAAACTTTACATGAAATGAGGGAACATTTTCATTGGGAAGGACAGGAGTACTCGGAATCTAAGAAAAGACTTAGGGATTTTCTTCTTCTTCCCCAACATAGACCCCTGGCCATCCCTCCTATTTTGGATATTGTGGATGATGCTTTTTCGGAGGCTAACTTAACTCCGGACTCTTTTCCTCCAGCTCTTGTTAAGCCAGATAGATATTATAGGGTTCGTGATTCCCACCAGTTTTTATACAAGAATCCTACTGCTGATCCTGAAACCATTTCTCAGGGTCCTAAGGGGGTTAAGGCCGCTACTGCTAAAAACCCCATTCCCACTGAGAAGGATTCCAGATCTTTAGAAAGATGGGGCAAAAAAGTGTACACTTCTGCTACTTTATCTATTAGAGCTTTAAACTGTCAATTTCATATGCTGAAATACCAGCAATTTCTTCTGTCTGTTTTGAAACAAAAGCTTACTTCCATTTCTGCCTGTGCAGATGATAAGGAATTACATGACTTAATGCATGCCACTGAACAAGTTGGGAAGCATGGTTTACACTGTGGATTTGATGCCTTGGAGGCTTCTTGTAGGGCTGCTGCCTCTGGTACAGTCATTAGAAGGCATGCTTGGTTAAAGGAACAAAACTTGCCAGATCAAGTAAAAGCTAAGTAATTGGATGCGCCTGTTGAGCATAATGTTTTGTTTGGAACCAAGGCTGAAGAGGTGATAAAGAAGATGGAGGACAAGGCAAAATCCATGCAAACTGTTAAAGATTTCTTACAAGTACAGCCACCCAGATTTAGTAGGAATTGGCCTACAAAAAATTGGCCCTTTCCCAATTCAGACAGGCCTCAGAGGGGTAGATACAGACGCTCCCGAGGAAGGCCTCAAACGCAAGCCTCTTATAGACCAAGACAGTGGACTGCTTCCACCCCTAGGGGAGGAGAGGACAGGTCACAAGCTCATAGAAAACAGGCTCAATGACTCCCTCTGTTGGGCTGCAGGAACTTCTTGCCTGGAAGCCCCTCTCGGAGGAAAACTTTCTCTTTTTCACCTAAATTGGACTCTTATAACCCAAGACAAGTGGGTTCTGGGTGTGGTTTCAAGAGGTTACAAATTCCATTTTCATACCCTACCAAGACCAAGCGGATGGCCGGATCTTCCAAAACATCAATGGTTAGAGGCCTTAAACCAGGTGGAGGCTCTCTTGGCTATGAAAGCCATAGAACTGGTTCCACTTTCAGAAATGTGACAAGGTTTTTACTCAAGGCTCTTTCTAGTCCCCAGAAACCAAAATTCATGGAGACCCATTTTGGATCTGTCAGTCTTGAACACTTTTCTCGAGATACCAAAATTCAAGATGCTTACTCTTCAGCAGCTACTTCCAATGCTGACCAAAAATGCATGGATGGTAACTTTGGATTTAAAGGAGGCATATTTACACATTCTAATCAGGCAGGAATGCAGAAAATACCTCCGGTTCAAGGCCGGATCGAGGCACTACCAATTCTCTGCGCTGCCCTTTGGGTTGTCTACTGCGCCCAGGGTCTTCACCAAATGCCTGGCTCCAGTAGTAGCTTATTGCAGACTCAAGGGAATTCAAATTTACCCTTATCTGGACGATTGTCTAATTCAGGCAGACAGCAAGGATGTCTTACTCCAGCATCTAGAATTTGTTCAGAATCTTCTCAAGTTCCTGAGATTCACTGTAAACATAAAAAAGTCAAATTTGACACCCTCACAACAGATAACTTGGTGCTCTTCTAAACACAACAACCCAGATGGCATTTCTGACATCCGAAAAACAATTACAGCTGGCTTCAACTTTCAAAACCTTGGCAACTTTAACTCCGCTATCTGCAAGGAAATTCCTGCAGGCTTTGGGTTACATGGCCTCCTGCATCCTTCTCGTACCATATGCAAGACTACATATGAGGAAAATACAGTGGTACCTAAAAAGTGTATGGTCTCAGCATTGCCACAGTTTAGACATACAGATCACCGTCCTGCCTTGTCTTCAAAAGGAATTCCTTTGGTGGTCCAAGGCATGTACTCTAAACATAGGAAAACCCTTCAGTCTGCCTCCAGCCACTCGGATACTAACCATGGACGCTTCAGATTATGCATGGGGAGCCCATTTTCAGGGCAACTGTCTGCAGGGCCTTTGGACAAAGGATCAGAAGCTCCTGCATATCAATTTAAAGGAAGTGTTAGCCGTTCAGAACGCTCTATTGGCTTTCAGGAATCTTCTACAACCAGGACAGCTACTGATACAACCAGGACAGCTACTGATACGGACAGACAACACCACAGTTATGTGGTACATAAACAAGCAAGGGGGATCTCATTCCTATCCCCTTTGCAGACTAGCCATGGATCTATGGAACACAGCTCTAGCTTGCAAACTGGACCTTCAAGCTCAGTTTCTATCAGGGAAACAAAACTTCCTGGCAGACGGTCTGAGCAGAAACCTGTCGGATCCACACGAATGGATGCTGGACACCGAAATATTCAGGATGATTACAGCAGTCTGGGGATGTCCTCACATAGACCTCATTGCATCCCACCTCAATCATCAACTACAGATTTTTTGCACTAGGACATTCCACGAACTAGCTTGGAAAGTGGATGCACTATCATTCAGTTGGAGAAACCTCTCGGGGTATGCCTTCATGCCTCTACCTCTTCTTCCACGGGTGTTATTAAAGATCAAACAGGACAAGACCAAGATGATAATTTTGCTGGCCCCAAATTGGCCTCGACAGTTTTGGTACCCAACACTGAAAAACCTTTGTCTGGAGCCCCCTTGGGTATTACCACAGATTCTGAACCTTCTGTCCCAGCACCAGGGTCAGGGTCTGCACTCCCATGTCAAAACTCTCAGCCTGGCTGCCTGGTTAATCCAGGGTCTTTGATTCATTCTCTCCTACCCAAGCAGGTTATGGATGTCATTTTAGAAGCCAGACGTCCTAGCACTAGAAAATCTTATGCAGGAAAATGGAAAAGATTTTGCTCCTGGATGCAGGCTCAGGATTCAGATCCTCTTATTCCTAATATTCCTCTGATTTTACTTTACCTGACAGACCTCTTACATAAGGGTCTCTCTTTCTCTTCCATAAAGATCCATGCTTCTCCTATTTCTGCTCATTATAATACAGACCCTCATATCTTTTCCCATCAGCTCATGAGACAGTTTCTCAGAGGAGCTAAGAACTTAAGGCCTCCTAGATCTCCTCCCATTCCTGCTTGGGATCTCAACTATGTTTTGGAAAAACTCACCTTACCTCCTCTTGAGCCTGCTGCCACTTCTGACATCAAGTTTTTATCCTGGAAGACAGCCATCCTGTCAGCTCTGACCTCTGCCAGGAGAGTTTAAGTTGCAAGCTCTCATGGCTGTGGAACCTTTTATTATTTTTCATCAAGACAGGGTGTCTTTAAGGACTAATCCTACTTTCATGCGTAAGGTGGTTTCCAAAGTGGCTTTAAGTCAAACTATTCACTTGCCAACCTTTTTCCCCAGTCCTCAAAATAAGGGGGAAAAGATCTTGCATTCCTTGGATGTACACGGACAACTACGTTTTTACCTGGACAGAACCAAGGACATCAGGAAATCAGAGCAATTGTTTGTTTCTTATGCTTCAAGTTCAAACAAAGAATCATGGAGCATTTGGGAGACATTAGAAATGGCAGACTTGACAGTCCTGTTGCTAGCCATTTCCATCAACATCATGGAGGGGAATGCACTAGTTTTAATTTCAGTATTTTGGCTAAACCATATGGGGGAGGGGGAGCAAATATTAATTTTCAACGTAAATTGTTATATATGGAATCCAAATTTATTATTAACTAAAGGACTTTGTTTCCAAACGGAATGAATTTGGAAATTTAATTGTTATATATAATAAAATAAATATATTTATATATGATATTTGATATAATTATATAAATTGTTATAATTGCATTTAATTGAAATATTTTTACTTATATAATTGATTAATTGTGTAATTAATGTGAATGAAATGGGTGTATATATACTGGATGTATTAAGAGAATGATATTCCACGTGAAGGCGAAGGCCGAGGTACCAGAATTGCAGTAAAGAAAAGAAAACCTTATTCCAGTTTGGTTGCTTCTTTTGTGTGTGTTCTTTTTCATGTTGGAGCTTCAAGTTCCCAAGGTAAAGCCATTTCAAAACAGACCATTTCTAAATGGATTGCTCATGGAATCAGATTTTGCTATTCACACCATGGAAAGCAAATCCCAGGGAGTATAAGGACTCACTCTACCAGAGCTGCTGCCACTTCAGCTGCCTTCCTCAGGTGAGTTCCTACCAAAGACATTTTGGAAGCTGCAACTTGGAGTTCAGTGCATACTTTTTCCAAGCACTACAATCTACCTCTCTACTCTAAGTCTAGGGCAGGCTTTGCTTCTGCTGTCTTGCAGGGCCTTTTAGCCGCCCCGTCTACTTTGACCTCCTCCCTTTTATTCTGTTTTGGGATTCAACCCTACAGTCATGACTGCAACAGTGAAACACGATGAACATAGTACAGTTGTGTACACTTACCATAAATGTAGATGTTTGAGTGTCTTCACTGTTGCAGTCTGGGTCACCCTCCCTCCTGTCCCCTCTTATTTTTTCTTTTGTGTGGTTCCCTTCTTCACCCTTCTTTTGAGGTGTGTGGTTCCCTTCTTCACCCTTCTTTTGAGGTGTATTTGCAAAGGGTATGGGATCTTACTCATTTTGGAACACCTGACATCTGGGGCAAGAAAAACTGGAGAACTTGGCGTCGGCTGTCAGCTTTGTACTCCTGGCACTCTGACGTCAGGGAGCATGGCTGAGCAGCCGACGCCGGACCCAGACTTTGGGATTCTGGCCGACCCAAGGACTGCCTGCCGGCAGGGGAGAACCCTACAGTCATGACTGCAACAGTGAAGACACTCGAACATCTACATTTATGGTAAGTGTACACAACTGTACTTTCTTTGGCTCAGAGTTAAAGGACACACTCTCCAGATGTGAAGAAGATGGAAAGACCATCTCTGCAGTGGAAGTACATTTTTTGAACCTTCAAAGGACCCCCTTCCAAGTAATCAGCAAGGAGGCCAAAAAGTGGTTCAAGAAGTCTCAAGATCCTTTCTAAGATCCATGTAGAGATTGTTCCCCCAGCGGCAGAGGGGGGAACTCGAATAGGAGACACCTGCCATATGGCAGAGGAAGTTCACAAAACCAGGGGTCTAGAAATTTCTTCTCTGACAGACCCTACCAGTGCTCCTCAAAGGAGGCCCGACTGTACCCCTCTGGAGACAACTGAGGGTCATTTATCCCTGCTGTAGGGAGCCTGGCCAGACCTTTTGCAAAAGATATGCAGGTGTAGAAAATTATTTCCAGAGGTTTTATAATTCCATTTTCCCTACCAACGCCAACTTTTTGCAAGTTTCCTGATGTTCCACCCAGTCCGAGGAAAGCGACAGCACTAGAAATTCAGAAGCTGCTAGAAAGAGTCATCCATGAGGTTCTTCCAGACCATTTAGACTCTGGAACTTGCTCAAAATTCCTTTTAGTGCCTAAGAAAGCAGGGGACTGGAGACCAATTTTGGATCTTGGCAGTCTGAGCAAATCAGTTCATCACACCAAGTTTCGAATGGGCACGGTTCAGTCCATTCTGCCCTTTTTGTGCAAGGATGGCTGGATATGCTTGATAGACCTTCAGGATACTTACTGTTGCATAAAAGGAACAGGCAGTCCAGAAGATACCTACACTACAGATTGGGAGCAGGTTATTACCAGTTCAGAGCACTGCCCTTTGGCCTCACTACAGCCCCCAGGGTGTTCAAATGTATGGCAGCAGTAGCAGCTCACTTGAAACTGCAGGAATTCCTGATGTTTCTAAATTTGAACAAATGGCTTATTACTACCCCAACTAGGCATCTGCTGATAAGAGCATAAGACTAAGTACTCCAGACATTCTTCCATCTGGGGAGCACCATAAATTACAGCAAATCTCAGTTAGAACCATCTCAGAGATTGGAGTTCATAGGAGTGATTTTCAGCACAGTATCAATGACAGTTTGTACTCTTGAGAGATGAAGTGAAGCTATCTGATTCCAGGTCAGAAAGATAAGTCACAAGTCCTCAGTCTTAGCCTGATTGAGCCTACAAGCCTTGGGATCAGTGTTGTCTGGTATAATTCTAGTTCCCCTAGCAAGATTTCACATGAGAATTCTTCGATAGATGTTTGTGATGAAATTGTCTGTTCTTTATCAGCACGTCTGCCCAGATAAAAATTACCCAGACATGGAAAAGATAACTTTGGATTTGATCAGATCAGGTACTGTAAGGCCATCCCTTCATTCTCCCTCAGCCCAAGCCCATAGTGACCATGGACACTTCCCAGGTTGGGTGGAGGGGCACTTCCAGGGGAAAACAGTCCAAGGCATGTGTTCCCCTGGAGAGGCCAACGTGCATATCAATGTCATGGAAATTGAGTGTGTTGCTCTTAGCATTGCAGGCCTTCCAAGACTCTGTCCCTTTCAGGGCAATTGCGATTCAGACAGACAATGTGTCAGTGGTCTGGTTTTCTAACAGGCCAGATTTTTGTCTGGCCGAGGTTCAATGCCACACAAAACAACTCTAATAATCGGAACATGCCTATGACTTCACGATCGCAAGACATTGGTACCTCTCAGTCTGTTACTGTTTCGAATGGCAGTTCCGCCTTAAATTTTACAAACTCAACATATCCTACCACGTCATTCCTCCAACTGAGGTGACGCAAACAGAGCGCCAAGACACAGGTGAAGGGACATCTATGGTGGATACACCGCCACCTAACCAAGAGGGGCTGAGGCAGTTAATACAACATAAGGGTGCGAGACCCAAAGACAGCTCCTCTGCTGTGCATAACAGTTTTTTTTACCCTTTCCTGTCAAATTTCGGGCACAAAATCGAACCAGATCGAGCAGCCGGGGGAGAAGAAAAAGAAAGTACTCGGAAGAAAACATGGAGGTAAGGAGAAAACAGAGGAATTGACTGACTTGGTATTCAACCTATCTAGTCGTTCGTTGAATGACTGAGACCAGCCTTTTGAATAAAGGCCTTTCATTTGTTCCGTCACAGTCGAGTAGTCTATCGGAACTGTTGATTGACTTGCGTATGTTCTGTAGAAATGTTTCACTTAAAATGTTGTTTAAAGACAAAAATAAGAGTGTTTACCTGGACAATGGAAGTAGCTTTAAGAAACCGAGTGTATTTGTACCTGAAATGCCAACTATTGTTAATTGTTTTATGCAGGTCTGTGAAAATGGATTCTATAATTATTTCTCTAACTCTTTAGATATTGGCATTAAATGCCATATATATTACAATCTAAATTACAATGAAAAAATTGCACTTAAAAATCTATCGAAAGATATGAGCATTGTTGTTAAACCAGCCGATAAGGGGGGTGGACTTGTTTTAATGGACACTATTTTTTATAATAAGTTGATGTCAGATTTGTTGTCTGATACTGACAAATATACAATTATAAATGACTTGGAACTAGACAGGTTAATCTTTTTTGTACACGACACTTTGTATGACCTGCTATTGTGTAGGCAGCTGAGTAAGGAATTTTATGACTACTGCCTTTATAGAGTGTCCATTAATTCCGTTAATAAAGGGACTCCCAAAAATGCATAAGCAACAGTTTCCTCCACCTATGCGACCTATAGTAGCAGGGAATAAATGGTTGACAGAAAACATCTCTATCTACTTAGAATCCAAGTTAGGATATCTAGTAAGAAATATATCGACTATACTTAGAGATACTCAACAGTTACTAAATGACTTAACTTTAATGGAACAGGATATAGCTATAATATCACCTTTAATTCTAGTTGCCATGGATGTAAATAATTTGTTTACGGTAATACCAAATGAATATGGAATAGAGGCTATAAGAGAAGTAATGTGCAGAGAAGCTACTATTGATAAGGACACACAATTACTTATTGGCACTCTACTAGATCTTGTACTTAATAATAATGTTTTTTCTTTTAACAATAAGCTATACAAACAGATATGAGGGGGTTGCGATGGGCACCCCCTGTGCCAACTCCTACACAAATCTCGTTATGCATAATTGGGAACATCATCATGTCTTTAATAGTAGATACAAGCAAAACCTTATACTTTACAGGCGTTTTGTAGATGATACTCTCATTCCATGGAGAGGCGACACAAACTCCCTATTGGAATTTTGTAAGTATTTGGAGTCAACTACTGATTTTTTAAGATTTACAATGGAATTCTCCAACACTACAATTAATTATTTGGATATTACTATATATATTAATCCTGATTATACACTTGCCACTAGGATATATAGGAAGAAATGTTGGAAGAACGCCATTCTACAATACAGCAGTATGCATCCAAGACATGTTTTTGCCAACATAGTTAGAAATCAATATATGAGAATATATAGACTCTGCAACAATGAGATGGAAAGGAATCAGGAGTTGTTGATTTTGAGAAACTTATTTATAATGAGAGGTTATCCTATTAGTTTATTAGAAGAGATCAGTAGCAACATTCTGCCATCTACTGATGTTATACATAATCAAAATGTTTGTATCTCTAGATATAAAACAGGTACAAATAGAACCAAGGCCAATAATGAGTATAAATCGTTGTCAGATACATCAAGTTGCCAGGAACTTGGATTATATGTTCCATTTGTAACTAGGTACACTAATGACAATTACTCATATTATTAAAAGAAACTGGAACATACTGACAGTTAATCAAGATATCAAGAATATAGTGGGTACGATGCCCAGTTTTTGCTACAAAAATAGTAAAAACTTAGAGACTTTTGTGTAATGATAAATTAGTTAAAGGAAATGAAATAGAGCAATGCATGTAGGGACTGTACCTTGTAATAAATGCAATATGTGCAAGCACATCATAACAGATAACCATTTTTATGTACCAGGTCTTGGCCAGGATTATTACTTTAATGTACAAGCAACCTGCGAGACTACTAACGTCATTTACCTGGCTATATGCAATGGTTGTCAGGCATATTATGTAGGTCTAACCACGAGAAAATTAAAGAATCGTATTTACAACCACATATATGAGATGAGGAAACAGATTTCAACTAATGCACTAGCTAAGCACATTGAGTATCATGATCATAGATTTTATTTTCGTGCCATAGATGTGGCTAGACGAGAGGAGGAGATAATATGATATTTATTAAAAATGTTGAACTTGAATGGATTTTGAAGCTTAAAGCCCACATACCTCCTGGGCTAAACAGCACAGTCAGTTTGAAACCTGTGTTGGCTTCGAGGTAGCCTGTGTATTTTTGTATATTTTTTAGATACTCTACATAATAGCTGATTCTGCAGTAAGATGGTTCCAGTTTTAACAATTTGCTGATTGGTTATATCAGTAAGAAGTTTTTATCCATCTACTAACTGAGTTTACACAAACTATGATTCTTGAGTATAAAACATATTATTATGCCATGTTTATATATTTGTTTTGATGAATATCTTTCTAATCTTTCATCCATTGTTAGAGTTTTATGCCTAAGGTTTTTGTATGTATAATCATCAGATATACATATCTATACATCTATATATTTTTTGCACAAACATTTATATTAATAATAATATATTAAGATATACGTATTCATATATTTATTATCTATACACCTTTATATTTCATACGTGACATAATTATTCATATATATATTTTTATTTTTATTTGATATTAAATATTAGCTCAGCATTAGAACACATTATTATTCATCATCATTCATTTATCATTTCAGATTTTTATTATGTATTTTATATATAACACTATTACTTTTAATATAAGATTTATATTTTTAATATGATATGTTTCTAGAATGGGTTGAATAGATACTAGATGTAGATTGTATTTGTAAAACTAAAGCTTGATTATGTAGCAAAGGTAATAGAGTGAGTGTCTCCTTAAGAGAATTTAATTGATGACAAGCAAGATTTAATTATCAATTAATTAAGAAAAAGAGCAGGAAATTAAGTAGTTATCCTTGCTATATAAGCATTTGTTTTTCTGTAATGAATTATAACCTGAAGAAGCATACTGGATTGTATGCGAAAGCGCTTGTTACCTGTGATAATAATAAAGATTTTTTATATTTTCTACTGCATCGTGGTGATCTTCGTTTTGGTGTTTCCTGGGACTTGATAGACCTTCAGGATACTTACTATTGCATAAAAGGAACAGGCAGTCCAGAAGATACCTACACTACAGATTGGGAGCAGGTTATTACCAGTTCAGAGCACTGCCCTTTGGCCTCACTACAGCCCCCAGGGTGTTCAAATGTATGGCAGCAGTAGCAGCTCACTTGAAACTGCAGGAATTCCTGATGTTTCTAAATTTGAACAAATGGCTTATTACTACCCCAACTAGGCATCTGCTGATAGGAGCATAAGACTAAGTACTCCAGACATTCTTCCATCTGGGGAGCACCATAAATTACAGCAAATCTCAGTTAGAACCATCTCAGAGATTTGAGTTCATAGGAGTGATTTTCAGCACAGTATCAATGACAGTTTGTACTCTTGAGAGATGAAGTGAAGCTATCTGATTCCAGGTCAGAAAGATAAGTCACAAGTCCTCAGTCTTAGCCTGATTGATCCTACAAGCCTTGGGATCAGTGTTGTCTGGTATAATTCTAGTTCCCCTAGCAAGATTTCACATGAGAATTCTTCGATAGATGTTTGTGATGAAATTGTCTGTTCTTTATCAGCATGTCTGCCCAGATAAAAATTACCCAGACATGGAAAATATAACTTTGGATTTGATCAGATCAGGTACTGTAAGGCCATCCCTTCATTCTCCCTCAGCCCAAGCCCATAGTGACCATGGACACTTCCCAGGTTGGGTGGAGGGGCACTTCCAGGGGAAAACGGTCCAAGGCATGTGTTCCCCTGGAGAGGCCAACGTGCATATCAATGTCATGGAAATTGAGCGTGTTGCTCTTAGCATTGCAGGCCTTCCAAGACTCTGTCCCTTTCAGGGCAATTGCGATTCAGACAGACAATGTGTCAGTGGTCTGGTACATCAAACAAGGAGTAATCTGATCTTACTCCTTATGTCAAGAAGCTCTAAGAGTGTGGCAGTGGGGGGTGATGTCTGCCAGTTTCTGATAGCAACGCACATTCTGGAGAAATTTACCATGATAACAGATAAATTGAGCAGGTCCTTTCTGCTACCTCACAAGTGGTCTCTCAGCTTACAAATGCAATAATGATTTTTTGCCAGTAAGTTGCAGCAAGGCTGACCCCATTTGCATCTCACCTAAACAACAAGTACAGCAGCTTCTTTACCCTAATTCCCCTACAGGGGAATCACCGAGAGATGCTCTACTACACGATTGGTCCCCTGGTGGTCTCTGTGTATATGCCCCAACTCCCTTGATCCCCACATTTCTGCAGAAAGTTGTCCAGTTGAAGAGCAAAGTCATCCTCATTGCATGTTACTGACATTGACAGATTTAGTTCCTCTTTCTTTGGCTTCATCATGTCTATCCACCTTGTATTCTGGCTCCAATTCCAGACCTCCTGTCTCACCTGACAGATGTGATTCACCCATTTTATCTCAAACCTAAAGCTGACAGCCTGTTTTCTCCACTTCCATTTATACCCAGACAAGAAATGCTGTCTTCCCCATCCAACATATACTTTTGACTTTTCACAAAGCCTCTGCAAGAAAAGTTTGCAGAAGTAAGTGGAAAAGATTTGTATTTTGGGCATGTCAGACTCAAATTGACCCCTTTTCAGCTCCTATACATAGATTCCTTGAATTCTGGCTACAATCTCTAGTGAAGGAGCTAGCTCCTCAACTAGTAGAGTTCAGTTAGTGGCCATCCCTAATTTTCAAGTTGGAATTTAAAAGTCCACCCTGGCTTCATCAAAACTTTGTAAGCCCTTTTTGAAGGGTACTCTTCTTTTGAGGCTTCCTTATAAGGACCCATCTCCTCCATAGGACTTACATTTTTGAACTAGCAGCAAAATGGGATCTAAAGATGTTCTTCGTGTTTCACTGTTGCAGTCATCATATTTGGGTTATCTGCTTGCAGTAGCCCTCAGTCGGCCTGATTAACAAAGTCTTGGGTCCTGCGTCGGTTGCTGTCTCATCTTCATGACGTCAGGTAGTCAGGGGTATAAAGCATGCAGCTGACACCATTACAGCAGTCTTTCTTGCTGTGTGGTGCCCGAAACAGTTAGCAAGTGCCAGTCGGCCGACTCCTAAAATTTTCGTTTTTGAGTTTCAGAACCAAAGTCGTCAACTAAGCTAAGTACCCTGTTGGGGAAACTTTTTCTTGCTCTAAACCGATGTCAGTAAAAGTCAATAATTGTATTTCTTGTGGAAAGCAACTACCTCATAAAGGTTTTCATTCGTACGGCATTCCTTGCCTAGGCCCCGACCATGACGTACCTCACTGTCAGTTTTGTGCCTTATTTCAACAATGAACTATTTGTCTGTATATTTATGCTTCTAAATATTTTGGTACACGGTTTAATTATCCAGATATGGCTTTGGTAAGCCACCTGACTACCGACATTCCGAAAAAACGCAAAGATAAAGACAGAGACAGACCGCATAGGTCCAAAGCTGCTGACGACGCTTCTCCTAAGCTATTCGCCAGTATTCAGTGAGGCGCTTTCGCAGCCTCTACTTCTACAACCTTGGCCATTAGGGCCTTAAACTGCCAGTTTTATATGTTAAAGTATCAGCAGCATATTATTGGATTCCTTAAACAGCAAATGATGTTGATTCCTGACTGTGCTGAAAATAAAGATTTACAGGATTTAATGCATTCTGCTGAATAAGTTGGAAAACATACTTTGCAATGTGGTTTTGATTCACTAGAGGCATCTTGCAGGGCTGCAGTCACTGGGTCTGTACTTAGAAGGCATGCTTGGTTTAGGGAGCAATCTTTGCCAGATCATGTTAAAGCTAAATTGCTGGATGTTCCCTTAAACCAAGACCGCCTGTTTGGCAACAAAGCAGAAGTAGTACTTAAAAAGATGGAGGAAAAACCTAAATTTATGTAAACTGTTAAAAGATTTCCTACAAGTACAGCCTCCCAGATTTAGTAGGCATTGGCCCTCTAAAAATTGGTCCTTTTCTGCCTCTTCCAGGCCTTCTCAGTCCAAACCCAGAACCAGCAGAACACCCAGGCTTCAGTTCCAAGGTACTCACAGTGCAAAGCAGTGGAGGGCTTCCACTTCCAAAGCAGGGAGTGGTAAGACTCCCCCTTATGGCAAACTGGCTCAATGACTTAACTTTAAATCTTCGAAGCCCTGCACAGCTGACTGTTCCTTTAGGGGGAAAGATTGCCCGGCAGGTAAAAAAATTGGGAACTCGTTACCCAGGACAAATGGGTTTTAAATATAGTTTCCCCAAGGATACAGATTCCACTTTCACTCCTTACCAACCCCAAATGGTTGGCCAGGCCTACCCCCAAGTCAGTGGACGGAGGCTCAAAAGCAAATTTTTGCTCTCTCAAGCATCAGGGCTATTCAACCTGTTCCAGAAGAGGAATGGGGACAAGGTTTCTACTCGACTTTTCCTGGTGCCCAGAAAAGACAGTTCCTGGCATCCTATACTGGACCTCTCTATCCTAAAGACATTTTTGGTGATTCCAAAATTCAAGATGCCAACTCTTCACCAACTGCGTCCTATGCTAGGCAAAGATGCCTGGTTGGCAACACTGGATTTAAAGGAAGCTTACCTGCACATCCCAATAAGGGAATCCTGCAGAAGATACCTACGCTTCAAAGCAGGCTGCATGCACTATAGTTCTCTGCACTGCCCTTTGGCTTATCTACTGCGCCCAGGGTATTCACAAAGTGCCTAGCTCCAGTCATTGCATTTTGCAGGCAAAGAAATATCCAAATATATCCATACCTGGACGATTGTCTAATTCAGGCAGAAAGCCAAGACATACTATTGAATCATCTGGCATTTGTACAGAAATTGATAACTTCTCTGGGGTACACTATATAAACGAAAATAAATCCTGTCTTGTACCCTGCCAACAAATTGTATTCCTGGGAGCAAGCTTGAACACAACTTCCCAAATGACTTTTCTCATGCCAGAAAAACAAGTTCATTTGACAGCCTACTTCAAACTATTGGCCACAAAGACCCAGCTGTCTGCAAGGAGAATACTGCAAGCTCTGGGGTTCATGGCCTCCTGCATTCTACTAATTCCATATGCAAGACTGCATATGAGGAAACTACAGTGGTATCTAAAAAGCATATGGTGTCTACTTTATCAGGCTCTAGAAGCAGTGATTCTTATCGGTCCTTGTCTACAGATAGAGTTCCTTTGGTGGCAGACACCTGTCATCAAAACAAGGGACTGCCATTCACTCTACCCCCTGACACCCAAACCCTAACAGACGCATCAGACTATGCATGGGGTAGGCTCACTTGGCAGGGAAGTGCATTCAGGGCAAATGGAACCCAAATCAAATGCACCTGCACATCAGTCAGAAAGAAATGTTAGTTGTACAGAATGCTCTGACAGCCTTCAAGGACCACATCCTTCCAGGACAGTTAATGGTAAAGATGGACAAAACCACTGTTATGTTGTACATAAACAAGCAGGGGGAAACCCACTCATACCCTCTCTGCAGACTAGCCATGGCTCTGTGGAACACAACCTTGAGCTACCGAGTGCACCTATAGGCCCAATTCCTGCCAGGAAAGCTAAACACACTGGCAGACGACCTAAGCAGAAATCTAATGGACCCACACGAGTGGAAATCTGCACAAGGACTCCCCACAAACCAGCTTGGAAAGTGGATAACCTGTCCTTCACCTCAGTTTATGCTTTCCCCCCTCCACCTCTCCTCTCCAAGGTACTACTAAATATCAAACAGGACAAACCAAGGACGATACTGATTGCACCAGACTGACCACGCCAGCACTGGTACCCCCTTTTGCACAGTGTGTCACTGCTAGCACCATGGCACCTGCCTCAGATTCCTGCCCTGCTGTCACAGCAGGAGGGCCAGATTCTGCAGCCACCGCTTCAAACCCTGAACTTGGCAGCCTGGCTAATTACCTGATATCTCTGTTACCATCCCTCAGTAAGCAAGTGTTGGATGTCATTCTGGAGGCAAGGAGGCCTAGTAACTAGAAAATCCTATGCTGAAAAATGGGAAAGATTTTGTTCCTGGAACCAAACTCAGGGGATGGGCACAGCAGCACCCAATTTACCTCAGATTCTTCAATACTTAACTGAGATGCTGCACAAGGGCCTTTCCTTTTCCTCCATCAAAATTCATGCCTCAGCCATTTCAGCTCATTACAACACAGAACCACCCCTCTTCTCTCATCCACTGCTGAAGCAATTCCTCAGAGGGGCCAAACACTTAAGACCACCCAGGAGAGCCCCTACTCCAGCCTGGAACCTTAACTTTGTATTGGAAAAACTCACTCTACTTCCTTTTGAGCCAGCTGCAAATGCAAAGTTGAAATTCCTTTCTTGGAAAGCAGCCTTCCTTTTAGCCATCACTTCAGCTAGAAGGGTATCTGAATTACAGGTCCTCATGGCAGTGGAGCCTTTCATCATTTTTCATGTGGATAGTGTGTCCCTCAGGACCAATCCCTCCTTCATGCCCAAGGTGGTATCCAGTGTGGTCCTTAATTAGTCCATTCATTTGCCAACCTTCTTTTCTAATCCACAGAACAAAGGGGAACGCATACTGCACTCCTTAGATGTGCACAGACAACCTAGATTTTATTTGGACAAGACTTAACCTCTCAGGAAATCTGAACAACTGCTGGTTGCATTTGCTGCAGGGACAGAGGGAAAGGCCGTTTCAAAGCAAACCATTTCTAAATGGATAGGCCATTGCATTCATTTCTGCTGTAAGCACCATGGAAAACCTACCCCACAGGGGGTTAGACCTCATTCAACCAGAGCTGCATCTACCTGTACAGCCTTTCTTAGAGGTGTCCCTACCAGGGGCATCCCAGAAGCTGCTACCTGGAGTTCTGTACATGCCTTCACCAAGCACTACCATTTTCCAGTTTTCTCTAAATCCAGAACTGGCTTTGCCACTGCAGTCTTGCAGGGCCTTATAGCTGATCCTAATGCTATCTGATTTCCTCCTGCCATCTTTGGCTTTGGGAATCTACCCAAATGTGATGACTGCAACAGTGAAACATGAAGAACATATTACAGTTGTGTACACTTACCATAAATGTAGATGTTCGAGTGTATTCAGTGTTGCAGTCCTAGTCACCCTCCCTTCAACCCCCTGACTTCTATTGGCTATACCTCTGTTCTTGCTTACTATGTTTAAAGCTTTTTGGTGTATTTACTTTTTTGTTGTAGGTGTATCCTTGTATGTATAATTGCTTCCCATTATGGGGGCACCTGACATCTGGGGCAAGAAAAACTGATGTAATGGCGTTGGCTGCATGCTTTATACCCCTGACTACCTGACGTCATGGAAGATGACAGCAACCGACGCAGGACCCAAGACTTTGTTAATCAGGCCGACTGAGGGCTACTGCAAGCAGATAACCAAAATGTGATGACTGCAACAGTGCATACACTCAACATTTACATTTATGATAAGTGTGCACAACTGTACTTTTCTAACTGGGATGACTATATTTTTAGTAGCCATCATAGCTACTGGAAGGATATCAGAACTGCAAGCATTCTCTTTTAATCCTCCTTACCTGATTTTTCATAGAGATAGGGTGGCATTACGAACAAATTCTTCCTAAGTTGGTGTCAGAATCCAACATCAACCAGTCTATTAATCTGCCAGTTTTCTTTCCAAATTTTACAAACGGAGGTGAATATATATTGCACATATTAGACCTTCACAGACAGTTGTTTCCACTTGGATAGATGAAAACACAAAAACAAATCAATTATTTGTCTCCTTTGCTTATTCTGAATTGGGTAACCCAGTTACAAAGCTAACTCTGGAAAAATGGCTAATGAATTGTATATCATTTGTCTACAACAAGCTGGGTCTGTCCTTGCCAAAATATTTAAGAGCCCATTCAGTCAGGCCCTTGGCAACTTCTACAGTATTCTTATCTAGGACATCCATAGACAATATTTGGTGCAGCTGCTATTTGGGCTAATCCTCATACTTTTATTACTCATTACAAACTGGATCTGGTGTTGAGGGGAAGAGCCAGCCCTTGGCTCAACTGTGCTCAGTTATATCCTTCCTTGGAAGTCCCCCCAGGGTTTTAGGTAGCTGTAGACTCTGTCCCATCTGTTGAGGAATGAATGAAAATTGACATTATCAGCTAAAGACGTTATGTACTCTCCATAATGTTCCATCTGTGTTATCCATTTTCATTCTTCCTCAACTGCCCTCCCACTAACCCCCTACCTTTTTCATCTCGTGACTTCTGAAAGAGCGAGAGTTTATAAGGACAGTACTGTCCCTTATGTTGAGCTCCAGATTTTTTTTTTTCTGTCAGGCTAATAATTTAATGTTTCTTGGAGTAGGTAAACCAGCAAATAAGATCTGAGGTATGTGAAGGGATGGTGCATTATGGGTAAGGGAGGAACTTGAGAGTTTTCTGGTGGCCACGAGCTAAAGTAAAGACCAAGTCAGAACAGAAGATCTGATCTGAACTCAACTTTTGAGGAAGAATGAAAATTGAGAACACAGATTAAATGTTATGGTGAGTATATCACTAATTTTTTTTTTTTTGTGCTGAAGAGTTTGCCATTTGCACTTTATTTAGTAATCCCTATGGTTCCAGAGATATGAACATTTGTTTGAAATGTGAAGACATAATTTGTTTCTATCAAAAAACCTAGGCTTCTGCCATTGGTAGTTGCAGTGCAAATTTCCAAAGCTCCATTGGGGGGAATGAGTTAAACTCTCCCAACTAAATGCATGCCCCTATATAACTGATTGGATAGTAAATTGGCTCACAAATAGAACCCAGGATTAAATTTAAGGTGGGCTGCTCTGTCTTCTCCAAAAGACTTGTCAATAATGGTGTAAGCCATAGTATGGTACTCATCTTTGATATTTACTTCTCTGAGGTCAGATGGTACTAAATAAGGGTTTATGGCTGACAAGGTGTACACATGCCTGTAAACTTGGTGCCATCATAAACTCCCCAGAAGACACCAAGAGATGCCAAGAGGGTCTTTCCCAGATCAATACATTGTGTCAAAAACCATGGACCAAAATCGAATGCCAAGAAATGTAAAATATTCTTAGCATGCAAGAATTCCTTTGTAACTATCACATTGACAGGACACTCCTGAAAATTGATCTAGTAGTTGGGGATCTGGGAAACTGTGTAGATAACAAACTGTCCTTGGATCATAGTGTATCCATTATTGTACGAAATTGCTTTTTTTCAAGAATTAAAGTGGGAGGGTGCCTCTCTGATCAGTTGTATCTCAAAAGAGCAACCAGGCAGGGGTGTATTCTCTTGGTTATTTGCTTTCTATTTAGTCCCTTTGACAAAGAAAATAAGGGACTCAGAAATTCAAGGATATACTTGGTATGCTGGTCAAGAAAAGTTGGCTTTACTTGCAGATAATATTGTTTTGTGTGTTATAAAACTGGAAAAGGACATTGCAGCGGTGTGGAACATTTTAAGGCAGTTTCAGGTTTTTTGGGGTTATAAAATTAATGACGATAAAACAAAGGGTATAGCTGTAAATTATGTACTCATGAATTGGATGTTCTTCATGTTTCACTGTTGCAGTCATTACATTTGGGTTATCTGCTTGCAGGTAGCCCTCAGTCAGCCTGATTAGCAAAGTCTTGGGTCCTGCATCGGTTGCTTTCCCTTCTTCCATGACGTCAGTTTGTCAGGGTTATAAAACATGCAGCCGACGCCATTACATTAGTCTTTCTTGCCGTACGGTGCCTGAAGCAGAAGCAGTTCGCAAGTGCCAGTCGTCCGACTCCTGAAATTTTCATTTTCGAGTTTCAGAACCGAAGTCTTCAACTAAAGCAAGTACCCTGTTGGGGAAACTTTTTCTTGCTCCTTACCGATATCAGTAAAAGTTAATAATTACAATACTTGTGGAAAGCAAATACCTCATAAAGATTTTCATTCGTACTGACCTCATAAAGATTTTCATTCGTACTGTATTCCTTGCCAAGGCCCTGACCACAACGTACCTTACTGTCGGTTTTGTGCTTTATTTAATAAGCGCACTGTCCATCGTCGGTATATTTTTACCTCTAAATATTTTGGTTCTCTGTTTAATTATCCAGAAATGTAGTCAGTTAGCCATCCAACTACCGGGATTCTGAAAAAAGCAAAGATAAAGTCAGACAGGCCGCCGATGTCCAAAATTGCCTACAACGCTTCTCCTAAGCCAGTTCGCCGGTACTCTGTGAGGTGCTTTCGCAGCCCCCGATACCCACTACTTCTGATTCACAGGCCTCTACTGAGACCCATTCGGAGTGCGGAATGACGCGAGATGCTTCAACTATGGAACCCGCGGATGTCTCTACCTTGGGTGGGTCCGGAGCCGCTCTGCAGGCACCGGCTTCTGAGGGTGTATTCAGGCATATGGACTTGCATATTAAACCAACGCCTCCTTCTTTACTTAGGCCTAAATCTCGATCCATGCCTAAAAAAACAATGCCCAGGCCACATGCTCAGGCCTCTATGCCTGAAAAACCAATGATAAGAATGGCTGAAGATCTAATAACTCTAATCAGGGGTAGCCAAACCCCCCCCCCCCCTTAGAGGCCTAAGGCTGAAGTTGATTATGAATCTTCTGAACAGGATTCTGTTTTTTCTGATTCCTCTGATCTGGATTTGCCCTTATCTACTTATGAAGATTCTGATGCAGAGGACTCTATTCCCTCTGCTTCCCCTCCTAAGGATTTTTCTTTTGGGGAAACCTTACATACTCTAAGGGAGCATTTCCACTGGGAAAGCCAGGATTTTTCTGATTCAAAAAAGAGGCTTAAGGATTTCCTTCTCCTACCTCAGCATAGGCCTTTAGCTATTCCTCCTGTACTAGACATTGTTGATGATGGTTTTTCGGAATCTAGTTTGGCCCCTGATTCCCTGCCTCCTGCTCCCAGAAAACCTGACAGATACTACAGGGTCCCTGAGTCCCACAAGTTCCTTTTTAAAAATACTATTGCAGATCTAGAGACCATTTCACAGGGCCCCAAGGGCATTAAGGCTTCTACTGCTAAAAATCCTACCCCTTATAGAGACTCCAGGGTGCTGGATAGATGGGGTAAGAAGGTTTACACTTACCTTGGCCATTAGGGCTTTATACTGCCAGTTTCATATGTTAAAGTATCAGCAACATTTATTGGACTGCTTAAACAGAAAGTGATGATTGATTCCTGACTCTGTGGAAAATAAAGAATTAAAGGATTTATTGCATTCTGCTGAGCAAGTTGGAAAACATACTTTGCAATGTGGTTTTGGTTCATTAGAGGCCTCTTGCAGGGCTGCTGTTACTGGGCCTGTGCTCAGAAGACATGCCTGGCTTAAGGAGCAATCTGTGCCTGATCATATTTAAGCTAAATTGTTGGATGCTTCTTTAAATCAGGACCGTCTGTTTGGCAACAAGACTGAGGAAGTTCTTAAAAAGATGGAAGATAAAGCTAAATCTATGCAAACTGTTAAATATTTTTTACAAGTTCAGCCTCCTAGATTTAGTAGGCACTGGCCCTCTAAGAATTGGTCCTTTCCAGCCCCTTCTCAAGCCAAACCCAGACACAGCAAAAACCCCAGGTTTCGGTCCCAGGGGGGACACACAGAACTAAGCAGTGGGGGGCCTCCACTTCCATGTCTGGGAATAGTAAGACTCCCCCTTGTGGTAAACTGTCTCAGTGTCTTCCTTTTAAAATTTCCAAGCACTTGTCAACTGACTGCCCCTTTGTGGGGGTGGGGGGGGGATTGCTCTTCATGCAAAGAATTGGGAGCTCATTACCCAGGACAAATGGGTTTTATATATAGTGTCCCAGGGATGTAGATTTCACTTCCACACGTTGCCAACACCAAGCAGGTGACCAGACCTACCCTCAAATCAGTTGGCAGAGGCCCAAAAACAAGTACTTCCTCTCTTAAGCATGGGGGCTATTCAACTGGTACCAGAAGAAGAAAAGGGACAAGGTTTCTACTTGAGACTTTTCCTGGTACCCAGAAAAGATCATTCATGGCGTCCTATCCTGGACCTGTCTACTCTAAACACCTTTTTGGAGATTCCAAAATTCAAGATGCTGACTCCTCACCAGTTGCTTCCTATGGTAGGCAAAGATGCCTGATTGGCAACACTAGATTTAAAAGAAGCATACCTGCACATCCCAATCGGGGAATCTTGCAGAAGATACCTAAGCTTCAAAGCAGGCTACACGCACTGCCCGTTCTCTGCACTGCCCTTTGGCTTATCTACTGCGCCTGGGTCTTCACAAAGTGCCGAGCTCCAGTTATTGCATTTTGCAGGCAAAGAAATATTCAAATATACCCATACCTGGATAATTGTCTAATTCAGGCAGAAAGCCAGGGCATACTTTTGAATCATCTGGTCTTTGTACAAAGGGTTCTAAGTTGGGGTTCTAACTTGTCTGGCGTACACCATAAATGAAAAGAAATCACACCTGGTATCCTGTCAAATTATATTCCTGGGAGCAAGCTTGAATACAACTTCCCAGATGGCTTACCTCACATCAGAGAAACAAATTCATTTGACAACCTACTTCAAACAAGGGGCCACAAAAACCCTGCTATCTGCAAGACAAATATTGCAAGCCTTTGGGTTCATGGCCTCCTGCATTCTTCTAATTCCATATGCAAGACTGCATATGAGGAAACTACAGTGGTATCCAAAAAGCCCATGGTGTCATCATTATCAAGACCTAGAAGTAATTATTCCAATTATACTTTGCCTACGCCTAGAGTTCCTTTGGTGGACAGAGGCCTGCCATCAAAACAAGGGACTACCTTTCACACCACCCCTTGCCGCCCAAACCCTAACAACAGATGCATCAGACTATGCATGGGGGGCTCACCTGGCAGGGAAGTGCATTCAGTGCAAATGGAACCAAAGTCAAATTCACCTGCATATCAATCAAAAAGAAATGTTAGCTGTACAGAATGCTCTGACAGCCTTCAAGGACCACATTCTTCCAGGACAACTAATGGTAAAGACTGACAACACCACTGTTTTGTGGTACATAAACAACTGGGGGGGGGGTACACATTTACCCACCCTGCTAGCCATGGCATTGTGGAACACAGCCTTGAGCTACTAAGTACACCTACAAGCTCAATTCCTGCCAGGAAAATGAAATACACTGGTTGACGGACTAAGCAGAAACTTCATGGACCCACATGAGTGGAAACTGGAACCAATGATTTTCAACATGTTAACCAGCAAATGGGGGAACCCAGATTTAGACCCGTTTGCCTCTCCCCAGAACTACCAATTGGACAAATTTTGCGCAAGGATTCTCCACAAATAAGCCTGGAAAGTGGACGCTCTGTCCTTCAGCTGGAAAAGCCTATCAGTCTATGCCTTCCCCCCTCTGCCTCTGCTCTGCAAAGTACTACTAAAAATCAGAGGACAAACCAAGGATGATTTTGATTGCTCCAGACTGGCTGCGCCAACACTGGTACCCCCTCCTGCGCAGTGTGTCATGGTTATCTGCATGGCACCTGCCTCAGACTCCTTCCCTGCTGTCTCAGCAGGAGAACCAGATTCTGCACCCTCAGCTTCTTCACTGAACCTTGCAGCCTGGCTAATTACTTAATCTCTCCTTTACCATCCCTCAGCAAACCTGTGATGGATATCATTTTAGAAGCAGGCCTAGTACTAGAACATCTTATGCTGAAAAATGGGAAAGATTCTGTGCCTGGAACCAATCTCAAGGGTTGAGCACAGCAGCGCCCAATTTACCTCAGATTTTACAATACTTAACTGAGATGGTTCATAAGGGCCTTTTGCCTCCATTAAAATCCACACCTCAGCCATTTCAGCTCATTATAACATAGAACCTCCCCTCTTCTCTCATACACTGCTCAAGTAGTTCCTCAGAGGGGGCAAAAATTTGAGACCACTCAGGAGACCTCCAACCCCAGCCTGGGACCTTAACTTTGTCTTGGAGAAACTCACTCTACTTCCTTTCGAGCAAGCTGCTACTGCAGACTTAAAATTTCTTTCTTGGAAAACAGCTTTCCTTTTAGCAATCACTTCCACTAGAAGGGTATCTGAATTACAGGCCCTTATGGCAGTGGAGCCTTATCTTTCATGTGGACAGGGTGTCCCTCGGAACCAATCCATCCTTCATGCCCAAGGTGGTATCCAGTGTGGCTCTTAATCAGTCCATTCATTTGCCAACCTTCTTTCCTAATCCACAGAATAAAGGGGAGCGGATACTGCATTCCTTAGATGTGCACAGACAACTTGATTCTACTTGGACAGGACTAAACCTCAAAGGAAATCTGAACAACTGCTAGTGGCATTTGCTACAGGGGCAGATGGGAAGGCTATTTCAAAGCAAACCATTTCTAAATGTATAAGCCATTGCTTTCATTTCTGCTATAAGCACCATGGGAAACCTATCCCCCAGGGGATCAGACCTCACTCCACCAGGGCTGCATCTACCTCTACAGCCTTTCTCAAAGGAGTCCCTACCAGGGACATCCCAGAAGCTGCTACGTGGAGTTCTGTACATACTTTCACCAAGCATTATCATTTGCCAATTTTCTCTAAATGCAGAGCTCGTTTTGCCACTGCAGTCTTGCAGGGCCTTATAACTGGCTCTAATGCGATCTAAATTCCTCCTCTCAACCATAGTTTTGGGAATATACCCAAATGTAATGACTGCAACAGTGAAACACGAAGAACATAGTACAGTTGTGTACACTTACCATAAATGTAGATGTGAGTGTATTCACTGTTGCAGTCCTGGTTACCCTCCCTCCAGCCCCCTAACTTCTTTTGGCTATACCTCTACTTTCCTTTACTATGCTTAAAAGCCTTTTTGGTGTATTTGCTTTTTTGTTGGAGCTATATCTTTGTACTTTTATATTTAATTGCTTCCACCTGACATCTGGGGCAAGAAAAATTGATGTAATGGCGTTGGCTGCATGTTTTATACACGTGACGACCTGACTTCCTGGAATAAAGGACAGCAACCAACGCAGGACCCAAGACTTTGTTAATCAGGCCGACTGAGAGCTACCTGAAAGCAGATAACCCAAATGTAATGACTGTAACAGTGAATACACCCGAACATCTACATTTATGGTAAGTGTACACAACTGTACTTTCTGCAATACCCATATTTATGGGGAAATGATAAAGTGAAGTATTTGCCGTGGTAGGGCTAGCCACCTGCCACTGTAAACCAAGGATCGAGATTATTGTCACTGGTGAAATGACACCCCGACCCCATGCGCCAAAAATGAGAAAAGGGGTTGAGGCTGGATGAATAGATGAAGTATTTAGAAGTGTGGATTAAAGTGGTTTAGGTATGGCAGTTAAGGATATGTGGAAGAGACTAAACAAATGATAATACAAAAATTGACCAGTTTGTAAGCTCTGGTTTATGGATATGGATAGCAAGATGCAAGCAGTGAAAACGTGTTTAGTCCCTTTAGTTTTATTTATATATATATATATATATATATATATATATATATATATATATATATCATATGTTTATCAACCAGATTAGAAGTTGTGGACAATAATTAATACAGAAGTTGATGGAATTTACCTGGGAAGAGAAGAGGGCAAGGGTCAAGTGAGAAGTTGATCCTTCCAATAAACCAAGGTGGTTTAGGATAATCTGATTTGAAGGGATAATTTCGAGCAGCACAGTTAAGCATTATATATATATAACACAAGCAGAAAACCTTAATTCAAAGTGGAAAGGGCTGATGATGAAATGGGGGAAACTTGAGAAATAAGGACTGAAAAGGATTTTGGATGCAGTGCCTTAAGGAGAATAACAGATGTGGAGTATTTTATTCGTAAAGTAGCAGAAAGTATTCTAGGAACTAAGCCAACATGAGAATAGAGAAAGGAGGTTTTGCTCATAGGGATTACTGCAGTTAGGGGGGCAGAGATTAGTTAAGAGGGGGCCGGAATTTACTGGAGAAAACTAGCAAAGGAACAAAGGTATTGGGAGCAAATAACTAGTGAGAGGTAGAGGTCAGGAAGACATTTGGCTACAGGCTGGAGACTACCTTCCCTACCAGGGGTTGTTATCAGAATATAGGCAAATAGGAGTCCCCTCTCTCTTTCTAAGTGAAAGACTTGCTCTGGGAGAATTTTTAGTTGAATCTAGAACCGAAACTGCTATTAAAAATGGATAATTAGTAGGACATGTAAAATGTAGTATGATAAGTATTGGAATGAACTGGAGGTTAGAAAAAGATTGGTTAGTGAGGTGGATAAGCGATTTACAAGGGAACAATGGGAGGACATATGTATGTCTCCCAAGTTTGAAACAAAGTCCAGAAGATTTAGGATTTTTGCTTGGAAGTGGTTGTATAGGTATTTTTATATCCTAAGCAGACTCCAAATAATTTTTCTTTAGGTAGATGGCAAGTGTTGGAGGTGTGATGGGGAAGAAAGAGGTAAATAACTGAAAACTCATTTGACTGAGTCTTATACTGAAAGCTTACAAAGCTCTCTTACACAACTAATACTGACCATCACACAATCAAACTCCTTCCACAACTAAGTCCACCACCTCTCTTAGATTCTCTGAGGTCCTTAAGAAAATCACCAGGCTCCTTCAACACAAACAATTAATACTGGCAGGGGACATCCACCCCAATCCAGGCCCAAGAAGTTCACATATAATACAACCCAACCCTCCCCAAAACAATCTTACTCAAATTCACCATAGGAAAAACTAATCTGGCCTTCTCCTCAACATTAATACTCATAGTATAGCCAACAAAATCCACAATCTGCATGCTCTGCTACCCTACTACTCCCCAGATGTAGTTAATTCTGACAGAAACATGACTAAAACCGCACATCAGCAACAATGAAATCAACCCCCCAGCTTACAATATCCCAAGAAAAGATAGAACAGATAAAAAGGAGGTGGCATAGCCATCCTGTGCAAACACCATCTAGGAGTTGATCTCCTGCATACCTCCCCTCCAGACCTCACAAATGCTAAGCTAATTATAGCCAAACTTACCATCAACTCCAACAAACACCTTACTATAGTAGGGGAATACATCCCACCAGGTAGCAACATCCCCACTCTGGAAAATCTGTTGCAATGGTGTTCTATATCCCTCCCTCAGGAAAATATCTTACTGGGAGACTTTAACATAGACTGGCTTCTATGTTCCTCCCCAAATCCTACTATGCACATCAACCTGTACTGCTATACCCAAATCATCTCAGCCCAAACCAGGAATGATAAAACCACTAAACGTGAATCCATACTGGATTGGACACTAGTAAATTCTCTCCACCTAGCAACCCACTCAGGTAGCCTCCCTGATAACCTAAGTGACCACTGCCCAACATTTCTCTTAAGAAATCGAAATCAAATACCTCATGTAACTACTTTCTGCACATTCAGAAATAAAAACAAATGTAACCCGGACAAATTTGTCTCTGATCTTACACTGTCACTGAGAACATCTCAAACAGCCATTAGACGAGGCAGTAGTTTCCTTCAATAACACCTTCCTTGCAATTCTCAATACCCATGCACCAACTAGAAAGATTAGAGTAAAATCCAACTATGCACCTTGATTAACTAAAGAAACTAGAGCAATACTCAGACTGGGACAAAGCCTGGTTACAGTTCCATAAGAACAAAACCTGCACCAACAAACAACTTTCCCTGGAACTGAGAAACAAAGCAAAAAAAACTAGTCAAAACCGACAAAACTAACTACTGCCACAACATTCAAATCAAACATCAAAATAACCCACAAAAAATCTGGGCAGCAGTTAAGAATATGTTAAAACCAGGTATAAATACCACACCTACACCTAATTCAGCTGACTGCTATTGTAGCATTGCCACCCAGTTCAACTACTACTTTACAGAATCCATTCAGTCTCCAGCTAGTAATCTAAACAACACTGCAACTCCCCCCCCAGAAGCAAACCACAATAGCCCCCACAAAATTGCGGTAACCTCTTCAAAATAAAGCCAGTCCCCACCCATCAAATCAAAACATTACTAACTAAACTAAAACCAACCACCTTAGTTGCCGATTAACCTCCCTGCAGACTATCTAAAACTAGCATCAGAGGTAATCTGCTACCCAATAACCATACTTATAAGTAGATCCATCACTGAGGCATATGTCCTCACTGTCTGGAAAATATCACACATCATATCCTTGCGCAAAGGAGGCAACTCCTGTGAACTAACTTTCGCCCCATTGCCATCCTCTCCCACTGTCTAAAATCCTTGAAAGAGTCATTCGCTCACAACTCATGGATTATCTATTAACACACAACCTTCTATCGCACACTCAACATGGCTTCCACCCTGCCCTAGCACAACAACAGCCCTTTTATCCTTCACAAATACTATTAATCTGCTCAGAAACAACTCCCAGATTGTCTCAGCAGTATTTCTGGACCTGCCAAAAGCTTTTGTAATGGTCAATCACCCCAAACTCATAAAGGTCCTTTCCTCCCACAATCTCAGCAGTACAGCTATAGCATGGTTTCTGAGCTACTTTACAAACCGACAACAAATGTCATTTGGCAAGAATCCCTCTCACCCCTCCTACCAGTCACCTTAGGGGTACCCCAAGGCTCCATTCTTGGACCCCTTCTTTTCTCCCTGTTTACTAATCACCTTCACACTGCAGCCCCCCAAGCTAAAATTATTCATTATGCTGATGATTCCACTGATCTGCTCCTATTCTTCCCTTAATGACCTGCAATATTTTACCCAAGGCACCTTTCTGTCTGTTGAAACATGGCTAACTAACTCCCAACTTGTATTACATCCCAATAAAACTAAACGTATGCTCATCTACCCCACCAAAAAACATCTCCCCTCCTCACACTTTCACATCCTAAGAACAAAACCACAATTACTCCAACCCCCCCCATACCAAACTTTTAGGCGTTATTATTGACAGTAACCAGAAATTTTATCTCCACATAGACCAATCCATAAAAAAGTGCACAAAAAACTTGGTCTCCTTTACAGAAACAAACGATACCTTACTGAAAATACAAAAAGTACAATTTCTAGAGCACACCTGCTATCGACACTTCTATACGCATCCCCTATCCTAACAAACGTCTGTAAAACTGACCTCAACAAGCTCAAAATCTGCTATAACAAGATCTCCAAATTTGCCACAAATGCCCACCATAAATCCCACCACTGTCAATCTCTCATGCAAATGGACTGGCTAGAACTCCCCCTCTTACTTCAATTTAATCAGCTAACCCTAACCCACAAAATCCTCCACCATCCAGAAAAAAACCCAGCCCTTAAAAATCTAATCCAACCATACTTAGCATCTAGACCCCTTTGCTCAAATAACAGTCTACTCCTCCAAGTCACCAAAGTAAAAAAAAACTCAGCAGGTGAAGCCCTATTCTCCTACTATATTTCCAAACTCTGAAACACTCTACCCACCCCACTTATGAATACCTCCTCACTTAAACAGTTAAAAAAAACTCCTAAAAGCCCACCTTACAAACTCTTGGCTATGTACCTGTCACAGTCCAGGCTAGACTTCTTACCACCCGCTTAGTACATTTCCTCAAACATAAATCTTAACTTCCCCTCCATCTGTTACCTATGTTTGATCTTATCTATACATCCTTTTGTAATAACTCATATCGAACTTAAGTACAACTCCTCAGAATGTCTTTCGGCTTTTCCCGGTTAGAGGTCACCACAGCGGAATTTCTGTCCGTTAATGATTGGCAGTGGATTTTTATGGTGCCGAGTTGCTAGCCCGATGCCCAACCTTCAAAGAAGGCACACCCGTTCATGCACACACCCACCTGCATGTCTTTAGACATCTTTCAACCGCAGGGAGGACATTCAAACTCCACACAAAAGGCGCTCCAGCTGAGAATTGAACGGGAGAACCTCTTGCTGTGAGGCAACAACACTAACCGCTGCACCACTGCGGCCTTGCAATGCAACTCACTTGTATGTTTCATCGCTGTTGTAAATAGTCTTACAAAAATTTTTTTCTATTCAGTTTCCTGTATAACTTAGTTTAGTAATGTATTAGAAGTGTAATTACTTTGTCTTTTCTAAATCTGCTGTAACAAAACACTGTACTGTCTATTGCTGTACTGTATGATTTTTGCAGAGCTTTTCTCCCCAGGCCACCACTGAAAAAGGACATATGTCCAGATGGACTTTTCCGGTTAACAAATATAACATAAAATAAATGCTGAATTTCAAAATACTGAATTTTAAGCTATAGGCATGATGTGTGTCTCCCTTCACCTTTGACTTGCTTGTGATAAAAAAAAAAAAAAATTACTGTAACTTTTACTGACTGTCAGAATACTGATAGCATAAAAAGTACTGTTGCAGTGTTTCTAAATGTGGGTATGTCTCTCTACATTTTTATGGGAAGTATCTAAAGTAATATGGTGGACGTGTTGTGTGCTCCTGGCAGTAGTGGTTTACTATCAAAATGTTGAAGTGGATTTGGTCAAATCCACTTTTACGAAGTTCAGAGGTCGAATGGTGACAATGTAAAACTCTGACATTGTCAAAGTACAAATCTCGCCCCTATCTTAACCCATATTAATGCTTGTTATGAGGTCGAATTCTGAATGTAATTCGACAGTATGACATTTTGCGGACGTGGGTCGATGATGCAGTCGTTCCACCAAGTCCGCTTCAACATTTTGATAGTAAACTGGCAGTAGTTGTAGTGTGTACAGTACTGTAAGATAAGTAAAAGGTATATGCCCTTTTCTTCCACTGTAGTGAGACCCTGGAGTTAGTATATATAGTTGTGGGTGTGGGGGGAGTGTAGCCCCCCCACCCAACTAGTTTGTCTTTGTATCATCTGGTTAAGAGGCTAAGTAGGTATGTTTTGGAAAGTGTTTGTCATTTGTGTAAGTGTGCATGTCTATGGCTTAAAAATCAGTATTTTGAAATTCAGCATTGTAAACTTTCAGTATAATGAGACTCGGTCAAATGAGTTTTCAGTATTTTGAAAATTTAGTATTGTGGTCTCAGTCAAATGAAATTCAGTATTGTGAGTTTTTAGTAATGTGAAGTAGATCCAAATGGGGATATATGTTTTGGAAGTGTAAAGAAGTGGTTGAAGTTAAAAATTCCTTACAACATACTCTGTCAGAAATATTGGGTGAGCAAATGGATGTAACTAAGGAAATGATTCTTTTGAGCTGGGACACAGGATCTGAGTTGCCTAGACAAAAACGCAATTGCTAGAAAATGAAAATCTAAGTCTTAATCAACCCTATCTGAAGTATTGAATATTGTAACAGAGAAAAGGACTGGGAAGTAGGATCTTTAGAAAAGGGTAGGAACAAATTACATAGAAATAATTGCAAATTGGGGGAAAAATACATGCAGAATAATATTTTGGAGGCAGAGTGAGGTTTAAGGGAAGGCAAGAATTCAGCAGTTTATGTAATGTTAGACTTGGACAAAAGAACATATGTTGTATATAATGTATAACCAAGTGACTGAGTACAAGCTAATGTGTTTTTTTCTTTTATATAAGTGTATGCCTATGTCTTAAGTGATAATTTAATAAATTAAGTGATTTTTCATTGCATAGCTTGTTACTAGGGGTGTGGCATCCAGTTCCAGACTTGTGAACATGCCACTGTATTCTGCACTCATCAGACCAATCATTGGGTATAATGCCACCTTTAATATCTGTTTAAACACTTGATACAACCCAAATGCCCACAATGCATTCTTACTAAGTAAATCAAGGGCCTAAATAACGGAGACTGCCTCAAAGCCTTGTCCCTTTTCTCGGTGTCAGGCTACTGAAGAGCGATCTCTGCCTCTTGTACAGAGCCTCAACAGACAATATCCTGTCAGACATGCTGTACTTTCACAAGTCTAGCGGGGCATAAACTATCATGAGATCTAAATCTCTTTTGAAAGATAAATAGAACATGTTGGAGGGATATATTGCAGAGAATACCACCACTTTGGAATTGGCGTCCTGTCAACATAAAGTAAAGTCCTTCTGTTACACTATTTAAATGTAGTCTGGACGAGTGGATGGATAACAGCAACTTTTGGAGGAATGGATGGGTAAGTACAGACTTACCCCTGGTTTAGCGCACGTGTCCCTCATGGATAGAGGCAGCTTGTGAATGTTCTGATAATCTCTGGGTTATTTATAGTTAAAATATAAGGATGAAAAACTTCATGGGAATTTATGGCTAGTTTCTAAAGATCCTTCCAGATCAGTAGCCTACTAAGTACCTATGAACCTAATGTGTTAAATTTTTATTAAGTTATCTTTTTGTAGTTGACAGTTAAAGCTGCCTATTCACTTGATTGTTACTGTTAACATTTTAAATTAAGTAAACAAAAATGGTTTTATTTTAGCAACTGTAGTTGTAGTTCACTGCAGGTCCAATTACCTTGATACATTATTTTCCCTTCCGGCGTTGTTATACACAACAATTTGACGTGCTATTTTTACAGCATGTATACTATCCCTACTGTTTGGTAGCTCAGTGGAAATTTCTTACAGCTCGTCTGGTTGATGGCTTCTTTCTCCCATTGACTAACTGATGTAATGCATTATGCAGGCCTATACACCTAGACAAAATGTTTAGACTATCCAGACAGTCAGTGACTTATTTTTGTGAATCCATGCTGAATGTTTTGGTACAGACCAAGTACATATTCTGGTTTTACCACCATGCTGTGTGCAATGTATATACAAATGGTGCACAATCTTAATCATCAGTGTTTTGCGACTAAAGGGTCAGTACACTGTGACAGTCTTTCTATGTGACTCGTTAATTTGCTTAAGACAGACACAGATGAGAGAGAAAAATGCACAGGTGCGCTAACACAGTTTGCTCGGTTACTTGATCAAGTTATTTTTGATGCATGTCTCTCTCAAAATTATTCATAAATACTTATCTGTATCAGTATCATTTAAAAAATACTTGCACTATTATTTAGTAAGTGTTTTCACTGAATTTGTTTGGTTACAATGCCTTTTATTTTTTTCAAAGCCTCAGTTTGTGGAAGCCATTCCAGTGTCATCATGGATGTGTGGCTTACAAGTACTTTGAAGTAATCATTGAAAGAGTATCTTAAACCTGAAACCCTATTTATACAGTATCATAAAACAGTTGTAGGAAGTCATGACTTCAGTTCAGTTTAAAAGCTGAAATGTCTTTTATTCATAAGGTAAGCGCTTTCATGGTGTCACCACCACTTCTTCAGACCATAGTTATGGTCTGAAGAAGTGGTGGTGACACCATGAAAGCGGCTTACCTTATGAATAAAAGACAGTTCAGCTTTTAACAGTCCAAAACGTATACAACATCCACGGGACCACCACAGCAACCAAAAACTAAAGATGTATACGCCAAACAATTCTCATAGACTTTTTCAGTCAATAACTGGAACGAAATAAAACGTATATTCCGATTTTTATTATTAACAAACAAAGTTAGCGCTTTCACCACGAAGGCTTCATCAGACTACAAAACTATGCAGCGTGACAATTAATATATTCTCAAGTTAATTAAAAACATGACATCACTTCCTGCAAATTAATAAATCACAACTTAAGACCATAGATATGCAATATAAAATGCATTATAAAATGTTTCCAACTGTAATGGTCTCCTATTAAAAACCAAACCCTTAAAACATTCTCATTAAAAAGTATACATTAATAACCCATGGTGTCTTGGTACATAAATTTATAAAACAAACATATTCAGTAACATAGAAGCTAAGTTGTAGTTAATCAGAATATACGTTTTATTTCGTTCCAGTTATTGACTGAAAAAGTCTATGAGAATTGTTTGGCGTATACATCTTTAGTTTTTGGTTGCTGTGGTGGTCGCGTGGATGTTCTATACGTTTTGGACTGTTTTATCTACATTTATTAACATTTTTGCGGAACCTTTACTTCTACTGAGCTGCCATCTTTTAGTTTTGCCTTTATTATTTCAGCTCAAAAGTCAAACCCACCCCCATAGACAGCACAAGGAACAAGAAACTAAGGGTAATGCTGCTAAACGCCAGAAGTCTTAATCTCAAGATGCACGCTCTCGAAGCTCTCCTCAGTATGGAGAACATAGATATCTGTGCAGTGACAGAAACCTGGTTCAAGGCTCCAGAGAGCACCCCAGCACTACCAGGCTATACCTCATATCATGCTTTTCGGCCCCAAAACCCGGACTGAACCACAAAAGGAGGGGGAGTTTCCATATTTATCAAGGATATCCACACCTTTAGGTTAGTGGCATTGCACGAAGTATCGGAGACCATCCATGTGCAACTAACAGTGGGCAAGACTGCTTTTCAGTTTATAGCATCCTACAGCCACCCTCTCAAAGTCAGGAATCCCACTCTGCTTTCCTGAAAACATTGGAGAACATGAAGATCTCTCCGAACACCATTATACTGGGCGACTTCAACTACCCAAACATTGACTGGGAGCACTACTCAAGCCCCAGCACCTTAGCCCAAAGATTCCTGGAAATTATAAACTCAGATGCTATGGAACAACTAGTCACCACTCCCACAAGAGGGGACAACATACTAGACCTGATCATTACCAACATGGGGACTCTATGCTCCACACCAGAAGTATATCCCTCATTGGTAAGATCAGACCATAAATTAATTTCACTGGATGTCCACATCCGGACCCCACCCCCAGCCCAGAAAACCACAGTGAAAAACTTCTCAAAAGCAAACTTCTCACTTCTCAAAACCGAAGTGGAATCCTTCAAGGCCCCAGGGCCAGTGGAAACTATGGCCCAAACTGCAGAATCCTATATAAATGCATTCTACGGACATCTCCAGGAATGCATGGATCATGCTATCCCAAACAAAACCAAGACCCAATCATCCAAAGGCAGGCGTCCAGTCTGGTGGACCCCTGCCATAAATAAACTGTACAACAGAAGGAGGAAACTACTACATGATAGAGCAATCTCTGATCAGTACTAGCAAAAAATTACGATCCCTCATAAAATCCTCCAAGGCTAGCTTCGAGAGAAAAATTGCACAGGACACCAAAGACAATCATAAGGCTTTCTTCAGTTATGTTAGAAACCTGGGATGCAACTCCCAGACTTGTTCTGAGTTGATTCTAAACGACAAAAAATACACTGAACCCACAGACATCGCCAATATCCTGGCAGACAGGTTCAGTGCAAACTTCTCCACCCCCCCACCCCCCCAAAAGAGCAAGTATCTATCCTGGCAGAGGGCTGCCTCCCAAACATCTCAGATGCTTAGGTGAAGGCTGCCCTCTCCAAAGCAAAAAACACTGCTTCCATGAGACCAGATGGCGTCCCAGGTTGCGTCCTACATGAACTCCAAGAGGAACTAATCCCTCAAATAAAACAGCTATACAATCTCAGCCTCACTACAGGATATGTGCCCACAGAATGGCGTACAGCAACAGTGGTCCCACTCCACAAAGGTGGAGCCTCTACAGACCCTGGAAACTATCGCCCCATAAGCCTGACTAGCTTAGTCTGCAAGGCTATGGAGAGGATCATCATGGAGCTCATAAACAAAGACATTGGAGACCTACAGACACTAGATCCTACCCAGTTCGGCTTTGTCAAGGGCAGATCCTGCCTTTTGAACCTGGTTGACTTCTTTGAAACAGTCACCAAAGCCATAGATGAAGGGAAGGTAGTCCACACAGCCTATCTGGACCTTGCAAAGGCATTTGACACAATACCCCACTCGGGCATCATAGATAAGCTATCCAGCTTAAATATAAACCCCTATGTCACAAGATGGGTCAAACTGGCTCAAAGACAGAACCCACAGAGTGAGAGTTGCTGGAGCCATATCAGACTCGAAACCGGTCACAAGTGGCATCCCACAGGGTTCTGTCCTGGGACCATTCTTGTTCGGTATATACTTTTCCGAGGTACAGGCAAACGTGGGAGGACTATGGCTCACCAAGTTTGCAGACGACTGCAAACTGGGCACCATAATCAACTCTCCAGCTGACACAAACATCCTTCAAAAAGGTCTCACAGAGACAGATAACTGGTGCCAGCGCCATGGTTTAAAGCTAAATGCCAAAAATGTATAGTCATACCTTTTGGCAAAACAATGTGCCCACAAATTACCACATAGGCGGAAACCCATTAAGTACAGAGAAAGTTATTAGGGACCTGGGGACCCAAGTTGATAGCAATCTCTCCTTTGAAAACCACATTGCCAAAGTGGTTAGAAAGACCTTCTACATAGCCCACCTCATCACGAAGGGTTTCACATCTAGATCAAGAGAGGTAATCGTGCCCCTTTATTCATCCCTCATTAGGCCCATCATAGAATACAATGCCCCTTTTGGGATGTACCTTACCCGACACCTGCAGCAATTAGAAAGACCCCAAAAGTATCTCACCAGGAGGATCAAGGGTCTCAAACAGATGCCATATGCTGCTCGGTTAAAAAAACTCCAGCTCTACTCAGTTGCATACCGCCTACTTCGAGGCGATCTATGCCTGACATACAAAGCTATGTCAAATCCAGAATTAATGGACATGCTCCACCTCAGTAAATCGAAATCCCTTAGAGCCACACGCTCGAGGGACTTGAACCTCAGCACAGAAATAAATAGAACTTGCTGGAGGGACAGGTTCATAACCCAGAGGCTCCCTTCGCTCTGGAATAGAATTCCAGTTCATGTGAGGCAGAGCACCTCACTGAATCTCTTCAAGAAGAATCTCGATAAGTGGATTGGGGATCGTAGGTTTGTCCCAGGGATTACTCCTGTGTCACTATTAGACAGAGGCACAGTAAACTAAACCTTAAAAAGGGCACAGTATACTCAAATCAAGGGGTGGCGTAAGCCATACAGAATAGGGCTAGGCTTATAATTGCCCCAGGGCAGATAGCCTAGTATGAACCTATGAACTGAAGTCGTGACTTTCTACAATATTGTTTGGTCTGTTGGATGTTTTGATACATTTTTGAACTATTTTACCAACAGCTCATTTATCCTAGCCACATCTTGTTTGGTGTTATACTATTTATACAGTGTTGCTATGTACCCTAATGCATATTTATAGAAGCAGAGGCCTTCAGTGACTTGTTTCCTTTTTACTTCCGAGGCTAGTTGCTGTTGATGAGTCTTAACTTCTAATGCCAGAAGTAGCTATGCATTTCCATGGCAGAAAGCTATTTTTCTTTTTTTCTTTTTAGTATTCTGAATTTCATTTCTAACCTGTAGCCTAACTTACTAGTGCCTAGAAGTAGATGTTTGATTTGATCCCTGACATCCAAGTTTGCCTTGGTGTAGTTAGACCGTACTTCTCGCATACCATTTTTCTTGCATTATCTCTATATAAGAAAACTGTTATTTTTGTTTCTAGTTGAAACTAGATCATTGCTTGAAAAAGAGCTTTGTGGTGCAGTCCTCCTACTTTCTCAGAATAAAAAAATAGATATATAGAAAGTAAAACTTAAGATATTATCAAAAGGCCATAACTGAGTAAACAGCATTAACTTACTATTTCTTGTCTATTTTTCCATTGAATCCGCTCATTATGCATGCACTCCAGTATTCTTGCACGACAACAAACATATTTTACTTGACAAAATGTTTAAGAAGTGACATGATTTATTGCTAGAAAAGGTAGTCTCCAAGTACTTTCAGCATTTTTTTCAGCTAATATGCAAAGTGTAAGTAGTTCAGTTATCCAGTAGTTGTCATTGGCCACAGATCACATCTGCATACTAACTGCTTTCACTACTGGAATGGCTGTACAATGATCAGGGAACTTGACTGCAAGTGTGAAATGCAGATGAAAAGATAAAGTAGAATGGAAAATTGTTGCAAAGAAGAGCTTCAGATAGCTTACAGAGCAGAAGCAACTTCATAAAGCTGAATATGCTGATACAGAGTGTTTATTTACTGGTTTAATTAGGTGTAGATTGAGAAGGGGAAGAGAGCAAGAGGTAGGCTTGTGCTAACTTTATTTGTTTAACAAGCCAAGTATTATTTTTTGTCTCATTGTTTCTTCGCATACACTGCTGGGGAAGCTATTGTATTCTTATTATCACTTTTGAATCTGCTTGTTTTTACTGTCAGGTGTTTGGCTTATGTAATTCAGTATACATTGAAATCATTTCAGCAAAGTACTATTTGCATGTATAGTGTACTATTTTTTTTTAAGAATTGAAGTAATCATGTACATCAGTGAGCTGTACTTAAGGCAGTACAGTTGTAGTCTGTCTATACTTGAGGCGCTACAGTTGTAGACTATTTATATTTATCAATCTGTTTAATTTCTTAAGACTGGTGACATTGTAAATGGTGAAGCCAGGATGTTCGTGTTTCACTGTTGAGTCCTCACACTTGAGTTATCTGCCTGCAGGTAGCCCTCAGTTGGCCTGAATACCAAAGTCTTGGGATTTCTGCATCGGATGCTGTTGCCTCTTCCATGACGTCCGGTCGTCAGGGGTATAAAACATGCAGCCGACGCAATTACATCAGCTTTGCTTGCTGAGCGGAGCTCAAAGCAGAAGCAGTTCGCAAGTGCTGGTTGGCCGATACTTGAAATTTTCGTTATTCAAGTTTCAAACCTAAAGTCTTCTAAAGCTAAGTACCCCGTTGGGGATCCCTTTTCCTTGCTCTAACCGATGTCAGAAATGTTAATTATCTTGCCTATGAAAAGCAAATACCTCACAGAGATTTTCATTGTTACTGCATCACCTGTTTAGGCCTAGACCCCGACATTCCTCACTGTCTGTTTTGTGCCCTGTTTAATGCCCGAACTATTAGTCGTCTGGCTATCTTTGTCGCTAAATTCTTTCGCTCTTGTTCACCTTATTCTGAAATGGCTTCGACTACCAATCTGAAAAAAACATAAGGATAAAGACAGAGACAGACCACATAGGTCCAAAACTACTGACAACGCTTCCGTTAAGCTAGTCACCAGTCTGGTGGTACTCAGTGAGGCGCTTTCACAGCCCCTGATACCCACTTCTGCAGATTTGCAGGCCTCTACTGAACCCATTCAGAGTCCAGTATGCCGCGAGATGCTTCTTCAAATATGGAACCTGCGGATGTCTCTACCTTGGATGGGTCTGGAGCCGCTGTGCAGGCACTGGCTTTTGCGGGTGTATTCAGACCTTCCGATGTTAGTATTAAACAGACTACTTTGTTTCTGACTAAAACTACTGAATTTCTCAGGTCCAGAGTTCGCACTACGCCTAGGAAACAGACGACCAAAGTGCATTCTCGAGTTCCCATGCCACAGAAACAAATGCTTAGAATGGCTGAAGACCTTATTACTTTAATTAGGGGAAGCCAGCCTTCCCCCTCTAAAAGACAAAGAATTGATTTCCCTCCTGATTCTGCAGATCATTAGTCTGATGACTGTGACCCCTCTGATTACCAGGACATACCCTTATCTACCTATGAGGATTCAGATGCAGAGGATTCCATTCCCTCTGCCCCTCCCCCCAGAGGACTTTACTTTCGGTGAAACCCTGCATACCCTGAGAGAGCATTTCTGCTGGGAGTGCCAGGACTACCCACAGTTCAAAAAGAGACTAGGAGAATTTTTAAACTTGCCTCAGCACAGGCTTCTAGCTATCCCCCCTCTTCTGGAAATTGTAGATGATGTTTTCATGGAATCCAGTCTTACCCCTGATACTTTGCCACCAGCTCCTAGAAAGGCTGACCGGTACTACAGGGTACCTAACTCTCACAAATTTCTATTTAAAAATCCCACTGCGGACCCAGAGACCTAAAGATATTAAGACTACTGCAGCCTAAAACCCTATCCCTTCGGACAGGGATTCTAGGGCTTTAGACAGATGGAGAAAGAAGGTATATACCTCTGCAACTCTTGCCATCAGGGATTTAAATTGCCAGTTTCACATGTTGAAGTACCAACAGTATATTATGGAACTAATTAAACAAAAACAAAATGATGATTCCTGATTGTGCAGAAAATAAAGATTTACAGGAGTTAATGCATTCTGCAAACCAAGTTCGAAAACATACTTTGCAGTGTGGTTTTGATGCCTTAGAAGCATCTTGCAGGGCTGCTGTTACTGGGTCTGTTTTGAGAAGGCATGCTTGGCTGAAGAAACAAATCTTGCCAGACCATGTCAAAGCAGAATTACTAGATGCTCCATTAGACCAAGAATGTTTTGTTTGGCACAAAAACAGAAGAAGTTCTTAAAAAGATGGAGGAAAAAGCTAAATCTGTTCAAACTGTTAAATAATTCCTACAGGCACAGCCACCTAGATTCAGTAGGCATTGGCCTTCAAAAAAATGGTCCTTTCCAGTCCCTCCCCAGACCTTCTCAATCCAAACCCAGGGGCAGCAGACCACCAAGACTACAATCTCAGGGTATGCACACACAGTGAAGTGCTTCCACCTCAAAAACAAGGAGTGGTAAGCCACCCTCTTATGGAAACAGTTCACAATGACTTGTCCTTCGTCCTTCCCAGCCATGCCCAAGTATGAGCACCCCTAGGTGGAAAACTCGCCCTGCATCCAAAAAGCTGGGAGTCCATTACTCAGGACAGATGGGTCTTAAACATTGCACCCCAGGGATACAGATTCTACTTCCACTCACTGCCAACCCCAAGTGGATTGCCAGACCTTCCCCCAAACCAATGGGCAGATGCCCAAAAGCAAGTACTTTCTTTTTTCAGTATCAGAGTTATTCAACCTGTTCAACAGAGCAAAGGGGACATGGTTTCTACTCCAGACTATTTCTGGTGCCCAGAAAAGAAAACTCTTGGCGCCCTATCCTGGATCAGTCAGATGTTCATCGTGCATACAGCTGCAGTCATAACAGATGGGTTATCCTGCCGTCAGGCAGGTCCTCGGTCAGTCGAATTACAAAGTCTAAGTTCGGCGTCGGTTGTCATCGCTTCTTCCCTGACGTCAGCATGGCAGGGGTATAAAAGAGGCAGCCAACGCCATTTTCTTCAGTCTTTCTTGCCGTGCGGTGCCCGAAGCAGAAGCAGTTCGCAAGTGCCGGTCGGCCAGCTCCTGAGATTTACGAAAGTATTTCAACCAAAGTCTTCTTGAAAGCTAAGTACCCCGTTGGGGAAACTTTTCTTGCCTCAGACCGATGTCAGACAAAGTTAATAATTGCATTTCATGTGGGAAGCAAATACCGCATAAGGATTTCCACTCTTTCTGTATACCTTGCTTAGGCCCAGACCACGACGTCTCGGCCTGCCGTTTTTGTGCTAGATTCAATAAGCGCACTATTAAGCATTGGGTGGAGTTCGCCCTTCACTTTTTTGGCAAAAAATTTAATTATATTATGTAGGATACTCCGACTCCAGTTTTGAGCAAAAAACGCAAAGATAAGGACCGATATAAGAGGTCCGCACCACCTACTGAAACCACGCTAAGGCCGATTACCGGTTCTCCGGTACTCAGTGAGGCGCCTACGCAGCCCCTGAGTACCGATGACAATGCATTACCGGTGTCTTCAGTACCCGAGTTCGCAGGCTCCTCTGCCCCCATTCCTACTACAGATCCCGATGCCACTCCTGGTGGGGAAACCCAGAATTTAGACAGGCCTGCCATTTCTCAAGGGGTCTTCAGGCCTTCCTCCTTCTCTATTAAAGCCTTCACTAAATCTAAAGCAGACATGAAACCAAAAAACAGGTTCCTCAGACCCCCTCTTAAGGCACCATGCCTAAAAAACAGATGCTTAAAATGGCTGAGGATTTGATTACTCTTATCAGGGGTTCTCAACCCCCCTCTGAAAAAAGGCCCAGATTAGGGGAAGACTACCCTTCCTCAGATCAAGCTTCTCTTACCTCAGAACTATCTGAGGACCAGGATTATGCCTATTCTCCATTCAAAGACTCTGATGCAGTGGAGTCTATTCCCTCGGTCTCCCCCCCCCTGAGGACTTCTCTTTTGGGGAAACCCTGCATACATTGAGGGAACACTTTCACTGGGAAGGCCAAGATTACTCGGATTCCAAGAAAAGGCTCAGGGATTTTTTTCTGCTCCCCCAGCATAGGCCTCTGGCTATCCCTCCTGTTTTAGATATATTGGATGATGTGTACACAGAAGCCAGCCTTAATCCAGATTCTTTGCCTCCAGCTCCTGTTAAACCAGACAGGTATTACCAGGTTCCTGATTCTCACCAGTTCCTATATAAAAGCCATACTGCTGACCCAGAAACAATTTCAGAGGGTCCCAAGGGAATTAAGGCCTCTACTGCAAAAAAACCCATTACCTTCAGAGAGAGATTCCAGAGCTTTAGAAAGGTGGGGGAAAAAGGTGTACACCTCGGCCACTTTAACCATGAGGGCATTAAACTGTCAGTTCCATATGTTAAAGTATCAACAGTTTTTGATATCTCAGCTGAAAAGCAAGATGACGCAACCAGAACAACCAGATTTAAAAGAGTTACAGGATTTGTTGCATGGTGCAGAGCAAGTGGGTAAACATACCTTGCAGTGTGGTTTTGATGCTGTAGAGGCCTCATGTAGAGCTGCTGTTACGGGGTCTGTTATACGTAGGCACGCTTGGCTCAAAGAGCAAACCTTACCAGATCATGTCAAAGCTAAATTATTAGATGCACCTCTTCAAAAAGATGTATTGTTTGGTGTTAAAGCTGAGGAGGTGCTAAAGAAAATGGAGGAAAAAGCGAAATCAATGCAAACAGTGAAAGATTTCCTGCAGGTACAGCCACCATGTTTCAGCAGAAACTGGCCTTCAAAAAATTGGTCCTTTCCAGCCACGGACAGACCTCAAAGGGGCAGATACAGGCGCCCAAGGGGTAGAGGGCAACCTCAAGGATCTTTCAGAGCCAGACAGTGGCAAGCACCAACCCCAAGAGGTGGAGAAGATAGATCACAGTCTTTTAGAAAACAGACACAATGACTTCCCCCTACACCTGCCAAGCAAAGCTTTAATGGCAGCACCTTTGGGTGGAAAACTGACATTATTCTCAAAAAATTGGCATATTGTTACAAAAGACAAATGGATTCTGGACATTATAGACAGAGGCTACAGGTTCCACTTTCACACCCTTCCAAAAATGAGAGGCATGCCAAACCTGCCACAAAATCAAAGGGCAGAGGCACAAAAACAAGTTTCAGCTCTCATGGACATGAAAGCAATTCAAGAGGTACCTGCAGACTATTCCTGGTACCAAGGAAAGACAAAGATTGGAGACCTATCCATCCTAAACACATATCTGCAGGTGCCAAAATTCAAGATGCTCACATTACAGCAGCTTCTTCCCATGCTGGGCAAGGAGTCTTGGCTGGTAACATTGGACCTCAAGGAGGCATACCTGCATGTCCCTATCAGACAAGATTGCAGAAGATACCTCAGATTTCTTGCAGGTTCAACCCATTACCAATTCTCTGCATTGCCCTTTGGCTTGTCTATTGCGCCCAGAGTGTTTACGAAATGCCTGGCATCAGTAATCGCCTTCTGCAGACTACAAGGGATACAAATCTACCCTTATCTGGACGACTGCCTGATCCAAGCGGACAGCAAGGACATACTACTGCAGCACCTGGCGTTTGTAATAAAACTGTTGAACTTCCTGGGATACACAGTCAACAAAAAGAAATCAAAACTAATACCCTCTCAACAAACAATTTTCCTGGGTGCCAGCTTGGATACAACCACCCAGATGGCCTACCTCCCGCCAGACAAGCAAGGGCAACTGTCTCAATACTTCAGAAAAATGGCAACTTACACCAGGCTAACTGCAAGGAAAATCCTGCAGGCTCTGGGATTCATGGCATCTTGCATCCTACTAATCCCATGTGCAAAGCTGCATATGAGGAAACTTCAATGGTACCTGAAAAACGTATGGTCTCAACACAGCCACAGCTTGGAAACAAGTATCCCACTCATTCCATGCCTTCAAAAGGAATTTTTGTGGTGGACTCAAGCTTGCCAAAGAAACACAGGTCTTCCTTTCTGTGTACCTCAAGCAACTCAAATCATCACAACAGACGCCTCAGACTACGCCTGGTGAGCACACATGACAGATCAGTGCATTCAGGGAAAATGGACCCGAAAAGAGAAGCACCTTCACATCAACCAAAAGGAAATGCTAGCCGTGCAAAAGGCTATTATGACCTTCAAAGACCTACTGCATCCAGGCCAGCTATTGATAAGGACAGACAGCACCACAGTGATGTGGTACATAAACAAACAGGGGGGAACTCATTCATACCCCCTGTGCAGGCAAGCCATGACCCTATGGAACACAGCACTGGAATTGCAAATTCAACTACAGGCACAATTCCTGCCAGGGAAGGAAAACACACTGGCAGACAACCTAAGCAGAAATATGACAGATCCACACGAATGGAAGTTGCATCCTCAAGTTTTCACAAAGATAACTCAGGCATGGGGACAGCCAGACATAGATCTCTTTGCTACCCACAGAAATTGCCAGTTGAAAAAATTTTGTTCAAGGACCTATCGTCCACAGGCCTGGAAAGTGGACGCACTTTCCTTCAATTGGGCAACATTGACAGTCTATGCCTTCCCGCCTCTTCCTCTGCTGCCCAAAGTTCTATTAAAAGCCAGAGCAGAGAGGCCGAAAATGATTCTCATCGCTCCAGACTGGCCAAGACAACACTGGTATCCGCTCCTGAAGAGCCTGACACATTCCCCACCATGGATCCTACCTCTAGTCCCTCTTCTGTTGACCCAGCACAACAACAAAACTCTTCACAGCCATCTCAGAACTCTAAATCTAGCTGCATGGAGAATTCCTTGATTTCCCAACAGATGTTCTTCGTGTTTCACTGTTGCAGTCATAACTGTAGGGTGCTCCTGCCGGCAGGCAGCCCGAGGTCGGCCAGAATCCCAAAGTCTGGGTCCGGCGTCGGCTGTTCAAGCTAGTACCCTGACGTCAGTACGCTTTGGTACATAGCCCTCAGCCGACGCCATCTTCTCCAGTCTTTCTTGCCGTGCGGTGGAAAGCAGCTCGCAAGTCGTTGGTTGGCGATTTTCGAACAGCGTATTTTGTTGTTGTCGGTCCGAAGTTCTTACTTCTCTTCTCAAAGCTAAGTACCCCGTTGGGGAATCTTTTTCTTGTTCCTCCGATGTCAGAAAAAGTTAATAATTGTATAGTGTGTGGGAAACAAATACCTCATAAAGATTTCCACTCTTACTGTCTACCTTGCTTAGGCCCTGACCACGACGTTTCTTGTTGTCGGTTCTGTGCCAGGTTCAACTCGTACTATCAAGCGCAGGTACGATTGGGCTTTAAATTATTTTGGCAGACGCTTCAATTATAGAATGTCGTCAGACACTACCAGAGTTCAAAAGAAGCAAAGACAAAGACAGGCCTCGAGGTCCAAACAGGACTCGTTGCAGCTGGAGCCAACGTCCGTTCGGCTGTCGCCAGTGAGGCGCTTTTGCAGCCCCTGTCGTCCGCCACTTCTGAACCGATGGCCGATACGGACTCCCATGGGGAGCCATCAAGGCCCACTATTTTACCTGCTGCAGGACCTTCGGACGTCGCTCCTTCAGATGGGTCCGGAACCGCTGTGCAGGTACCGGCTTCTGAGGGGGTTTTCAGGCCTACTCACTTAACTATTTCAAAGGCAAAGACAAAGACAAAGACTCCTGTAAAGTCTAAAGTTCCTGCTCAAGCTGCTTCTGAATCCACTCCCAAGACACAAAAGCAGTTATTAAAGATGGCTGAAGATTTGCTTACAATGCTTAGGGGTTCTCACCCTCCTGAGAAAAGGCCTCGACAGGATGTTACTCTGGATTCCTCTGACCAGGCTTCTGTATCTTCTGTTTCTTCCTCAGATCAGGACTATTCCTTTCCTCCTTATGAGGATTCGGATGCTGAGGACTCTTACCCTCGGCCTCCGCCTGAGGATTTCTTTGGGAAACCTTGCATGAGATGAGGGAACATTTTCATTGGGAAGGACAGGAGTATTCTGCTTCCAAGAAGAGGCTTAGAGAATTTCTTCTTCTTCCTCAACATAGGCCTTTAGCTATCCCTCCTGTTTTGGACATAGTAGATGATGCTTTTCTGAGGCTAATTTGAATCCTGATTCCATGCCTCCTGCTCCTTCTAAGCCTGATAGATTTTATAGGGTTCCTGACTCTCATTTATTTTATTTAAAACCCTTCTATGGATCCTGAAACTATTTCTCCGGGCTCTAAGGCTGCTAAGGTGGCTACTTCTAAAAATCCTATTCCCTCTGAGAAGGATTCTCGTGCTTTAGACAGGTGGGGAAAAAGGTGTATACTTCTGCTACCCTGTCTTTAAGGGCTTTAAATTGCCAGTTTCATATGTTTAAGTATCAGCAATTTCTTTTGTCTGTTTTAAAGCAACAGCTTGCTTCCCTTCCTGCTTGTGCAGAGGATAAGGAACTGCAGGATGTCCTGCATGCTACTGAACAAGTGAACAAGCATAGTTTACATTGTGGTTTTGATGCTTTGGATGCTTCTTGCAGGGCTGCAGCCTCTGGTACTGTTATCAGGAGACATGCCTGGCTCCACGAACAAAGTTTACCTGAACAGGTTAAGGCTATGTTACTAGATGACCCTGTTCAACATCATGTTCTTTTGGATCCAAGGCTGAGGAAGTTATTAAAAGATGGAAGAAAAGGCAAAGTCTATGCAGACTGTAAAAGATTTCTTGCAAGTTCAGCCTCCTAGATTTTCCAGGAATTGGCCCTCTAAAAATTGGTCCTGTCCCCCGTCTGACACGCCTCAAAGGGGAAGTTATAGGCGCTCCAGAGGTCGTGGTCAAGGGCGGGCCTCTTACAGATCTAGACAATGGACTGCTTCTTCACCTAGAAGGGGAGAAGACAGATCCCAATCTCAAAGAAAGCAAACTCAATGACTCTCTTGGTTGGGCTACAGGACTCCTTCACCTGGATGCCCCTCTCGGAGGAAAACTGTCTCTTTTTTACAGAAATTGGACTCCTATTACCCAGGACAGATGGGTATTGGACGTGATTTTAAAAGGTTACAAATTCCACTTTCACACTTTGCCAAGGGCTCACGGTTGGCCAGATCTGCCAAAACATCAATGGTCAGAGGCCTTAACTCAAGTGGATGCTCTTCTGGCCATGAGAGCCATAGAGCCTGTTCCACTCTCGGAGATGGGAAAAGGTTTTTATTCAAGACTGTTTCTGGTCCCCAGAAAACAAAACTCATGGAGACCCATTCTGGACCTTTCTGTGTTAAACACCTTTTTGGAAATTCCAAAATTCAAGATGCTTACTCTGCAGCAACTAATTCCAGTGCTTTCTCAGGACGCCTGGATGGTGACACTGGACTTAAAGGAAGCCTATTTACATATTCCCATCAGGCAAGAACGCAGGAAATTCCTCAGGTTCAAGGCAGGTTCGAGGCACTTTCAATTCTCTGTACTGCCCTTTGGTTTATCTACTGCGCCCAGAGTTTTTACCAAGTGCCTGGCACCAGTAGTGGCTTACTGCAGACTTCAGGGGATCCAGATTTACCCCTACTTGGATGACTGCCTTATTCAGGCAGACAGCAAAGATCTTCTGCTTCACCATCTGGACTTTGTTCAACGTCTTCTCCTCCTACTGGGATTCTCAGTGAACACAAAAAAGTCACATTTGATCCCTTCTCAACAAATGGTATTCTTGGGAGCCCTCTTAAATACAACCTTACAAAGGGCCTTCCTCACTCCAGAAAAACAAACTCAGCTGGCTTCTACTTTCAGCACCTTAGCAACTCTATCTCAGCTCACTGCAAGGAAATTCCTGCAGGCTCTGGGCTACATGGCTTCCTGCATTCTGTTGATTCCAAACGCAAGGCTTCACATGAGAAAGCTTCAATGGTATCTGAAAAGCGTATGGTCACAGCATTATCACGATCTGGATATTCTGGTTCCTCTGATCCCTGCCTTCAGAGGAGTTCCTCTGGTGGTCCAGGGTATGCACTTTAAACGAAGGAAAGCCTTTTCGCCTTCCTCAACCTACTCAAATCCTAACCACGGACCTCGGATTATGCTTGGGGAGCACACTTTCTAGACAATTGCCAGCAGGGAACCTGGACAAAGGACCATCTTCACTGGCACATCAATCTGAAGGAAATGTTGGCAGCTCAAAATGCCCTTCTAGCCTTCAAGAACCTTTTGCAACCAGGGCCTCTGCTAATTGACAGACAACACCACGGTCATGTGGTACATCAACAAGCAGGGGGGTTCTCATTCATACCCCCTTTGCAGACTAGCTATGACTTTATGGGACACAGCTCTAAATTTGAATCTACATCTCCAGGCTCAATTCATTCCAGGGGAACAGAATCTCTTAGCAGACAGCCTGAGCAGAAACATTTCAGATCCTCACGAATGGATGCTAGACACCAACTTATTCAACAGGATTTCTGCAGTTTGGGGATGTCCCCAGATAGATCTGTTTGCATCCCATCTCAGTCATCAGCTGCCTCGCTTTTGCACCAGGGCCTTCCACAAAACAGCTTGGAGAGTGGATGCCCTGTCCTTCAGCTGGAGAAGTCTTTCAGGATATGCCTTCCCTCCTCTTCCTCTACTACCTCGGGTATTACTGAAGATAAAACAGGACAAGCCCAAGTTCCTCATCCTGATTGCTCCAAATTGGCCTCGACAGTTTTGGTATCCAACTTTAAAGCACCTGTTCTTGGGGCCTCCTTGGATTCTCCCTCTGAACCCTTTGCTTCTGTCCCAGCATCAGGGTCAGTTACTACATCCCAATCTCAAGACCCTTTGCCTGGCAGCTTGGCTCTTCAAAGGAATTTGATTTCCTCTAGTCTTCCCAAACAAGTTTTGGATGTTCTTCTGGAAGCTAGACGGCCTATCACTAGGAAATCCTATGCCTCTAAATGGAAGAGGTTTTGTATTTGGATGCAAGACCGAGGTTCGGATCCTCTGGTTCCTGATCTCTCTTCTATTTTGCTTTACCTTTCGGAACTTTTATCTAAAGGACTTTCCTTTTCTTCCATTAAGATTCATGCTTCTGCTATTTCTGCGCATTTCAGTTCTGATCCTCCTGTTTTTTCTCATCCTTTGGTGAAGCAATTCTTGAGAGGGGCTAAAAATTTGCGGCCTCCCAGGACCCCTCCTGTTCCTGCCTGGGATCTTAATTCTGTTTTAGCAAAACTTACTTTGCCTCCTTTTGAGCCTGCTGCATCTTCAGATATTAAGTTTTTATCTTGGAAGACTGTTCTTTTATTAGCATTGACCTCTGCCAGAAGGGTCTCAGAGTTGCAAGCTCTCATGGCTGTGGAACCATACCTTATTTTCCATCAGGACAGAGTATCCTTGAGGACCAATCCTACTTTCATGCCTAAGGTGATTTCGAAAGTGGCTTTAAATCAGACAATTCACCTTCCTACTTTCTTTCCAAATCCTCAAAATAAAGGGGAAAGGATTTTGCATTCATTAGATGTCCACAGACAGTTACGATTTTACCTGGACAAGACTAAAGAGTTCAGAAAGTCTAATCAATTGTTTGTTTCTTTTGCTTCCATTTCTCTTGGAAAACCTATTTCTAAACAAACTATTTCCAAATGGATTGCTTATGGAATCAGATTTTGTTACACTCATCATGGGAAACAGTTTCCAGGTACCATTAGAAGTCATTCTACTAGAGCAGCTGCCACTTCTACAGCTTTCCTCAGAGGAGTCCCTACCAAGGATATCTTGGAAGCTGCCACTTGGAGTTCTGTGCATACTTTTTCCAAGCACTACAATCTCCCTCTGTTTTCTAAGACCAGGGCAGGCTTTGCCTCTGCTGTTTTGCAGGGTATTCTTGCCTCCTTCTTCTATCTAAAGCCTCCTCCCTTTTACACTGCTTTGGGATTCCACCTACAGTTATGACTGCAACAGTGAAACACGAAGAACATAGTACAGTTGTGTACACCTACCATAAATGTAGATGTTCGAGTGTCTTCACTGTTGCAGTCGGGTTCCTCCCTCCTATCCCTCTTTTTTCTCCCTTTTCCTTTTTGTGGTGTATTTGTGTTTCCTTGTTGGATTCATTTTTGATTTATTGGGGACTTCTGACATCTAGGGCAAGAAAGGCTGGAGAAGATGGCGTCGACTGAGGGCTATGTACCAAAGCGTACTGACGTCAGGGTACTAGCTTGAACAGCCGACGCCGGACCCAGACTTTGGGATTCTGGCCGACCTCGGGCTGCCTGCCGGCAGGAGCACCCTACAGTTATGACTGCAACAGTGAAGACACTCGAACATCTACATTTATGGTAGGTGTACACAACTGTACTTTTCTCCTCTCCAAGGCGGTGCGGAATGTCATCTTGGAGGCCAGAAGACCTTCTACTAGAAAGGCCTACTCCGCCAAATGGAAACGATTTTGTGCCTGGAATCAAGAAAAGGGGCAGAATCCTTGGGTGATAAATATACCTCAAATTTTACAGTACCTAGCTGAGATGTTAAAGAATGGACTTTCCTTCTCCTCCATCAAGATCCACGCTTCAGCCATTTCTGCACAATACAACACAGATCCTCCTTTATTCTCTCACCCTCTCTTAAGGCAGTTCCTCAGAGGGGCAAAGAATATAAAACCCCCAAGGAAACCACCAGTCCCTGTTTGGGACCTAAACTACATATTGGAAAAGCTGACCCTTCCTCCCTTCGAGCCAGCTTCTTCAACAGAGTTACAGTACTTGTCATGGAAAACAGCCTTTCTTCTGGCTATCACCTCAGCACGCAGGGTTTGGGATTTACAGGCCCTCATGGCTGTGCAACCATTCATCATTTTCCATCAGGGCAGAGTCTCCTTACGAACCAATCCTACCTTTATGCCAAAGGTAGTATCCAGTGTAACTTTGAATCGGACTATCCACTTACCTACCTTTTATCCTAATCCACAAAACAAAGGGAAAAGACTACTACATTCCTTGGACATTCACAGACAACTTTGTTACTTCTTGGACAGAACAAAGCCATTCAGGAAATCTGAGCAACTCTTTGTGTCCTATGCTGTAGGTGCTCAGGGAAAGGCTATTTCCAAACAGACAATTTCAAAATGGATAGCCCACTGCATACGCTTTTGTTACTCATTTCATGGAAAAACTGTGCCTGCATGCATCAGATCCCACTCCACCCGTGCCAAAGCTACCTCTGCAGCCTTCCTCAGGGGGGTCCCTACCAAGGACATTTTGGAAGCAGCCACCTGGAGTTCAGTGCACACTTTCTCCAAGCACTATCACCTCACACTATACTCAAAATCTAGAGCGGGCTTTGCCACAGCAGTCCTGCAGGGCATCCTAGCCCCTCCTAGTTCCACTTAGTGCCTACCACCCTTATTTAGCTTTGGGATTCTACCCATCTGTTATGACTGCAGCTGTATGCACGATGAACATAGTACAGTTTTGTACCTACCATAAATGTAGATGTTAGAGTGCTCATACAGCTGCAGTCCAGGTTTCCTCCTCCATCCCCTCTTAGGACAGGCCTTATGACAAACACTTTTCATATAACCTTTTTGGGGTATTCTTTTATGGTGTATTTGCTTGCAACTACTGTTTTTGATTTATCAACATTGCATCTTTACATAACATTATGTTTGCCTTCCTTCTGGGGGCACCTGACATCTGGGGCAAGAAAAACTGAAGAAAATGGCGTCGGCTGCCTCTTTTATACCCCTGCCGCGCTGACGTCAGGGAAGAAGCGATGACCACCGACGCCGGACCTAGACTTTGGAATTCGGCCGACCGAGGACCCGCCTGACGGCAGGATAACCCATCTGTTATGACTGCAGCTGTATGAGCACTCGAACATCTACATTTATGGTAGGTGCAAAACTGTACTTTCTCAACACCTTCTTTGTGGTACCAAAATTCAAAATGCTTACTGTCCAACAACTGCTTCCTATGCTAGCCAAGGACTCCTGGCTGGTCACCCTAGACTTAAAAGAAGCTTCTCTGCACATCCCCATAAGGGAATCTTGCAGGAAATATCTACGTTTCAGGGCAGGCTCTATGCACTATCAGTTCTCTGCATTTTCCTTTGGCTTATCTACTGTGCCCAGGGTATTCACAAAGTGTCTGGCTCTAGCCATTGCATACTGCTGGCAGAGAAAAATTCAAATTTACCCATACTTGGACGATTGCCTAATTCAGGCGGAAAATCAGGAATTCTTTACTTCAGCACCTGATATTTGCAAAGAGACTCCTAACTTCTCTGGGGTGTACCATCAACAAAAAGAAATCACATGTGGTACCCAGCCAAAAAAGTATATTCCTGGGAGCAAGCTTGAACACAACTTCCCGATGGCATTCCTCACTCCAGAAAAACGGGTTTATTTGACAAATTACTTCAGACTACTGGCCACCCAAACCCAGCTATCTGCAAGAAAAATAATGCAAGCCCTAGGGTTCATGGTCTCATGCATTCTCCTAATTCCATATGCAAGACTGCATATGAAGAAACTTCAGTGGTACTTAAAAAGTCTCTGGTGTCAACATTCCCGGGACCTGGAAACAGTAATCCCTATCATTCCATGCCTAAGGACAGAGTTCCTTTGGTGGGCAGAGGCCTGTTACCCTTTCACTCAACCCCCCCGCTGCCCAAACCCTGACAACAGACGCATCAGACTATGCATGGGGGGGCTCACATGGCAGGCAAATGCATTCAAGGCAAATGGAGCCCAGGACAACTGCACCTGCATATCAGTCAGAGAGAAATGTTGGCTGTACAGAATGCATGGACAGCCTTCAAATACCTTATCCTTCCAGGACAACTCTTGATAAAGACGGACAACACCACAGTTATGTGGTACATAAACAAGCGGGGAGGAACTCATTCCTACACTCTTTGCAGGTTAGCCATGGTTCTGTGGAACACCGCCTTAAGCAGTCAAGTGCACCTGCAAGCTCAATTCCTGACAGGCAAACAAAATTCACTGGCAGACGACTTGAGCAGACATCTAATGGATCCACAAGAGTGGAAATTGAAACCAAACTCATTCAAGCTTCTAATCCATATGTGGGGGACACCAGAAGTGGACCTCTTTGCTTCCCCCCCAAAACGATCAGTTGAGCAAATTATGCACCAGAACTCCCCACAGCCAAGCATGGAAAGTGGATGCCCTTTCCTTTACATGGGAAAACTTCTCAATCTATGCCTTTGCCCTTCTGCCCCTCCTCTCAAAAGTACTACTCAAGATCAAACAGTGCAGGCCAAGGACAATCCTTATTGCACCAGACTCTCCACGCCAGCACTGGTACCACTCCTATGCAGTCTGACAGCAGTGTCACCCTGGCACCTGCATCAGACCCCCCTCTCTGCTGTCCCAGCAGGAGGGATAGATTTTGCATCCTCAGCTGCAAACCCTGAACCTGGCAGTCTGGCTTATTCCCTGAATACATCACCAGCAACCCTCAGCAAACAAGTGCTGGATGTCATCCTTGAGGCCAGGAGGCCTAGTACTAGGAAATCCTATTCAGAAAAGTGGAAAAGATACTGTTCTTGGAACCAGTCTCAAGGAAAGGACACAGCCGTGCCCACCTTACCTCAAATCCTAGGCTATCTAGCAGAACTGCTCCACAAAGGCCTATCCTTCTCATCGGTTAGGATTCATGCCTCTGCCATCTCAGCTCATTATAATACTTAGCCCACCCCTCTTCTATCACCCTCTGACCAAACAGTTCCTGAGAGGAGCTGACAATTTAAGACCCCCAAGGAGAGCTCCCACCCCTGCTTGGGACCTTAACTTTGTACTAGAAAAGCTCACGCTTCCCCCTTTTGAGTCTGCTGCTACAGCAGAGTTAAAATTCCTCTCTTGGAAAACAGCCTTACGTCTAGCCATCACTTAGCAAGAAGAGTGTCTGAGTTACAGGCCATTATGGTTGTGCAACCCTTCATTATCTTCCATGTGGACAGGGTTTCCCTCAGGAGTAACCCATCATTTATGCCCAAGGTGGTATCCAGTGTGGCTTTAAACCAATCCATCCATTTATCAACCTTTTTTCGTAATCCTCAGAATAAAGGGGAAAGGATCCTGCATTCCTTGGACGTGCACAGACAGCTCAGGTTCTACCTTGACAGGACTAAACCTTTCAGAATATCTGACCAGCTGCTAGTCAGCTTTGTTACAGGGCAGAGGGCAAGGCCATTTCAAAGCAAACCATTTCCAAATGGATAGCACACCATATCCATTTCTGCCACAAACACCATGGAAAACCTACCCACAGGGGATCAGAACTCATTGCACTAGGGCTACCTCAACCTCTACAGCATTTCTCAGGGGAGTCCCCTACCAGGGACATCCTGGAAGCTGCAACCTGGAGTTCTGTACACACCTTCACCAAGCATTACCACTTGCCTATCTTTTCTAAATCCAGAGCTGGATTTGCCACAGCAGTTTTACAAGGCCTGCTAGCCAGCCCTAATACTTCTTGACTGCCTCCATCCTTCCTCAGCTTTGGGAATCAACCCAAGTGTGATGACTGCAACAGTGAAACTTGAAGAACATAGTACAGTTGTGTACACTTACCATAAATGTAGATGTTCGAGTGTATTCACTGTTGCAGTCCTGGTTACCCTCCCTCCAGCCCCCTGACATTTCTATACTTTCTACCTATCTTCTTTTTTTGGCCATATCTTATGGCAATGGTATTTACTTTTTATTGGAGGTGTTCCACACCATGTAATTGCTTACTATTTTGAGGGCTTCTGACATCTGGGGCAAGAAAAACTGATGTAATGGCGTTGGCTGCATGTTTTATATCCCTGACGTCATGGAAGAGGCGACAGCATCCGACGCAGAAATCCCAAGACTCTGTTATTCGTGCCGACTGAGGGCTACCTGCAGGCAGATAACCCAAGTGTGATGATTGCAACAGTGAATACACTCGAATGTCTACATTTATGGTAAGTTTACACAACTGTACTTTTTCTACTCTTCCTATTTACACAACTGTGTCTTTTGGGGAAAAAATGAAATATGGCAAACACTGTCATATCAGGACAAAAAGTGTTTCCCATGTTTTCTCTAATTATAGTAAAAAATATTTTATGTCTGAAACGGTATAATATTAAAAAGAACTAAAATTTGGCAAAGGTAAGATTCTGTTTTTACAAAAAGTGAAATCCAGTCCTTTTGCTGATATGGTTTGTACTGCAACAAATCATATTTCCATAAAACATTCTGCTTTGAGCATGTGAATAAGTATTAACCCTGCAGTGAAGTCAACTACTTTGGGCTTAACATTAATAAAGTATGAGACAGTTGCATCCATTTGTTTTTTCAACAATGCTGTTTAAATGTTAAGGTGAAATAAATTATTATATTGTTTGCTGTTAGATTAGTATAATATAATGAGTTTGCACAATTTTCAGTTAATCAGGAGTGGTTTTGTTTTTTTTTGCCTCACAGCAGTTGTACTAAAATCTGTGAGTTTCTTTTTCAGAGTACATTGATATATTTCTTTAAGACTTGATTTAGCTTGCCACTTGTAAAACTCCATAATTGTATCACCTCTTGAAAGTCCATAAATAGCTTTGGTTCTATTTAGATAAGATTACTTGGTAAATAATCATGTTTGTAAGTCATACAGGAAAGGTAAGTGTGCTTACATCTGTGGGGAGTAATGCTAATGTTTATAAATATTGTTTTATAGTATGCAAAGCAGATTACACTGTGAAATCTTGGAAAAGCTAGGTGTTATACACACTGACATCTGAAAGGCACATAGCAAGTTGCATAGTGCATGGAGTGCCGCAGTTGCAAATAACTTCTGGAGAAAAGACTGATTTAAGTCAATTTCTGACATCAGTGAAATGCCACTATGGACGTATAAAAAAGCAAATGATATTTTAAGAGAATACTTTGCATTTCTGCAGGCAAATATTTAATTTCAGTACAAGTTCTTACAGATGGCTGAATTTAGTTAAGGACTTTGTCGTCTTTGAACTACTGCAAAGTTCATAACATTTTGAGATGTAAAAATTAATAAATCATTTATATCTTTGCATGTATAGTAAAATGTTTGCAGCAGGGAAACATTAATTAAGCAGTTATTTTATGTTAGCCTTATACTGGACAGGGTTTTCTATATCTCATTTCCCAGAGTAAGCCATGTCACCTAGAAATCTGGAGGAAATGGCATTGCATTAGGTCATTAAATAATTCAGCTTGAAACTGTGAGGACTGTGTTAACAAATGATGTTCTTCATCTCACATTGCTGCAGTCCTAACACTTGGGTAGTCCGCTGTCCCAGTCGGCCCGAATACCAAAGTATAAGGCTGACGTCGGTCAAGGCGCATTTGACTGACATCAGAACGTCAGGGTACAAATGCGCATGACCGACGTCATATCCTCAGTCTTTTTTGCCGCATGGTCCGATGCAGAAGCAGTATTGCGAGTGCAGGTTGGCGTTCTGAAATTTTCTGAAGTCGGAGTTTCAGACCGAATCAAAGTTGGCTAAGTACCCGTTGGGAATATTTTGGTTTTTCTTGCCTCAGTATTTAACCGGATGTCAGAAAAAGTGAATAACTGTATTTCTTGTGGGAAACAGATACCTCATAGAGATTACCATACATTGTGTATACCTTGCTTAGGGCCTGAGCACGACGTTGTTGGCTGTCGCTCTTGTGCTAGATTTAACAAACGCACTATTAAGAGAAGATTAGATTGTGCCAGGTTAGTTTTGGGAAGCGTTGTAATTACAACATGCCGCCGGATGCTCCGGCGCCGCTTATCTAAAAAGCAAGGACAAAGCGAAGCGGCTAGGGTGGAAGAACCGTTTGTCCCGGACGTCGGTTCTTTAGAGGGCTCGGTGGAGCCGGTGGTTCTACCAGAAGTTCCTTTGGATTCTCAGGGTGAGACTTTACTGTTACAAGATGTGTCCTCTCAGGAGGTAGGCCAGGCTGAAGGGGCTTCTCAGGTAGCTGTTCTCCCTCCTTCCTAAGGTGGTTAGGCCCTCCCTTCTGTTTCCAAGGCTCCTTCTAGAGGTAGGCCAGGGTTAACTTCAGTGGGGTCTCCCCTAGTTCTTCAGGGTCTCTGCCTAAGAAACATATGCTTAAAATGGCAGAAGATTTGATTACTATGATTAGAGGTTCTTTACCCCTGATAAGAGGCCTAGGGTGGAACCTGAGCTTGAAAGTTTTGAGCAGTGTTCGAGGCTTCTGAGTCTTGGCTGAAGACTTGCAGGAGTATCCTCCTTATTCTGATTCTGATGTAGATGACTCTACACCTTCGCTTCTCCTCCTGAGGATTTTTCTTTTCAGAGACCCTCCATTCCATGAGGGAGCATTTTAAATGGGAAGGTCAAGATTTCTCTGATTCTAGGAAAAGGCTTAGGGAATTTTTGTTTCTACCCCAGCATAGGCCTTTAGCTATACCTCCTGTTCTGGATGTGGTAGAGGATGTTTTGCAGAGGCTCCCCTGAACCCTGATTCTTTGCCTCCTGCCCCAGATAAACCGGACAGGTATTATAGGGTGCCTGAAGCTCATAAGTATCTTTTAAGAGTCCCAGGGCAGACCCAGAAACTGTTTCTCAGGGCCCTAAAGGTGTTAAGGCTTCTGTTGTTAAAAATCCTGTTCCTTCTGATAAAGAGGCAAGGGCTTTGGATAGATGGGGGAAAAAGGTGTATACTTCTTCCACTTTAGCCATGAGGGCTTTGAATTGCCAGTTTCACATGTTGAAATACCAAAATTATCTCCTTTCACAATTGAAGTCTAAGGTAGATGCTCTGGCGGAAGGTATTGAGTGTAAAGAGTTGCAGGATTTAGTTCATGTTTCTGAACAAGTGGGTAAGCATTCCTTGCAATGTGGTTTTGATGCTGTACAGGCCTCTTGAGGGTGGCAGCCACTGGTTCTGTTCTTCGCAGGCACGCCTGGCTCAAGGATCAGAATTTAGCTGAACATGTAAAGACAAGGATTTTAGATGCTCCTTTACAATCTGATGTGTTATTTGGTGCCTGTGGACGCAGTTTTAAAGAAAATGGAGGACAAGGCTAAGTCTATGCAGACTGTTAAAGATTTTTGCAGGTTCAGCCTCCAAAGTTTAGTAGAAATTGGCCTACTAAGGGGTGGACTTATCCTTCTTATGATTCTCAGTCTAGGGGTAGATCTAGACGTGGTAGGGGCAGAGCTCAAGGTTCTTTTAGGCCTAGAGCAGGCAGTTCGCCTGCCCAGTCTTCTGGTGAGGGCAGGGGTCAGTCCTTCGTAAGCAGACCCAATGACTTGCCTTTTCAGCTGCCAGAGCCTTCTCGTCTGGCAGCACCTTTGGGAGGAAGGCTGGCACTTTTCAAAGAAAACTGGAGTGTTATTACCCAAGACAGATGGGTATTGGATATCGCTCACCACGGTTACAGGTTTTATTTCCATACCTTGCCTCCTTTCAAAGGCATGCCAGACATTCCTCCTCTACAAAGAAAAGAGGCTCACAAGCAAATTTCTCTGTTGCTCCAGATAGGGGCCATTCATCCGGTTCCTGTGCCAGAAAGGGGCCTAGGATTTTATTCTCGCCTGTTCCTAGTACCAAAAAAGGGGAACACGTGGAGACCAATTTTGGATTTGTCTATCCTCAACACTTATTTGGACATTCCCAAGTTCAAAATGTTGACGTTACAACAGCTTTTACCTCTGCTGGGCAAAGATCACTGGATGGTAACTTTAGATCTCAAGGAGGCTTACCTTCATGTGCCTATCAGACTCAGTTGCAGGAAGTATCTGCGTTTTCGAGCTGGAAATTCCCATTATCAGTTCTCTGCATTGCCCTTTGGCTTATCTACTGCCCAGAGTATTCACAAAAGTTCTGGCTCCAGTTGTAGCTTTTTTCAGGCTAAAAGGAATACAAATCTATCCTTACTTGGACGACTGTCTGATTCTGGCTCAAGAAAAGGACGACCTTCTTCAGCATCTGGATTATGTGATAGCAGTGCTAAGATGCCTGGGGTATTCTGTGAACGAAATAAAGTCCAGTCTAGTACCCTCTCAAGACATGTGCTTTCTGGGTGTGAGACTGAATACAGCAGCCCAGATGGCCTTTGTAACCCCGGACAAACAAAAGAGTCTATCCCTTTACTTCCATCAACTATCTCATCAGTCCGTGCTGACTGCAAGGACAGTCCTTCAAGCATTAGGGTTCATGGCATCTTGTATTCTGGTGCTTCCCAATGCCAAACTGCATATGAGGAAGCTACAATGGTATCTCAAAAATGTATGGACACAGCACTGCCAGGATCTGGACACTGTCATTCAAATAATACCTTGCATTCAAAAGGAATTTTTGTGGTGGGCTCAGGAATGTCACCTAAACAAGGGACTCTCTGTGACCCGGCCAGAGGCGAGTCAGATTCTAACGACAGATGCCTCAGACATAGCTTGGGAGCTCATCTGAATGGAAAGTGGATACAAGACAAGTGGCCTGCCAGACTACAGCATCTACATATCAACATGAAGGAGATGTTAGCAGTCCAGTTTGCATTGAAGGCTTTCAAGGAGTTACTTCTTCCAGGGCAGGTGTTGATTCTAACAGACAACACAACTGTCATGTGGTACATCAACAAGCAAGGGGGAACACATTCTTATCCTCTATGCAGGCAAGCAATGATTTTGTGGGAGACTGCGCTCAGCTTGCAGCTTACTCTTCAAGCAAGGTTTCTGCCAGGAGCACAGAACTCCTTAGCAGATGTGTTAAGCAGGCAAATCATGGATTCCCACGAGTGGAAACTGGATCTTCATGTATTTCAAAAATTGACAGTGTCATGGGGAACTCCAGACATAGATCTGTTCGCTTCTCCACTAAACCACCAGCTGCCAAAGTTTTGCACGAAAAGTTATCATCACACAGCTTGGAAAGTGGATGCTCTTTCGTTCAGTTGGGAAAATCTTCATGTGTATGCCTTTCCACCTCTGCCTCTCCTCCCAAAGGTACTCCTAAAGGTCAGACAAGACAAGCCAAGGATGATTTTGATAGCTCCAGATTGGCCTCGGCAACACTGGTACCCATTACTGAGGAATCTGGTAAGAAAGCCTCCATGGCCTTTACCTTTGATTCCACACCTTTTGTCTCAGAGGGACGGTCATCTACTCAATGTCAAGCTTCACTCTCTTCATCTAACAGCCTGGCATATTCTCTTTTGAACCACAGCAGGTCTCAACTTCCTCAACAAGTTTTGAATGTGATTACGGAAGCCAGAAGACCTAGTACACGTAAGGTGTATGCAGAAAAATGGAAGAGATTTTTATTTTGGAGTGCAGCAAAGGATTTGGATGTTTCTGAGCCTAATTTGAGTGTGGCTCTTCAATATCTTACTGAGCTATTGGACAAAGGTTTGTCTTTCTCTTCCATTAAGATTCATGCTGCAGCAATTTCAGCTCACTATGATTGTGACCCACCATTGTTTTCTCATCCTTTGTTCAAGCAATTTCTTAGAGGGGCAAAGAATATAAGACCCCACGAAGAGCTCCTACTCCTGCTTGGGACCTCAATTTTGTGTTGGAGAAACTTACTCTACAACCTTTTGAGCCTGCGGCTACTGCTGAGTTGAAATACTTGTCATGGAAGACTGCTTTTTTGTTGGCCATTACTTCTGCAAGAAGGGTTTCTGAATTGCAGGCCCTTATGGCGGTGGAGCCTTTTTTGATTTTTCATAAGGATAGGGTATCATTACGTACTAATCCTTCATTTATGCCTAAGGTGGTTTCTAGTGTGGCTTTAAACCAAACTATTCATTTGCCTACTTTTTATGCAGATCCCCAAAATAGGGGGGAAAAGATTTTGCACACTTTAGATGTACACAGGCAGTTGCGTTATTATTTAAGCAGGACTAGGGATTTTAGGCAGTCTCAGCAGTTGTTTGTTTCTTTTGCTTTAAGCTCTCAGGGCAAGCCTGTGTCAAAACAAACTATTTCTAAGTGGATTGGGTTTTGCATTGCATTCTGTTACTCCCATCATGGCAAAGAGATTCCAGCTGGGACTAGGCCTCATTCCACTAGGGCTACTGCCACTTCAACAGCATTTCTAAGGGGGGTGGCAACTAAGGATATTTTGGAGGCAGCTACTTGGAGTTCAGTGCATACTTTCTCCAAGCATTACCACCTTCCTCTCTATTCTAAGTCCAGGGCTGGTTTTGCCACTGCTGTGTTGCAGGGCATTTTGGCAGCTCCTGCTTCATTATAGCTTAGCCATCCTCCCTTACCTCTGCTTTGGGATTCTACCCAAGTGTTAGGACTGCAGCAATGTGAGATGAAGAACATAGTACAGTTTTGTACCTACCATAAATGTAGATGTTCGAAGATCCACATTGCTGCAGTCCAATTTCCCTCCCTCCTTCCCTCTGTGTTTAGGGGTGGTTGTGTGGGTGAGGTTCTATTTTTGTACATTTGTATATATTGTACATATTTTAGGCACAGGAGTGTTTTGGTGTTTTTTGGTTTTGGCCTTATCTTTTTAGGGTCTTCTGACATCTGGGGCAAGAAAAGACTGAGGATATGACGTCGGTCATGCGCATTTGTACCCTGACGTTCTGATGTCAGTCAAATGCGCCTTGACCGACGTCAGCCTTATACTTTGGTATTCGGGCCGACTGGGACAGCGGACTACCCAAGTGTTAGGACTGCAGCAATGTGGATCTTCGAACATCTACATTTATGGTAGGTACAAAACTGTACTTTTCTCCTTTTAATCATGACTGTTGTTGATTACTGATGTCCTTCAAGGATGCATCTGCAGTCTTTACAAATGGGTTGTCCTGTCGCCAGGCAGCCCTTCGGTCGGCCGGATTCCAAAGTCTGGGTCTGGCTTCGGCTGGTGTCGCACTTCACCCGACGTCATTGCGGCAGTTATTCGGGTATAAAGGCATCAGCCGATGCCATTTTCCTCAGTCTTTCTTGCCGCATGGCGCCCGAAGCAGAAGCTGTTCGCAAGTGCCGGTCGGTCAGATCCAGAGATTACTACTACCGAATACTTCAAGACTTCTATAAAGCTAAGTACCCCGTTGGGGACTCTTTCTTGCCTCAGCCGATGTCAGAGAAAGTTAATAACTGTTTATCTTGTGGGAAACAAATACCTCATAAAGATTTCCACTCCTATTGCATACATTGTTTAGGCCCAGACCACGACGTAGCAGCTTGTCTAGCCTGTGCTTCTTTTAACCGACGGACGCTTAGACGTCGGTCGGAGTTTGCTGAACAGATTTTCGGCTCCGATTTTGCCTACATTATGCCGTCGGATCCTCCGACTACGCAAATAACCAAAAAATGCAAAGAAAAGGACCGACACTCGCGGTCCGCGGTTTCGGCCGAAACCGCGGTTAAGCAAACCACGAGTGTCTCGGTTTCGGCCGAAACCGAGCAAGTGGTTCTTTCTTCAGCCGATAACATGCCTTCTACCGAGGCCTCTTCTAACCTGGTAGAAACGGCTTCTGAAATCCAACCTTCTGTTGCGGTTTCACAGGATTTATCAGACACCATTCCCCTGGATATTTCAACCCCTGCACGTGGAGCTGCTAGGCCTCCTCCAGCTATGTCTATTAAGGCCTTTGCCAGGGCTAAAGCAGCCAAAGCATCAAAACCTGTGCCTGCCAAGCCCCCCTCTCACAGGCCCAGCACCAGCTCCCATATGCTTTCTTTGGCTGAGGATCTCATCTCTTTAATTCGTGGAGCCCAGCCTCATCCAGACAGGGCCTCTCTCCCTCCTCCAGAAAAGAGGCCTAGAGGAGAGCCCCCTGAGCCAGTATCCACAGATGAATCCTCTGATGACTCAGAACATACAGACCCTCCTGAGGCTTCTTACTCTCCTTACGAAGACTCTGATGCTGAGGAGTCCATCCCTTCAGCCTCTCCTCCTGAGGAATTTTCCTTTGGGGAAACCTTGCATGCTATGAGGGAACAGTTTCAGTGGCAGGGCCAAGATTTCTCAGACTCTAGAAAAAGGCTTAGGACCTTTCTACATTTGCCACAGCATAGGCCTTTAGCTATACCTCCAGTTCTTTCTGTTGTTGATGATGCATTTAATGATGCTTGCACTGCTCCTGATTCTTTACCTCCGGCTCCTGCTAAGCCCGATAGGTACTACAGGGTCCCGGACACTCATCACCATTTATATAAGGCTCCTACTATCTCCCAGGGTCCTAAAGCTGTAGCAGCTACTTCTACTAAAAACCCCCTCCCCTCTGAAAGGGAATCCAGGTCCTTAGAGAGATGGGGTAAAAAAGTTTACACCTCTGCTACTTTGTCAGCTAGAGCTTTGAACTGCCAATTTCATATGATTCAATATCAAGAGTTTATGCTTGACCAGTTGACTAAAAAGCTGACCTCTGAAGAATCTTTAGATAAAAAGTATGTTCAAGAAATGGTACATAACATACAGCAGGTTAGTAACCATTCTTTAAAATGTGGCTATGATGCACTGGAGGCTTCCTTTAGATCAGCCATGTCTGGCACAGTTATCAGGAGCATGCATGGTTGAAAGAACAGGCTTTACCAGACCATGTCAAATCTAAGCTTTTGGATGCACCTATGGACAAGGTCAATTTATTTGGTTCCCCTGCACAGCAGGTACTAAAAAGATGGAAGAAAGCAAAATCTGTGCAAACAGTGAAAGATTTCTTACAAGTTCAACCTCCAAGGTTTAGCAGGAACTGGCCCTCCAAGAATTGGTCCTTTCCGGACTCCTCTAAGGCACAAAGAGGCAGGAATAGGCGCTCTAGAGGCAGAAACCAATCCAGGGGTGCCTACAGGGGTCGCCAGTGGCAAGGTAACAACCAACGAGGCACGGATACAGCCACCACCACTACAACAACTCAATCACAGTGACTTGGCGGTGGCACCGCCTACCAGGGAACAACTAGAAGCACCCTTAGGCGGAAAGCTAACCTTATTTTCAAGAAACTGGCACTGCATTACAAGAGAAAAATGGATTTTGCAAACTATAGACCAAGGTTACAGGTTCCATTTCCATACTCTACCAGGAAAGAGAGGAATGCCAAACCTACCACCTACTCAAAGGACAGAAGCTCTTAAACAAATATCTCAATTATTAAGAATGAGAGCTGTGGAAAAGGTACCATCTATGGAGCAAGGAAAGGGATTTTACTCCAGACTCTTCCTGGTACCAAGAAAAGAAAACAAATGGAGGCCTATTCTAGACCTGTCCGCTTTAAACACATTCCTCATTGTTCCAAAATTCAAAATGCTGACCCTACAGCAGCTTCTTCCCATGCTGGGCAAGGAGTCATGGCTGGTAACTCTAGATCTCAAGGAGGCATACCTGCACGTCCCCATAAGGCCAATTTGCAGAAGATGCCTCAGATTTCTTGCAGGATCAGAGCATTATCAATTCTCAGCATTGCCCTTTGGCTTATCTACTGCGCCCAGAGTGTTCACGAAATGCCTGGCATCAGTAATCGCTCATTGCAGACTTCAGGGGATTCAAATTTATCCCTACCTGGATGACTGCCTGATACAAGCGGACAACAAAAACAAACTAACAGAAGACTTACAAAGAGTCATTTACCTGCTGCAAGCCCTGGGATATACAGTCAATACAAAAAAGTCAAGGCTGATTCCATCCCAAAGAATAACCTTTCTGGGTGCAGAACTGGACACATCAAAACAAATGGCATTTCTAACTGCAGAAAAGAAAGAGCAACTTCCTCTCTACTTCTTGGCATTAACAAAGCAGAACCATCTAACTGCAAGGAAAGTGCTACAAGCTCTAGGCTTCATGGCATCCTGCATAATACTGGTCCCTCATGCCAGGCTGCATATGAGAAAGCTACAGTGGTACCTAAAGAATTTGTGGTCCCAGCACAAGCACAGCCTAGAAACCAAAATTCCAATGATCCCATGCCTGAAGCAAGAGTTCCTATGGTGGGCTCAGGCCTGCCAATCAAACACAGGATTGCCCTTTTGCATTCAAGGCCTATGGACTCAAGACCAGCTGCATCTGCACATAAATCTAAAAGAAATGATGGCAGTAAAATTGTCAATCCAGGCATTCAGACCTTTACTCCAAGAAGGCCAGTTGATGATAAGGACAGACAACACCACAGTTATGTGGTACATCAACAAACAGGGAGGCACACACTCATATCCTCTATGCCGTCTGGCACTGGACCTATGGGATGTGGCTCTGAGGTACAACATTCAGTTACAGGCAATTTATGTACCAGGGAAGGAAAACATTCTAGCAGACATATTAAGCAGAACTACAACAGATGCCCACGAATGGATGCTGCATCCGGACATCTTCAAGGCCATCACAAGAGAATGGGGATTACCACAAATAGACTTGTTTGCATCCCCATTCAATCACCAGTTGAAGAAATTCTGCACAAGGACTTACCACCCACTTGCTTGGAAGGTGGACTCCCTATCTTTCAGTTGGAAAAGCCTGACAGCATACGCATTCCCACCACTTCCTTTGATGCACAAGGTGCTTCTGAAGATCAAAGAGGAACGTCCGAGAATCATTCTGATAGCTCCAGACTGGCCAAGACAACATTGGTACCCACTGCTGAGGAGCATGTCCCGGGAACAAATATGGACACTGCCCCTGACTCCATTACTGTTAACACAGAACAACTACAACATCCTGCATCCAAACCTAAAAACTCTGCAGCTAACTGCCTGGAACATTACATAACAGCAATTAACCCAAATTTATCCCAAAGGGTTAAAGACATAATCCTGGAGGCTCGTAGACCTTCAACAAGAAAGAATTATGCAGCAAAATGGAAAAGATATCTCATCTGGAGTACTGCAAAGGGGCAAGATGTGACACTGGTGAACATAGCCAACATCCTGGAGTACTTGGCGGAGCTCTTCCATACAGGCCTGTCCTATTCTTCCATCAAGATACATGCATCAGCTATTTCAGCAGAATACAGCTTGGATCCTCCTGTCTTCTCGCATCCTCTGCTCAGACAGTTTCTGAGAGGAATTAAAAATGTAAAACCTCCCAGGAAACCTCCATTGCCAGCATGGGACTTGAACTTTGTGCTAGAAAAACTGACTCTTCCCCCTTTCGAACCAGCAGCAACAGCAGAATTACAATACTTATCCTGGAAGACTGCTTTCCTGCTGGCAATAACTTCAGCAAGAAGGGTCTCTGAACTACAGGCATTAATGGCAGTGCAACCCTTCCTGATCTTCCATCAAGATAGTGTCCATGAGAACAAATCCTACATTTATGCCTAAGGTGGTATCCAGAGTTTCTTTAAATCAGGCTATCCACCTTCCTACATTCTTCCCCAACCCACAGAACAGGGGAGAAAGGCTCTTACATACCTTGGATGTACATAGACAATTACGCTACTACCTGGACAGGACAAAAAGCAATAGAAAAACTGACCAGCTTCTGGTAGCGTATGCAACAGGAAAGGAAGGAAAACCAATTTCAAAACAGACAATCTCCAAATGGATAGGAAATTGCATTAGATTTTGTTACTCCTACCATGGAAAGAAAACTCCAGAGAACATCAGGCCTCACTCCACAAGGGCTACAGCCACTACCACAGCTTTCTTACGAGGAGTGGCTACCAAGGACATTATAGAGGCTGCTACTTGGACCTCCGTGCATACATTTGCCAAGCATTATAATTTACCTCTATACTCTAGATCCCGTGCTGGTTTTGCCACTGCTGTTTTGCAAGGGATCCTAACTACACCATAATCTCTTCTCATTTCCTCCTACCCTAGTTTAGCTATGGTATTCTACCCATTTGTAAAGACTGCAGATGCATCCTTGAAGGACATAGTACAGTTTTGTACCTACCATAAATGTAGATGTCCGAGAGGAATGCATCTGCAGTCAGGATTACCCACCCTCCTTCCCTCTGAGGTACTCCTAGGGTATTTGCCAATCTTCAGCTAGCTTGGGGGGGATCTATTATGGTGTATTTGTTTGTATATATGTACATACATGCTTATTTTGTGTGTTTGCTCTCTACTATTTGGAAACTTTGGCATTTATCCAAATTTAGCCATCCAACAGGGCACCTGGCATCTGGGGCAAGAAACACTGAGGAAAATGGCGTCGGCTGATGCCTTTATACCCGAATAACTGCCGCAATGACGTCGGGTGAAGTGCGACACCAGCCGTAGCCAGACCCAGACTTTGGAATCCGGCCGACCGAAGGGCTGCCTGACGACAGGACAACCCATTTGTAAAGACTGCAGATGCATTCCTCTCGGACATCTACATTTATGGTAGGTACAAAACTGTACTATCTGCTGTCACTTTAGTGCTTTTAATACTGCCTTCTTTTAACTAAAGGAAGCACCCACTTGGATTTGAATCTTTCCAACACAAACAATATCAAGCATAATGCAGAAGCTAGAATAACATGCAGTCAACCTTTTAGTTTAAATGGGAGAAAAGTATTTAAAGAGGTGATAATTCCTTGTTTTATAGAACATAAACCCATGTGCCATTCTTACATTTCATCTTTCAGCAAATTTATTTTCCAGTCATTTTTTTCATGAAATTAGTCATGTTAATAGCAATGAAGGAAAATCATAGTAACACTTTCAGTTGTGATATGCATGCACTATGCATACAATTTACACTGTAGCCCTATTATTCTGTTCTAGTGTCTTAAATCCTTCTCGTGTTTTGATTTTTGTTTTATAAATCAAGTTCTAGTCCCAACTTATAAGTATTATTCACTGCTGAAAGCTGATTTCTCCCCAAAATTTCTTTAAATCCATTGTAGCAGTTTTAGGTGAATTATAAATATGTGGCAACAGAATCATCTTCCCCTGCCAGTAACCCCTTGCTACCTCATATCTACCATTATTGTCTTTTCACCCTCTTTCATCACTGTTGGAGCCCGTTGAGCAATTAGTATTACTTCCCTTTTCCTTTTTCCGTGGTATTCAGCTGAGCATCCATCCTGAAGTCCTTTCTTTGTAAAATCTCTATCCAAATCCACCTCCTGCAACATTTGCACCCTATTTCTTAAAGTAGCTCAATACTCTTTCCTTTTTGTCCATACTTTTTAATCTCATTCACATTCCTTGACATACAGACATAGTAGCCGTTATGATAAAACGCTTTTGCCTCACCCCCCCCCCCATTATACATGACAGCTCTTCTGAAAGTGTGTTTCCAACTTCTGACTGACATGCTCACACTATTTGGCAGGCTGATCTTTTATAAAGTTGTTTCTTCTCATCTTCATTTGAACCTGTCACATTTTTCAAGACTGTTTGCTGTAATGAAAACCCTCAAAAAACAAACAAAAAAAACTAAATATATTTTCACAACCTCATCAAATTAAAACAAAGACACTAAACTGTGTACATATTAAATTAAGTTTACCCCCCCCCCCAGGGCAGTTGTCCTAAATTGACAGCTACATCCACAGGCATTGCCTGATTTTAAAATTAAGGTTACCCATATTAAAGCGCACCTTACAGCCAGGTCATTTCTATCTCCCATTATTGGATTCTGATTATATTCTAAGGTACTCTTAATTCTTCTAGTCAACTCCTGTGCTTTTTTCTGTCGCTCAGTTTTCCTTTGGAACACTGGAAAAGGTTTCACTGGCAAATGTCTGTGAGCTTTGTTGTCAGAAGAATGAGAAGTAGTGCATCTGCATGCTTATCTTGGTTGGACAAACTGTATTTTCTCCTTAGCATGTTCTGCATCAAAAAATGTATTTTATATTCCAAGAAAATATTCTGAAGACAGCTGTATGCAGCAGCTTGATCTTTGATTGCTTAGATGAACTTGCTTCTCTTCAGTCTGGTGTATAGTGACTAATCACTTTCCACAAATAACTTCTCTCTGATATTTAATATGCTTCCTTTTTACCGTAGTTTTGTAAGGATCAGCTCTTTCTGCTCGTGTGATTGCATCTTTACTAGTATAGGTCTTGGCTGCTTTCTCATGGGTGGGTGTGGAGCATATACATAAATCCTGATGTGGAACACCACTCAAGTTGCTTATTTGTACTTTTGTAAAATGAATACAATCTGTTCTTTCCAGCTTCTCTGGACAGTAGACAATCTCAAGTTTTCTTTGCATGCTTTGTCTTTTAACTATACTATTTTTTTGAAACACCAAGAGGGTTCTCAAAAAGGACCAAGGCTTTTCTTCATTTTAACCTCTCTTTTTTGCAGTATTACCAGTTCATCCAAATAGCTACTTAAAGCTACTTCTATTTTTTAGCCTTTTCTTGATTAAGTTGATATATTCCTTCAATGTTTCTTTTATTTTGCACACCTTTGAATACATTTGATTCATTTTTTTCCTCTAAATTACCAGAAATCCTTATACCAAAGCTGAAACTTTTGAACTGCTTTTTGCTGAACATCTGCAAGATCTTCCCCAGTCAGAGTTTTTTTCTCTTCACTTTTTTTGGTTGATTTGTTTGTTTCCCAAGTTTCTTATTTGCTGACATAATTCAATCACAGGTTAGTAATTGCACTTACTGTAAAAGTTTTAATGGCCCTTCTTTTTCTCACTTTCTGTTTTTACATTGGGAGTGCTGAAATTAAGCTGTTGCTCAGTTTGTAGCCATCTTGGAAGTCCCCAAAAAGATAAGTAACTATCTTCACAGGATAACACCTTATTCTCCTTATTGTAGAAATATATGCATCTGGAAGGTTGTATATAGGGTATTATGTATACCAAAGTTATGCTAAAAAAATCGTTATTCATGTTGGCGATGTAAACAGACTCTAAAGGCAGAGTTGGAGTAAATTTTATAGAATGTCCAATTGTAAGACTACTAGGAAGTTATTCATTCCTTACAGTTGGAGTCAATTTTTATAGACTGTCCAATTGTAAAAGACTATGGAAGAAAAAGTAGCACCCTCTAGTTGAACATATTTAATCTATCTATAAGCCTTACAATGTAGTATCTGTATCAGTCAGTAGAACTCTGCATCCTCTCTTGTGATGCATTTTAGCTACTGCAAACCGCGGTGGTGGTGCTGCGTTAAGAGTTGTCGCCTCACAGTAAGACGCTGTCCGGTTCGATTCTCAGCTAGAGCGTCTTCTGCGTGGAGACATGCGTGAATGGGCGTACCTTCGTTGAAGGTTGTGCGTCAGGCCTGGCAAGCCGGTACGTAAAAATCAACTGCCAATCATTAGCGGACCGGAGTTCCGCTGTAGCGACCCCTAACCGGGAAAAGCTGAAAGACACAAACAAGAAAGATAATAATGAAAAACTGGATGAAAGAAAATAAAGCAGAATTTACAGACTTCTTTTTTCTAATTAACTCTGTTCATGAAAAAGAATTGGCAATATTAAAACCTAAAAATGATCATCAGAATATAGTGCTAAAACTTATTTTCTGTTGGATACAGTCATGATGCTTAGTTAAATATTGATAATATATGTTCATTAAATATATACCTTAATGCAGAAAAATGTCATTATGTAAACATCATAAGGAGAACTGTTTTGTCAAGTTGTGTGTGTAGAATCTTTAGTAAATTCTAGTTAAGAACTCCTGTCTTGTGTATACAAAATGTAAAGTTGAATTATATGAATATTGTGAGCTTTATTATTTCTCAACTAATAAAATGTCTGAAAAAAATTGTAACTGTATTGTCTGTTATCCTTAGCACCTGAAACACTTTATGGAGAGTTAAATTACCGAGTTAGCCAGTATCTGAATTTTTTTTCTTCAGTCTTATACTTACCCTTGTGTACCATGGCAAGTTGGTGCATCCTGTGCCATGTTACATGCTCCTCCCCATTATTTTTTTTATAGGTTCACATGTGTCTACTAGGCTAATGACCCCTGGGACCTTTATAAGCTTAGCCATGTAACCCAAATGTATCCCATAAGTTATAGTGCTGTAGAGGTTATTTAAGGAGTATGATGTAATGGCTGCTTCTGTCCATGGGTGACATAGGTGCCAAACCAGGTGTGAATTTCCAGTTTCCTATCCACTGGTTCTTTTTGCTCTGGATTAGTGTTAAGGAATGGACCTGCTTCAAATGGATGGGAAGTCTATTCCAAAGAATGGGGATTCTCTGAAGTACATATCTCTCCCTCCAGCATGTACTGTTTAGTCACAGGCAAAGTTTAAATCCTTAAGTCTGGTAGTCTTGGTGCGGTTTGTCTTGCAGATATTCAAAAGGCCCGTTAAATTAGGATCCAATCATATATCACCTCTTAGCAGTCCATAGGAAGAAGAGTGTAGAGAGAGGGCTTTAAGGTGATATGCATAGGACAATATGGCTACTCCCTGTATTCTTTTTTGAGGGTATTCTGTGGACATCCAGTTGTTCCATGTGCTGGGGTTGGTTTGATAATAGCTGAGTACAGTGGCATGATGACTTATAAGTAAGGACATGGCATCTATATACAGGGAAGTTGAGGGATATAGAAATGATTTTCTTACAATCATAGACGCATGTTAGTCAAAAGCCAGGTTACTATCTGCACGAGTCACCTAATCCCTGACTTTTGTGTATGTTTTCAAGATGTTTTATCAATGAGGTAGTTTCCAAGGGTGGTCAACTTCCCAAAAGGTAATATTATGCATTTCTTGGCATGGAGTTTTAAGACGTGGCTTTGGCACTGGTCATTTACCTGTGTTAACCTTCCTGTAAGACATTAGTGTGTGTATGGGGGGGGGTGGGTTCGTTCTACGATTACTCTTAGCTCGAATCATCTACAGACTTGGTAAGCCAGAGGCCTTTACTTTTAAAAAATAAATGCCAGTCAGGAATGGACTTAGCAAAGAGCCTTGGGGGACCCCAGTGTTGTCTGGCATGTTTGTGGAGGTAACTTCCCAGTCCTAACTTTCTGGGTTCTGTTTGTGAGCCATCTGGCTCTCCAGTGAGTTACAAAGTGGTTTATGACTAATTCTGTGAGCTTGTTTACAATGCCTGAGTGGGGTATTGAATCAAATGCCTTAGGTTAAGGTAGGTAGCATGCACAAGTTTGCTGTCCTCCATTGCAGAAACATTTCAACAACAAAAACATATTGTTTCCTGGTCTTTTTCCCAGTGTTCCCATTTGCTTGGCACCCTTGCCATGCTCTGGGAAGGTCCTGAATTAATCCTGCTGCATTGTTGCAAATAAGCGATCAACTAAATTTTACTCTCCTTCAAGTCACCATGGTAATATTGTGGGAGCGTGACCACAGGCTTTAATGGATCTACCACCTCCTGTGCAAAGGGCCTCCTAAATTAGTATGTATGTAGACGTACCCCAGCATGATCACAGTAGTAAAGTTACTGAGGGGCATGGAAGAATTGTGATACAGCTCTTAATAAAAAGTGTTTTAAACTTTATAACTTGCATACAGTATCTGTATTGTTGGGAGAGTGCATTATGCCACATGTACATATAAATAGCATTTTGACACTTGAAAAGAAGATGCAATAAATGTGATAATATTTTTGAAGTATGAAAACACAAAAAGGGATGAAAGAAAGAGTCTTAACTTAAAAAAAACAAACAAAAAAACACTTGATACCAGACTGTTTTGGATGTTACTGTTTTAAAGGGTAATGGTTGATTGCAGGCCAGTGAGGAGTATTTTGAGAGTAAAATTTTAGTGTAGGTTATAGTAGAATATTGTTGGGGGGGGGGTTAAGAACACACAATTTTATATGCACTTCTGTTTTGCAGTTGTTTATGATGCACATAATTGCGTTTTATTTTTGTGTTACTTTTGTCTGTGCCTGTTCTCCTTTTCTGAAGCAAACTAGGTTAGGTTATCTGGATCAGTTTCCATAGCTGGTTAAAAATTAATATTTAACTACAGTAGACTCCTTTTTATCCAGTGTCTCTTGGGACCGGACCTTAGGCTGGATAAACAAATGGCTTGTTAATCAGAAAATGTATACAGAATAGCATTTATAGGTAATAAATCAGCCAGAGTAACAAGATTTGTATTAGTATGCATTTTTCTAATGAATATGAAGTCTAAAACTTAAATGTTGGTAGTTATGTAGCCCTGAAGAGGTGGAATTTTTGTTGTTCTCTGTTGTCTTTTGCTAGGGCTACAGCAGAAATTTGATGGTCGGTTAAAGAGAGGCCAGATAAGAGGGATTGTACTGTAACAAAAATATATAAGTGAAGGCATTTCTAAAGTATCTGAGGATAAACGAGGAGGAGATAATTTTACTGTGCTGAAATGGGTTCAAGAAGGAAAGACAGAGGCGGAATTATTGTTTAGATGTGTATGTAAGATGCTTTGTATCAAAAGGAAGGGGAAGTAAAAACAGTTAGTTGAAAGACAAACAAAAAGGGTAGAGGGTAAGCAAAAAGAAATGAGGAATCAGCAGATTTTAAATAATGGAGCACAAGCAAGAAACTGTTGTAGATGGTTTTAATATGTATATTTGCATATTGTGATGTGTAGTGACTTTAGTGATGGATATATTTTGAGATAATATGGTGATGTAAAGATAAAAAAAAACTTCAGTAAAAGTGGGAAAGACTGAGAAACACAGCAGGAACAATAAACTATTTAATTTGGTTAGTGCTTTCGCATCAAAGATGTTTCCTCAGACCAATAGATTTCATCAAAACAACAATCCACTCTGCTACAGCCCCCATGAGGAGCTCAGTGTCTCTACAACCTAACAACACTCTTAAGTATTCAACTGTGGTACCACCTTTATCATTCTTATAAGAAAAGCGCAGTTGGGGTCTGAACTGTCTGCAGACAGCTAAAGTTGACTTTGAGTATGTGTCTACCTGTTTGAGCCAATATTCATTTTCCCCTGGAGAGCACTCTGCTTTGGCTTGTAAGCAGCCCCCCCACCACCACCACACACACATCTTCCACTTTATCTTTTATTCCCTTCTGTTAGCAAATATTATCCATAACAGATCAATACTGTGTGTTTGTTAATTTAATCTGAGACCACAGTAACCTACTGATACAAGGTTATCCTGTTTTTCCACCTGAGAAATGGTTAAGAAATGACTTACAGTTTCAGAGCAGTCCTTGGTCAGTTGTGATTGTTTCTTAAACACAAACTTGTCTTTGCTTTGGCTCATTAGCAGCAGTACAAAGAACTGCCTGCTCACACCCGTGTTCTCCCGTCCCCTTCCCTGTTTATTACCTTAAGACAATCCCAAAGTTAATAAATATTACCTGTGGCAGGCACCATTTTTAAAACTACAGCCACCCTTGTCACTATCATATGTTCACTTGTCAGTTAACTCTGTTACCTGATTGTTTCCAGCCCTCTCATAAGAGCAACTAACAGGGTCTCTACCCGCTTTGCTCCCCACCCTGCCCCCTGTTCCCTCCTGCCCCCAGTGGTCCCACCTTTATTACACTCACAAACCCCTCCCATCTTTCCAATAGCCATCCACAGCGCTAACCCAACACTACCTCCTCCATCTTCCCACTACTATCACACCTCCTCAACTAACATGTACATGCATACCTACCTATGCTCACTGCATGCACTCTTCGTGCATATCTTACATCCTACCAAAGCTCCATCATTCCCCCACTCAACCACTACCACTGTACTACTACTCACACCACCACTCATGTCTAACCCTCACTCAGCTCCCCTCCCACCAACTCAAGAACCATCCCTATGCACCCCCCCACATATTCTACTAACTATATTGCTCAAACATAAAGCATCCCTACAACTTAACATAGTAACTCTTCCACCATACCTATTACCCACAGAGCACAATCATAAAGTTTCTCTTATAAACAAACACATTCAAAAACTGAGAAAACTAATAACCTCATGCATATCAAAACTAGCCCTAAGTGGAGACATCCACCCCAACCCTGGTCCTACCATCTCCAACCCTAGTCCTCATAATCAGACTAGAAACCACAACTTCTCCCATATTACAGCCAATAGAAAGCCAAGTGACTTCCTTCTACTAAGCCTAAATATTAGAAGTATATCCAACAAAGTCCATGAACTCCATGCCACCATAGACTTGTACTCCCCAGATATAGTCATCCTGACAGAAACCTGGCTAAAACCTCACATTACCAGTGAGCAAATACTTCCTACAGGTTATGGCATGCTAAGAGTAGACCGGCTAAACAAGAAAGGAGGCGGTGTAGCTATAATATTTAAACAGCATCTAAACATCCATATTTTAAAATCATCTGCTCCACAAGTAGGCAATGAAGAAATAATATATACCAACCTCAAAATAAACCAAAACAAAACCATCAATATAATTGGATACTACTTCCCACCTGGCCAAAACGTCCCTCCACTAGAAAACCTCCTCGGCTGGTCTACCCACCATCTCCCCCAAGAAACTATCATTTTATCCTGTTCTGGCAACCATCCAACCCATCATGTAAACCTTCATGGCTTCACCCAACTAGTCCAGTCACCAACCACTATAAATAAAAACTCCAGCGAGCACACTACCCTGAATTGGATACTAGTCAGTAAGAGCCCCCAGTCATATATAACAGGCTGCTTATCAGATAGCCTCAGTGATCACTCCCCAACATTCCTACTCAAAAAATACCTATACTAAGCTAAACCTGTCTACCATCAAATACGTAAAAAACTAAACTTTAACCCACTCACATTCATCTCATCCCTCAAAGAATGTAACTGGCATCCTCTAAAGTGCCTCGGTCTTGATGACGCAGTTGAAATTTTTAATACTACCTTCCTGAGCATCCTTAATTACCATGCCCCCATAAGACTTTCCAGAATCAAAGCCCAACCCTCCCCATGGCTGCAGAAAACCACTAAGTCAGAAATGAAAAATGGGGATAAAGCCTGGGAGCATTGGCGCAATACCAAAAACCCCCTCAACTAGACAGAAATTCCTAGAACTACGCAATAGAGTCAAAAAGCTAATAAAACAGGACAAATTCCAGTACTACCAGTCTGCCCTAGACTCCTCCCAACACAGCCCCAAACAATTCTAGTCCTCCATAAACTCCATCCTCCACCCAGGTAAAGTCAGTACCCCTCCTCCTAACATCCCTCACTCCTCAGAAAATATTGCTACCTCATTCAACACATACTTCACACAAACCATACTATATCACTAGCTAAACAACACAATCCCTCCAACCCACACCTTCAACTAGTAGTCTCCCCACTGCCTTCTCTTTTTCTCCTGTACCTACCTCCAACATAAAAAAACCTCTTAACTAAACTTAAGCCCACCAAATTAGCAGCAGACAACCTCCCAAGTGAATACCTAAAAATTGCAGCTGATGCTCTGGCCTACCCATTATCCATCTTTATTAACCAATCTCTGTCAGAAAGTTGCATTCCCACACTGTGGAAAGTATCACATATAATTTCCCTCCACAAAGGCAGACCCTCCACAGAACTAACCAGTTACCGCCCCATAGCTATTCTCTCTCCACTCTCCAAAATACTAGAGGGATGCATACACTCTCAGGTCTCCGACTACCTCCTTACTAACAACCTCTTTTCCAATACTCAGCATGGTTTCCAGCTAAGCAATTGCACCACCACCGCCTTACTCCCCTTTACTAACACTATCCTTCAGCATAAAAACATTGGCTATCTCTCCTCTGCTACTTTCTTAGACCTATCTAAAGCATTTGACATGGTCCCACACAAACAACTTATCTCTGTCCTCAATAACCTATCCTTGTCACAATCAGTCACCAACTGGTTTCAGAGTTACCTGTCTGACCGCCAGCAATCCGTTGTATGGCAGAATGACATATCTCCCCAGCTAAATGCCTCCATAGGGGTTCCCAAGGATTCATCCTTGGACCCCTACTCTTCTCTGTTTTCACCAATAATCTAGCCTCTGTCACCAAACATGGCACACTTATACAATGCGCAGGTAACTAGCCATCATCTGCTCAGCCCAGTCCCTACCCAAACTGCAAAAAGTCACACAGGAAGCCTTTTCCTCTGTTGAAACTTGGTTATCCAATGCCCAATTAATACTCAACCCAAACAAAACTAAACTACTCATCTTCCAACCCACCAAACATGCTCAAAACAACTCTCACTTTAACATCACAGCAAAAGACACCACCACTATATACCCAACTGAACACACCAAATTGCTAGGAGTGGAAATAGACGATAAACTAAAATTTGACATTCACATATCCATGACCATAAAAAAAGTCCACAAAAAACTAGGAGTGTTATACAGAAATAAGCAACTTCTCACCAAAGCAGCAAAGATTTCAGTAGCAAATTCCCACCTTATCTCCACCCTACTTTATGCCTCTCCAATATATACCAACCTAAGACAATGCAATCTAAACAAGCTAGGGACCTGCTACAACAAAATTGCCAAATTCGCCACAGGAGCATCCTACTGTAGTCACCACTGTCTCTCACTTGCTGAACTGGGCTGGCTTGAACTCCCTCACCTCCTTAAATGGTATCCACTCTCACTCACCCACTAACTAGTAAACCATCCACTAAATGTCCCATCCCTCCAGAATCTACTCCAACCCTATCGCACCACCAGACCACTAAGATCCAGCAACAAAAATCACTTGCAGATCACTAAAGCCAATAACTCTGCTGGTGAAGCACTATTCTCTTGCACCATAGCCAAATTATGGAACTCCCTCCCACCCACAATTACCTCCATACCATCATGCACCCACTTCAAAACTTTACTAAAAGCACACCTAAAAACATGCTGGCTATGCCCTTGCAACTCCCACTCTAATATCACCCACCTCATCCAACCACTACCTTTCTTTCCACTCCACTAGCTACCTTGATTTATAGCAAGCTCAGATGCTCATAAGCCTAGTACTTATTATACAGCAGGAACTTCTTATTGTAACATTTGTTAATGTATGTTATGTACTTCACAGATAAAAATTCTAGTTGTCTACTGATGTACTATGTTCTTCATGTGTAAATATGTTGTAAGTAATTGCTATGTAATCCAATGTAACTGCTGTCTGTTTATTTTAACTGTGGAGCTTTTCTCCCCGGGCCTCCACTGAAAATGGACCTACGTCCAGTCGGACACTCCCGGTCAACAAATATAAATAAATAAATCAAACTGACTTGATTATATATAGGCACTCTAACTAGTAATTTATTAATTGTTTGATTGTTAATTATTTAAATGATTGTTTAATGTCTGGTACTTTTGCCATTCATAACGGAAGCTTTTAATTTGGTATTTTTTCACATTTCTTTTAGGTGCATATCACCTTTTACAGTCATTTTTACAATTTTTGCTGTTTCCTATTTTAAAAGTTTCATATGGTGGTAATTTGAGTTGTAGTACTTTATCATTCTAGAGAGTAAGACTTTTTGATAACTCGTTTCAAAGATTAGGTTTTAACCAATCTGATGTTTTAAAGCAATTGTTTAATTGGATGGAGTCACATGACTTTTTAATTGTTATTTAATGTGCGTTTTGTTATTCACTCAGTGGCTCTGAAGAAGTCCCAGACTTGCAGGGACGAAAGTGCTAATTCACGTTTTATACATTTCCCGAGTTTGTCTTCTTGGAACAGATGTTTTACATTTAGATTTTGGCAGGTTGTACAGTTTGCAACTTCTTGCTCAGTGCCTAGGACGTAAGCATGTTGGTGTTTTTTTTTTAAGTCTTGTTGGTTGGCTTAATGGATCATGCTGTGGTTATTTTATTTACAGGTGATGTAAAGTTGTATGAATGCTGGGAGCTAAAAATAGAGTAGTTATGACAATGATGAAAGGCGACACAACTGAATAGAATAGTGGTAGACGTAAGGAAAGCTCTGTTTACTAATTTGTGGTTGGAAAGTAAGTATGTTGGAGAAGAATCTTTGTATGCAACTTTGAAGGAAAAAAGAATTCATAATATTCCAGAAAGTGACCGTATTTTTGCTAATAAATGCTACTGTGTTTTACACTAGAGACTTGTAAGATTAGAAGTGAGAGAGTGAGAGTATAAAAAAGGAAGGGATGTAAAGGAATTGTAGGGGGATTGTACAGCTAGCCAGATTAGGGTACAGTCATTCACTTTCCAGTTGTCTACTTTTCCAGTTCAGGCTGTTGTGGAAATTGTAATGTGTTCTGATATTCATTGGGAGCAAATAGCTGGGTAACTACAGCAGAGCTAGTAAGGGAGATGGCTAGAAAGATGCTTGGTATGACATCTGGACAGAGGATGGTTGAGGAGACATGGTGGAATGAGGAAGTACAGGAGAGTATACAGAGAAAGAGGTTGGTAAAGAAGTGGGATTGTCAGAGATGAAGAAAGTAGACAGGAGTATAAGGAGATGAGGTGCATGGCAAAGAGGTGGTGAAGGCTAAGGATAAGGCATATGAAGAGTTGTATGAAAGGTTGGACACGAAGGAGGGAGAAAAGGACCTGTACCGATTGGCTAGACAGAGGGACCGAGCTAGGAAAGATCTGCAGGTAAAGGATAATGAGGGAAACATACTTACAAGCGAGGAGAGTGTGTTGAGCAGGTGGAAAGAGTACTTTGAGGGGTTGATGAATGAAGAGAATGAGAGGGAGAGAAGGTTGGATGATGTGGGGTTAGTGAATTATGAAGTGCGATGGATTAGCAAGGAAGAAGTAAGGATAGCTATGAAGAGGATGAAGAATGGAAAGACTGTTGGTCCAGATGACATACCTGTGGAAGCATGGAGGTGTTTAGGTGAAATGGCAGTGGAGTTTTTAACCAGATTGTTTAATGAAATTTTGGAAAGTGAGAAGGTAACTGAGGAATGGAGAAAGTGTTTTGGTACCGATATTTTAAGAATAAGGGTGATGTGCAGAGCTGTAGTAACTACAGAGGGACTGAATTGATCAGTCACAGCATAAAGTTATGGGAAAGAGTAGTGGAAGCTAGGTTAAGAAGGGACGTGATGATTAGTGATCAGCAGTGTGGTTTCATGCCGGGAAAGAGCACTACAGATGCAATGTTTGCTCTGAGAGTGTTGATGGAGAAGTACAGAGAAGGTCAGAAGGAGTTGCATTTTGTTTTTGTAGACTTAGAGAAAACATATGACAGGGTGCCTAGAGAGGAGTTGTGGTATTGTATGAGGAAGTCGGGAGTGTCAGAGAAGTATGTAATAGTGTTACAGGATATGTACGTGGGTAGTGTGACAGCAGTGAGGTCTGCTGTGGGAGTGATGGATGCATTTAAGGTGGAGGTGGGATTACATCAAGGATCAGCTCTGAGCCCTTTCTTATTTGCAATGGTGATGGACAGGTTGACAGACGAGATCAGACAGGAGTCCCCGTGGACTATGATGTTTGCAGATGACATTGTGATCTGTAGTGAGAGTAGGGAACAGGTGGAGGAGATCCTAAAGAGATGGAGATATGCTCTAGAGAGGAGAGGAATGAAGGTCAGCAGGAATAAGACAGAATATATGTGTGTGAATGAGCGGAAGGATAGAGGAATGGTGAGGATGCAAGGAGTAGAGATGGCGAAGGTGGATGAGTTTAAATACTTGGGATCAGAGTAATGGTGAGTGTGGAAGAGAGGTGAAGAAGAGTACAGGCAGGATGGAGAGGGTGGAGAAGTGTGTCAGGAGTAATTGTGACAGACTAGTACCAGTAAGAGTGAAAGGGAAGGTCTACAAAAGGGTAGTGAGACCAGCTATGTTATATGGGTTGGAGACAGTGGCAATGACAAAAAGGCAGGAGTTAGAGCTGGATGTGGCAGAGTTAAAGATGTTAAGATTTGCACTGGGTGTGACGAGGGTGGACAGGATTA